>NC_064809.1:90080537-90391971 GCF_023721935.1 Panthera uncia | reverse complement strand
AAAAAAAAAAAAAAAAAAAAAAAAAAGTCCCGTTACAAGATAAGATCTCGCAGGAGGCAATGCTGAAGTTGTTGTGCAAGTTAAATTTTTTTTAGTACTAAGCCTTTTTCTAGCCCCAAGCCATTATTGTTTCTTTCTTCTTCTGTTATCATTGCCATTATTATTATTATTATTACCATGTGATCGTTGCTAAGAGAATGTTGCCCCAGATATTTGAGAATGAGAGAGTGGGAAGGAGAAGGGGTGTGACACTGGCGTCCTACTCAAAACTACAGCTCCCTGCCTCTTCTGAGAAGCTTCCAGAAGGTTGTGTCCTATCTCTAATTTTCATGACATCCCCATGCATGTCACAATTTACTCTTTGGTGTATAACTGTATGCAGGGCAGGGCAGACCAAGTGAGAGAAGAAAGCAAATTAGGTTAGCAAAAAGGCATTAAATCTGTAACGGGATAAATCGACCAATTTCCTTTTCTTTTCATTTTGGTTCTTCAGCTGTGTGATTATTTTTTTATCTTTTTTTTTAAAGTTTATTTATTTATTTTGAGAGAGAGAGAGTGAGCATGAGTAGGAGAGAGGCAGAAAGAGAGAGAGAGAAAGAATCCCAAGCAGGCTCAGTGTGATCAGCGCAGAGCCCAATGCGGGGCTCGAACCCACGACCCATGAGATCATGACCTGAGCTGAAATCAAGAGTCAGATGTTCAATGGACTGAGCCACCCAGGCATCCCAGTAATTATTACTTCTTATCCACAGTCTCAATACATCTTTTTCCAGAACACGTAATTTACAGTTCACTTAATTGGCCATCTTTCAGATCTCTAATCACCCTCAAAGGTTGGCTTCAGCTCGCTGACCACTTCAGGAGACCGGGAGAGTTTTGTTCATGGTAGGTCCTAAGTAGGGACTGACTTGGGCCTCAAGTGGAGTCAGGACCTTTATTAAATCTTATCTCCCTTAAACAAAGAGAAGTTCCTCCTTTGGTGAAAGGCATCTCTGCAGAGCTCATGATTGAAGTTGACCCGTTGTTTTCTGAGAGGGCATTTTATCTGCCCTCTGGAAAGTACCAGGGGTCTCCTCAGAGTGGTGATGTCACCCCGCCTTTCATTGTCCCTTCACTCCAGACATGCAGACCCGTTGCTCTCAAGCCCGTTCCCCGTTGCGGATGGCCTTTTCCTTCAGCACGCACAGAAGATGAGAATCCTGTCATCTGCTGACATGTCTCTCAAAGTTTGACAAGCAGTGTTGGCAACTGCAACCACAACAAACAGTCCACATCCAGGGCGCGCAGTTCTGCCTCCAACATGGGAATTCAGGCCAATTCAAATATTTCCGAAACACCTCTCAGAGCCAAACGCTCAGCTCCGTGCACTGAAGGGGCAACGGCTCCAGTCCTCTCTCAAGGAGCTGTTTTGAAACGGCTTTCCCCAGTAGTGTTTTGGCTAGAAGAAGACAGATCAAAGAAGATCTTTGACATAAGAAGATCAGAACATCACAGATTTCTGGTTACTTCTAGTTCCAGTCTGAGATTTTTAGCTATGCATAGTCAAAGGTTAACAAGTGATGCCACAGTTATGCCGTTGGGTGTGATCAGTACTAATGGTGATGAACATTTAATAGAACGAAACAATGTACAAAGCTTTTATGACCGTGGTGTCCGACATAACACGAGGAATGGATAAATGTAAAAATTACATAATTTTAAAGAGGTTAAAATGGCGTGTCAACGCTGAGGAAAAGGTTGATTAGAACTCTCCCAGGGTGTCATAGAGTGATCTGCACTTTGCAGAGGAAATTTCCAAACATACGATGACAACATTCCTTCCAGATTTTCCAAGACAGGTCCAATTTCTATTAATTTTCCCTCGTTTCCATAAATATCCTCATACTTATCATACTGGGTACCACATGGTTTTGGTTTATAATTAGCATAATTAAAGATCACTGTAATTTTTGGTGCATATATCTAAGCTTCTTAGACATAAGAAGAGGTCCTAGGTCACTCTCAAATTTTGAAGCTGCATGTATATTTTTTAAACAGGCAAATCAGGGTTACAAAAGTTGTAGTTTGATTTAAATATAGGCATTTAACACTTTAATACCTTTACCCCCCCACTCCCAGAACAATGTAATATAATTGTGCTACTCACAAGAAATTAATATAATTCTGTGCGCACACACACCCCTGCACGATGTATGGTGTGGGTATCAGTCTTGTCCCTGAAGCCCCTTATCTTTGGCTAGATGTCCATTTGGAGATTATGGTAAACATGTAAATGGAAGGTGCTTCATGATTTTGATACTACAGGGGATGAAAAAGATAATCTTTCCTCTATCCTTCTAAGTTTTGACTGGGACCCACACAACAAAAGCAGATTAACAAGAGAGAACACCGAGTTTATTAACAAGGATATCTCCTATGTCCGTGGGAGAAACCTAAGAAATTGAGTAAGTTAAGGAGTTGGCTTGGAATTTAGATTTAATACAAACTTCAGCTAAACCAAAGAAATCACTGTGTTGGGAGGTGAGGTGTGGAAAGGTGACCACGTCCATAAAAATGGTAAACATGGGGAACAGTGCAGATTTAAGCTGGTGACCTCACTGGTAAGCCTTTTGTGATTTAGATTCTTCCTTCTCTTCCTGGTACAGAAAAAGAGACACCTTTACTAATGGAATCTTTCTTTAAAAGTATACATTTTCCTTACAAAAAGGTAACTTTTATTCTGTTTTCAGAGCTTTTTGTATGCCGTTTCTCAAAAGAAAGAGCTCAAAATAATCTTTATGCCAAGCGGCATATTTTGGGGTGGCCGATTCTGGTGTCCCACAATGCTAAGTGTCCCTCTGGCCTTCCGGTGACAGGCCACAGGGCGAACGCTAATGAAGCAGCGCTGAAAATTTGCACAAGTAAACAGGTCCTGAGCGGGAGTGAAGACAGCACGTCCACAGAGTCTGGGGTGGGAGCACCGCGTGAGCCTGATCCTCCTCCTGCCTGGTGCTGGTGCTCACAGTCTGGGAAGAGAAGGGAAAATCCCTGCGGCCTGGAAACAATTTCACAGGCCGATGCCTTTTGGAAACGAACTGCCTGGTTGTGGGGGCCTCCAACTTTGGGCTCTCTTTCCCACAGTAGCCTTCAGGGGAGCACTACGGAAAGCTCAACCGGGATCACCTTTCCCGAGCTGTCTAGCTCCCCACCTGCCGCGGCCGCAGCGGCCGCGGTAAGCGAGGCGGACCCCACCGGAGGCAAACTTGTTAAGGGCAAAGTGAAACCGTCCCGTGGAACAGTTACTCACCAAGCCCAGCCCTGAACAAAACACTGGAGATGAGTTTTAGGGGAGTTTTAAAACACGAGAAAGGGGAGTTTTTTACTTATACGGATACCTGTCTTGGAGATTTCTGCCCTCGCGGGCCCTGTTCCTGAGGCATCGGCACTAAAATTGCGATCAAAGGCTCCCTACTGAATTAAGAAAAGGAAAAGTACACGGCAACACCTACAAATAAGACACAGGAATCCCTGTAAGGCCCTTCTCTTGCGTCACCCCCCTCCTTGTAAGCAGGGATCGGTGCTGGTTTCCTGAAACCTCCTTCCTAGAGTTTGAACCAGCCTCTCCCCCACACTCCATCCTTCCCACCCGTCCAGGCACTGGGGCACTTCGCAAGGCGAAGCCTTGGATCAGCCCTACGTAGGATCCTTAACCCCACGTTTATTAAAGCGTAGAGGGGGTAGGAAGCGAGGAGACTCCGACTTTAAATATTGTCTCCCATCCATTGCACCAGATGGCTCTGAAAAGCCTGTGTCTGTGAGGTTTTACCTGCAGGCCTGCCCACAGCAGTAAGGGACAGTAACAACTGCCAGGTATTTAACAGTTCAAACAGCTCATCACGTGCCAGACACGGTGTTAAATGCTTCTTACACATGAAAATATGATATCTGCTCTGCTCCTAAGTTTCTGTTATTTTTATATTATTCCCCCCCCCCCTTTTTGCAACAGAAGCAGCTGAGGCTTAGAGAGGACAGGTGATTTGTCCGAGGTCGCACAGTGGGTGAGAGTGAAAACAGGACTCAGAACCACCCCAACTGACAGAAAGGGAAATAGGTGCTTCTGAAGTTTTCAGGGCATTTACCACTCATTCCGGTCACTTGGGATTTAACATAATCTAAAATGTTGCACCAGTTTTCATGTCAGCTTTTATAATCCCACTAGGACTGCAAATTCCTTGAGGTCAATGACTGGATTTTCTACTTCTTTGTGTTCTTCAAAGTGCCTACCATAGCAATTTGCACAAAACAGGCAATTAAAAAACATGCACATTAATAAATCTAAAAGCCGAGAGTTAAATTACTAATTATCAAGTGAATTGAAGGAAAAAAAAGAAATGAGGGTACCAAAATAAAAAAAGGATGAGGATTTGTCTTCCCTGCTTCCCAGGATGTGGGTCATTTTGAAAAGGCAAATTCCAAGTCTATCCTGACTTCCAAAGGAGGGAAATACTGTAGGTTAATTAACTTTCTGAAATAGTTACATTAGGGAGGAAGCCTCTGACAGCATCCCGAATGTGTCAGTGGGAAATGATTCCAACAAAGCACAAATGTAAATCAAGCCTGGTTCCCCTGCGCCCCAGATTCTCACAACTTCAGAGACGCACCCCTAATCCTCTCAGAGTCTCCTGAGGGCTTATAGAGTCTGCGGTGGCCGGAGGGCAGGAGTCACAGAAGCTCAGCCCCCAGTGCACACGGGAGCAGAAGAGAGGCTGTGTGCACAATCAGGAGTCAGCAAGATAAGCAGCGAAATCCTTTCAGCAAAAACCCTCGGGGCAGACACGCCAGGGACAGAGGTACAGGAATGCTTCTAGATTCCAATCTGTAAGGAGAGGGAAGCCTTCTAACATCACAGCCGGACAGAAAGCCACGTGAAGGGGCCACGCTGCTTTTGAGCAGGGCATCACCCCCCCCACCCAGCCCCCACCCCGTGCACATGCACGTGCACAAACACACGCCAACCACCGTCACCGGACTCCCCTTCCCTCTTTGTTTTCTTTATCAGCGCGCCCAGCTGCGATGCTCCCAGACAGTGCTGGACGCCAGGCCACCGGCTCCCTTCCCGAGGGCAGCTGCACACAAGACTGTCAACAGTGAGGAAAGTGACACCGGTACGTTAAAGGGAGGAAAGTCCCCCTCTCCCGCCGGTCCTCTGATGATAATCCAGCCTATCTGTCACCTAGAGTGTGTGCGTTCTCCTTCACAGACACAAGTAGGAGGTATCAGGTATCGTGCGTTAAGACATCTTTCTGGGGATGGGAGGGGCTTTCTTTGCCACCTTTGTCTGCTGCCGTTTCTGGCTTTAATCTGTGGCCCAAGGCAGAGCCCAGCCTTTGCACGCAGCGCGGTTCCCTCCCAGCCAGACGCGTGTCTCCGCCAGCAGGGTCTCCGCCAGCAGCGCACATCTGCGCTCAGGGCCCCGGGCAGGAGGGCCGCCCCCCCCCCCCCCCCCCCCCCCCCCAAGCGCTCCCTTCCTGGAGCTCCCTGTGCCTCTTCTCCCCTGATGCCAAAGCCTACCGCCGAGCTCCAGTTTCTCCCACTGTAATGGGATATGCTGCCGTTAGGGGCCCTGGTGCTGTGTCTGCTGTTTTGAAAATGAAAATATTTGCTTCTAACTCCAGTTACCATCTGTTCGTAACCTTTACTCCAACCCATATGCCAGCTTGGAACCGCTACTGTAGCCTTTGGGTCTCTTGGACTTTCCCGACAGACTAACCTCCAGCTTCCTCTTGGAATTTTTTGAATTACCAAGCGCTATTATCATGAGCTGTCTGTCACTACAGGCACAGGCCGCTTTTTCTTTTTTTTTTTTTTTTTAAAGGGCTGCACATTGTGTGTGTCGTCCAAGCCTCCATGGTGAGGACCAAGAAAGAGAAAGTAAGGACCAGAAATTAAAATATGAACGTTTTGCAAACACACAGAGTGCATTATGCCTGTCAGGATGCCACTGGGTAAATTGAAAAAGAAATTGTTCCATGGTATCGAAGAAAACAAATGGAAAAAACAAAATGGGATTTTAAAAATATTTGTGGATAACGATAGCATGGCGGAAAGGGAAGAAACCTAATTAAGAAGGGGTAGAACCCATGGGAATTTTAAAACATCTGAGGATGCGTAATATTTAAACGCTATTTCTAAGAAGAAATGAGATGCTA
Source organism: Panthera uncia (assembly GCF_023721935.1). Classification (NCBI taxonomy): domain Eukaryota; kingdom Metazoa; phylum Chordata; class Mammalia; order Carnivora; family Felidae; genus Panthera; species Panthera uncia. The sequence continues at coordinate 90,385,783 of NC_064809.1, read as the reverse complement.
AAAACCAGTAATTATATTGGTTGGGTTGTTAATAAAGCAGTTTAGCTTAAAAGAAGATGTCAAACAAATACTCAGTTCTGGCTAGTAGGCATCTTGGCCACCAACTCGAGGAGACGTTTTCTATCTAGCGCTTGCCCAAGATACAAGCCCATGGTTTTCCAGCCAGTTGCCCATACTTGTTATTCATCATTTCTTGGTTAACAAGAAAATTATCAAAATATGACTGGGCTCTGGAAATAAAGCAAGCTGGCATCTCAGTATCCTATGTTACCAGGGAGGGGATATAAATCTAAATCGGATGAGACAGTGATGGGAGACAGCAGGAAGGGAGACTAATCCAGCCAACCCCTCGTGAGCAGCTGAACAGTCAGACATACAATGTCTAGGGGAGATGAAGCATTCCGTCAGATGTGATTCACCCATTCACAGAGGGGTCTGTGCTGGAGATTCAGGAATCCGATAACAGTTAACTCTTGAGGAAAGTGGCACCACATTTTTATGCATGTAGAGTTACAATAACGTCTAGAATTTGTAGGCACTACCGTTAATAATAATAATACACCTGCCAGTCCCTGCTAAGAGTTTCACTCAGCATTGAATATTTCATTGAATCCTTAAAACCAGCGAGTAAGACAGGTACTATTTTTAGCTCCTATTTTTAGAGGGAGAAACTGAAGTTCTTAAATGGTAACCCCACTGGTAATTGCCAGAGTTGGGATATGAACCACAGCTCAGGGTTTTTTATCCTACGGAGTCTGATTCTCCAATATTCACTAGACCCTGTCCTAGGTATGCTCGTAGATACCTCCACTAGAGTTAGAAATGGCCCTTCTTGGCCTTAGTCAATCATGGTAATTCATTGACCAGTGATGGTTCAGGAACTCAGACTCGGACTGGTCAGCATCTAACATTTCCCATTAATAATTATGGATCCGTAAAAAGCATACAACTGAAATCGGCCCAAGCAAATGAATGGGAAGGACTTGGGTTCCAAAGAGTAAGGAGAAGTGACCTTTCTCTCTGTCCCTCTCTCACTCTCTCTTTCTCCTTCCTTTTCCCCCTCTCCCAAAGAGAATAGAAAAGCATATGGCACCAACTGTTACATGAAACCACCAAACTACCAAGTAGAGAATTCACCTTAGGATGAGATCTTCTTTGTAGATGGCTGTATGGACAGATAGAAGGGGTCCAGGTTGTTGATGCCATAATTAAATGGTAGGGATCAACAAATATTGAGGCTCACCTGCCTCTGGGTTTCATTTTTATATGAGCCAATAAACGTCCTTCCTGTTTAAATAATTTGAGTCGAGTAATCATTCTCTACAACGGAAAACATCTCAACTAATACCTACCTCATGAGTCTTCCTCAGAGAAGAAAGGGAAGAGTCATCAGAGCCCTCATGGATGATCTCACTCGTGTGAAGGAATCCATAATGTGCCCCTTTGATACATGGGAGGGTGAAGACCAACATAGTGAAGTGACTTGCCTGGGTTACATAGCTTACATAGCTAGTAAGTGACAAGGCTGGAATTTGGACCTAGGAGGGTCTGACATCAAAATATGTGCTTTCCAATAAGCACAGTGAAAGTCTTGGCCAATAATGAAAGGTATGCAATCATATTCCAGTCCCATGGAGAAGTCAAGCAAGTATGCACCAAGGATAAAGCATAACAAGAAATTTGGTTTTCACTGTAGAACGCCAATCTCAGCAAGGAATTTGTGTGCTGGTGTGGGGTGCCTCTTGTATGGCTGGGCTGATGTGGGAGGAGAAGGGAGAGGCTGCAATGAATGTAAAGAGGCTAATACCTGACACATTGAATGCTGGGTGGAAGACCAAAGTATCACTTTTAGACTCTACCAGATGGCATGTGTGGGGCTACTGATATCCCTTCCTGCCCTAGTCAGGACTGTCTCAGCCACCAGTGGAGAGCACAGCATCTCAAGTGGAAATACTGAGAAGAGACAGATGCTAAGAAAGAAAGAAAGAAAGAAAGAAAGAAAGAAAGAAAAGAAAAGAAAAGGAAAGAAAGAGAGGGAGGGAGAGAGGAAGGAAGGAAGGAAGGAAGGGAAAAGGGAAGTGGAAGGAATCCATAGGTATTAGGAACATGATTATTATGAAAGTGACAAAATGACTCCCCAGATTATTGGTTTATCTGGAAGTATCTGTTCTCTCTGGTCAATGATGCACTATATGCAAGTTTCTATTATCTGTTTCTAGTGTATTTTCGTGTATGATATATTGTTTTCCTAAAACTAGTAACCATTCTGTCCTAAGTTCTTGCTCAAAAGTTACATTTACATCTGAAAACTCAAAGTGCGATGTTATCTGGCTACCTTTTCCAGTCTCTACCTGTTCCAGAGCTGGCATACATATCTGTTGACCTTGAATACTACACTGTTTTAGGGAATGCCATTCACATGACCTCTCTCAAATGGTACTGCGCACAACCTGAATAACCATACCCAGCGTCCTGTCTGGTTCTCTAATTCCTTGTCCACTCTTTGCCTAAGGCTTTTTCTTTTATGCATCTGTGCCTATTTTCACTATTATATATGAGATAGAACAGCTGATGGTTGCCATGGTTGCTCAAGTAGCCAGTGTGAGGCAAAATGTTCTGGCTTTGGTTTGAAACAAGATATAGGCTGGAATTTTGGGTCTGCTGCTTACTAACTAGTTGGCCATGGCCAAGTCAACCAACTGAATCACTGTTTCACCATCTATAAAATGAAGTGAATAGTATCTACCTCACGGTATTAATGGAGTGATGTGTATTAAACAAGATAAAACATGTCAATGTATATTTTTGTTGTTATAATTTTTCTTATTACTAATATTATCAAGCATTATCCCTAGTGTGGTGTCTGCAACAGAGAAGATCTTCAATAAATATTAATTTTCTTCTCAAATTTCTATATTATCCTGTGTCCCTTCTCTCCGCAAGGGATGAACCCATCCAGAAGATGCCTAAATTCTAAGTGAAGAGTACCCTCTCCTGGATATTTTCCAAACTGGGTGGGGAGCATTTTGCAAAATATGCCCCTTAAATGATTCTGGCTCAAGAGAAGAGGGAGAGAAATTCTTTGGTCAAACATCTGAAAAGTACCACATTCTCTACCTGCCCTTGAAATTCTCATCATTTGTTGGCATACTAAAGGCTTTGGAAAACCTCATTCCAAAGAACTCGTTTAATTGTTTTATCAGGTATTTCTCAAACCAGTTTGACTATGGATTCTTTTTTTTTTTTTATATTGGACACATTAACAGCTCACTTCTGTGCTCCACAGAACACCTATTGGGGAATGTTGGTTTAGGGACAGAAGCTAGGAAAATGGGGTAGTCCCAGGGAGAAGGTTGGTGTGACCAAAAAGATGACACAAACCAGAAGGGATCCTGGGGCAAAGTTCTTATGCAAAATTCTAGAAGGGTCTAGAGTTGTGACTTGATAGATATATATTATTCCCTGTTAGCAGAAAGGGAGAAGTATGTGGAAGCAGAAGAATGAAAGTCCACAAAATGGAAGAGTGAAAGCACTTATCACGAGGTCAAGCATTTACTGAACAGCTACTATGTGAGCATCGTGGTATGCAAATATGAATAACGTCACCCTTGTTAAGGAAATGAAGACAGAGGAAACAGAGAGAGAAAAGGTGTAGGAAAAGAAAGAAAATAGGGGCCGCTGGGTGGCTCGGTCAGTTAACTATTAGACTTCAGCTCAGGTCATGATCTCATGGTTGGTGAGACTGAGCTCCACGTTGGGCTTTCCGCTGTCAGCCAAAGCCTGTGTCAGATCCTCTGTCTCCCTCTCTCTCTGTCCCTCCCCCTCTCGCGTGTGCTCTCCGTCTCTCAAAAACAAATATTTAAAAAAACAAAAAAGAAAAAGAATTACTTCTTTTTGAAAAAAGAAATGAAATAGATTAGAAAGGGAAAGAAAACACGTTTGAGAAAAACCTTGTCAAGATTTCTGGGTGCCAAAGATTCCAGTCTTTTCTGCCTCACACAAGCTGCCCAGGTAACCTATCTTTAAGTACGTGGCAATGCCAAGCAAAAGAATTGATCGTATTTTTTTTAAGTGAATTCTGCAAAAGATTAAAATTTTGTTTATGGGGAATATGATCTTTCAATATATGTGTTAGAAAAATTCAGTTATTAAAGTGGGCAGCAAATTAGCTACGGGCAATAATGGGATGCAACACATCAGTTAGTATTTCCGCAGCATTTCTGCAGCAAATATGAAGGGACAGGCTCTAAAACAGCTTAAGAATAAACCTAAAACTAGAGAGGAGGCAGTTTTTCAAGTGTGCCTTTAGAATATGCATCCCATTCTGTCATTTCATTTGCGAAAAAAAAAAAATGTGAACAAATTGTCTTCAGTGAAGGAAGATGAGGAAAACGAGAGTAGAAAATTAAAGCTTCATTCAGAGGCAAACTCTGCATCTGGGAGGCCAATGTCAGAAACTGAAATATTAATGTTGTGCCTGGAATACTGGAGCTCATTACTGCCTTCTGCTGGTTCTGCCTCCTCGCCACCAATATGTCCTGCCATAATTCTCTCCAGCCCACTGGCTTCCCTCAACCCTTAGGAAATGAAGGTCCCAGACGTAGAGTGTCACCTCCTAAACATTCTCCTCCCTTATGCTGACTTTTACATTGGTGTAGCCCCTCCTTTCTGCATGCACACATTCATCCATTCATTCTTTTACTCATTCTTCACCAAATATTTACTGAGTTCCTACTCTAGACCTGCCATGCCACAAGGACTATGCAGGTCCTTTCTTGAAATGAGATTGGTTTTCCTCTCCCCAGTAATCACAGATTTTGTAGATTTTTATTTTGCATCTTGAAACCACTTCTGATGTTTGTACTACCTCAGGAAAAACACAGACACACTGAACTGTGCTGAACAATTACAATGGCGGATTTCATTTACTCTCCCGTCTCATACGCTATCACTTTTTTTTGACGGAAGTAATGTGTCTCCAACCTGGGTTGTTGGGATTTCACCATAGGATTATTATAACATGGAGGTGCCACTGCCCCTTCTTTCTTTTTCATCCCAGCACGGGAGTCTGTGCACAGAGGTGAGGGTTGAATCCGTAGATTAGATGACGTGTCCAGAAACAGCATGCTGCACAAGAAAAGGCAAACTTTTTCTGTAAAGACCGGACAGTAAATATTTCTTGTCCTCGCAGGCCATGTGGTCACTGGTGCATCTGGTCACATGCCCCGTAGGTAGGGCCAAGGCAGCCGTGTACGCTTCATAAAGAAATGAGCATGACTGAGTCACAGGAAAATGGTATTAATGGACAGCGAACTTTGAATTTCGTATAATTTTCCCATGTCATAAGATACTATTCTTTGATTCTTTTCCCAACCACTTAAAAATGTAAAAACCGTTGTGAGCTCACAGGTTCTCGAAAAACAGGTGGGGGCTGGGTGTGGCCTGTAGGCAGTAATTCGTTCACTCCAATGTAGCAGAACAGAATAATCTCAGGGTAGGACCAGTATGTGAACACTATGTCACTTACCAGCTGGGAGCCATAATGACTAATTTAATATCTTTGGGCCACTATCTTCTTCGCTGAAAGTGGGAATGATTTTGGTCTTGCCACGGTGAGGTAGGGATCAAGTGAGAAGCAGTACCATAAAGGATTTCCTAAAAGATAAGGGAGTCTGGTGGGCTTGGGATTAGCTGAAGGGACATGTCGGTAGGGGGATGGGAAAAGACCAGCAAGAGGCAATCCCTCCTTGTCTGAACTCGAATAGGCACTTGTTCAATGATAGCTGTTGTTGTTGTTGTTGCTGTTACTATGTTCATCATCATTCAGAGAACGAATCTAGAGAGAGGGAAGTAACAAGTGTCGACAACAGATTCAGAGGGAGAAAGAGGAGCTAAAAAAAGGAAAGTGAGAAGTAGCAGGAAAGAGAGGAAGAAAAAGCCACAAGAGCATAATGATTCCAAAATCCTCCCCCTGCGCTGATGTCCCTCCCAAACTCCAGAAATGGATTTTCCGCCTCTCTATCGAATCTAGCCACTGGAGTAGCCTTCTGGCAACTCCAGTGGAGCATGGCCCAAGTTAATTTATCTTCCTCTGATCTTAACTCTGCTTTGCTCCAACACTTTCCATTTCTATTAATAATACCACCACGCTCCAAACATCTAGGTCAGATTGGATTCCTCTCACTCTTTTTCTCCTAAGCCTTGTTGAGTGTACCTTCCACATTTTTCTAAGTTCCATATTCTCCCAGTGCTGCTACTCACCCTCTCTCCTGGCCTCTCGACAGCCCGCTGCCCCTGACAGCCCTACCCATCCAGATCTCAGCATCCCACTCCGACCTCCGATCAACCTGACCCACAGTGTATCCACAGTGGACCCTGCCAAGCAGAACTGAGGCACAGGGGTGTGTGTCCATCACTCTAGAACAAAGGCTCCTTAACAAGAGGCGAGTGACCATCCAGGATCTGCCCTGATATCCTGACTTGATGTGATTTCCTACAAAGCTAACGATTCCATCTCTGCCTGCATTCCTTGGCGTCTGCTTTTGCCTCCTCCTGGGATGCCTTCCTCTCCACTGTATTTCCAAATTCTGGGAATTCTTCAAGGTTTTCTTATAAATGCTCCCTTTTCTGGGAAGCCTTCAACTTAATCTTTACTTCCTGTGAATATCCAATAGCATTTAGCTGTACTTCTTTCTTGTCAGTCATCATTTGCTATCTCTGTGTTATTTATATACATGTTTATTTTGCTAGACCAGTGATTCTCCCATCCAAGTACTAACCAGGCCCGACCCTGCTTAGCTTCCGAGATCAGACGAGACCGGGCGCGTTCAGGGTGGTATGGCCGTAGACTAGACCAGTGATTCTCAAACAGAGATGATTTTGCCCCCCAGGTGGTCTCAGCCAAGAGGCAGTGTCAGGAAATATTTTTGATTGTCACAGTCGGGGGATGGGGAAAGGTACTGCTGGCGTGTAGTGGGTAGAGGCCAGAGAGACTGCTGAATGGCCTACAATGTACAGAACAACCCTCTAAAACAAAGAAACGTCAACAGAGTGAGGGTGGGAAACCCTGGACTAGTTCTGAGCTCTTGTAGAAAGGGTTCCATAACCTATGCCTATGTGGCTTCTGCAGATGCTAACTCAGTCTTGCATATGGTCGTTGCTAAGGAAATATTTGTTGACTTAATGGAACAGGAAGAACTTTGGGAGAAAAGGCACAGCCCTCAGGGATGACACACAGTATGGTCTTACAGTAGCGTGTGGGTATCCGTGCCCAATACGTGTGCTTCTCCGTACAAGAAGAGCTTTCCAGCATCAAAGGTCTTTCTCATCTCACCCGGTGCAGAGTGCAGGTGACAGCCTCAGAGGGCCTCCTGGAAGTCGTGGTCAGTGTGGTGATTCACATTTTGGAAGAGTCTGTCAAAAGATGTAGTCTTCTATAAAACAGGCAAAACGATACTTCGTTTTCTTTTAATATTTCAGCATTCGAGGCGTGTATCTTGATTCTGAGTAAGTTGGATGATTTTCAGCATATCAAGGTCATCACACCCTGAAGAGTTGGCCTCCGTCCTTCAGTCAGGCCTGCAGTTAAGCCATCTCAGAAAAACACAGACTTGGAATATGTTTCCGAGGCTTCCATTAGTTCATGTGTTGTTTAAACAATCCGGAGGTTTGATTTGATTTTTTTTTTTAATGTTTCATTATTTGCCGAGAGAGAGAGAGAACAAGCAGGGGAGGGGCAGAGAGAGAGGGAGACAGAGAATCTCAAGCAGGCTCACGCAGTCAGTGCAGAGCCCAACACAGGGCTTGATCTCAGGAACCATGGGGTCATGACCCGAATGACCTGAGTCAGATGCTTAACTGAGCCACCCAGGCGTCCCTACCCCTGGTATTTAGAGAGAGAGAGAAAAAAAAAAAAAAAATCCCTGCTCAGTTTTCTCCTAACTCATACCCACTAGAGTTTAAGCCTGATTCTTTTCAATCTGCTCTCAGAAATAGAGAACCACTGAAGGTAACACAACACCAGTAACAATAGCAGAAAAGGCTAAATCCTTCCGATTTATAGAGGACTTTTTACTGGCTTTCCCACTTACTGAATGAACAGTGTAACCTCCCCAGTGGTGGTGGGGCTTGGGCTCCAATCTTCCTCTTTCCTTCTCTTTACTGATCATTGGCACTTTCTCCGTGGTGGGGATGGGAAAAACGTTCATCAGTCATTTTTGTAAATCCTGATTTTAAGTAATGGTTCATTTTAAGTTTGTAGCTAATCTAGGGATTATCTACCGTCATACCCACTGACATAAAAAAACTGTAGTTTTTTGGGTTTAAATCCAATTGTCTTCTGGGCAAATCCGAATTTGCTAACTAATTCTCTAGCTCTCAAATCCCACCTCTCTTTTTTTTTTTTTTATCAAATCATTTCCCAAGCATTTTTTATGTTTCATAGGACACAAATGGTAAAATAATTGTTTCGAGTATAGGATATCATACTGAGAGGTAAAATCTATACTAATCCCATAAGGCAGATATTTATAAGCATTTTTAATGCAAGAAGGATTAACTGCATACAAATTTCACACCCATCTCTTCAATACATACTACCGAGACGAAAGTATTATTGAGCCTTGCCTATAAATCTATAAATAACAAGCAAGGATTTGCTACCGAAACAGCCAATAGTTTATTCAGCATCTTCCATTGCGGGTAACTTCAATCCTGACTCTGAAAACATACTCACTTTTCAGTAAGATTTCTATTCCCAGGTGGCACTTTGCCTGTGACCAAGGGTCATGAGGTGGGATGCTATTGCTGAGCAATGTCACGAAGCGGTAGCCTTTGTATGAAGAGTTAATGACTTGGGGAGGGGGCAGTTTATCCTTCACCCCACCCAGAGCAGAGAGAAATCGCCAGCAACATATTAGTGTGGGTTAGACAGAATCAGATGGAAATTTGAAGCCACAAGTGTCCCTTAGAATGAATTCTCAGATTCATAGAATCTGAGAGATCCAATGAGATTTCATGGAAATCTAAGGAGAACCTGGGAATTTCTGCAAGTTGTGAGATACAGGCCTCAACTGATTTAACTTAAATCTCAAAGAGTAACTAGTCTCTGGATTACTCAGTTAACACTTATGGAGTGCCTACTACGTACCAGGATATTTTAAAGGCACTGGGGTGACAGTGTTGAATAAGGCAGGCTTCCTGCCCTTGACCTTTCTTTCTTTCTTTTTCATTTTCTTTTGCTTTTTTAAGTAATCTTTATGCCCAGCATGGGGCTCAAACCCATGACCCTGAGATCATGAGATGCATGCTCTACTGACTGAACCAGCCAGGCGCCCCTTGACCTTACTTTTTGGGCGGGGCACAGAGCAAAAACAGACAAGAGAGACAGGCAATAAACAAACAAAGAAAGGGACGAACAAGACTTTTTTCAGAGAGTAGAAAGGATTATGGGAAAAAAATGGTTTCAAAGGTATGTATTATGAGTCCTTCAAGACAGAGGTAGGGAGAAGAATGAAATCGAACTTAGATCAGATCAGGGAGGGCTTCATAAGGAGGGGCTGTTCGACCGGGACCTGAAGAGCAGGAAGGAGCCAGCCATGTATAATTCCTGGGGCGTTCACTCTAAGCGAAGGATGGCAAACATGAGGCTGTAAGCAGGAAAAGCATAGATCAGTGGGACCGGCTATAACCGACCAAGGGAAAAGATATTGCATCAATTTCCTAGAGCTTTCCTGTAACAAAGTACCACCGAGTGGATGGCTTAAGAGAACAGATTGTCTCACAGGTCTCGGGGTGGGGGGGGGGGGGCTATGAGTCCAAAATGAAAGTATCAGCAGGGTCAGTTCCTTCTGAGGGCTGCGAAGGATAATCTGTTTGATGCCCCTCTCCTAGCTTCTGGTGGTTTGCTGTCTGTCTTGGGCTTTCCTGGTTTGTCCTCTACCCCCACATGGCATGGTCCCTGTGTCTCTTGACCTAACTCCCCTTGTTACGAGGACACCAGTCTTACTGGATTAGGATGTACCTAATGATCTCATTTTCACTCGGTTACCTCTGCAGAGACTCTATTTCCAAATGAGATCACAGTCTGAGGTGGGGGGGGTGGTTAGGACTTCAACAGATCTCTTGCGGCGGGGGGGGGGGGGGGATACACAATTCAACCCATAAGAGGACACAGAGAGTTCAGAGATTTTTTAATGTATTTTATTTTTTAAATGTTTTATTTTATTATTTTTGAGAGAGAGAATGTGAGCAGTGGAGGGGGGGGGGGAGGGGGAAGCAGAGAGAGAGAAGAAGACAGAGGATCTGAAGTGGGCCCTGTGCTCACAGCAGCAAGCCCGATGCAGGGCTCAAACTCATGAACCTTGAGATCGTGACCTGAGCTGAAGTTGGACGCCGAACCGACTGAGCTACCCAGGTGCCCCAGCTTAGATTTTATTTTTAAGCACCATCTTGAAATGTCTGGCATGTGGCAAATAATAAATGTCAGCAAGTATCATTATTATGCAGGGAATTTCTTTAAATATGCGAAAAGTTAACAGAATAGGGTTTTACAAAGTGAAATCAGATTGTGTGCTGGCTGAAATCCCTGCAATGGCTCCCCTTTCAAACTCTGAGAAATATCAAGTCAATAAAAGACCCACAAACCCCACAGGATCTGAGTCCACTAGGATCTTTGACCTTGTCTCCCACCAGAGACTAACCCCTGCCTGCTCCTCCCACTCTATCCACACTGGTCTCCTTATTTGTCCCCAGGCACTCCAAGCATGCCCCCCACCTCGGAGTCTTTTTGTGTTATTGCTTCTGCCTGGAATGCTTGTCCTCCAGATACTGTCCCTAATGTCATACAGGCTTCACTTCTAATACCACTCTTAAAATAATGCCTTCATCAATTTCTGTCTCTTACTTCACTGAACTATTCCTCATAGCTTTTATAACTACTTAGACTTATTACACACACACACACACACACACACACATCTGTTCTTGTCTCTGGAACGTCAGCTCTGTGAGGAAAGGGAAATGTATGTTCTAGTCAATTTGCCACCAGAGTCACAGCTGCCGGAACAGTGCCTGACACCTAGGAGATGTTCAATATGTTTGTTGAATAAATGAATCAAGGGAGCCGATGAAACCAGGTGTCCCTATTCTCATTCAAGTATGGTCTTCTCTCTCTTTTGGATTGTGTCTGCAATCCATAAATGTCTCACTGTTTCTTTGTTTCACCAATGAACTGTCTCAGTCCCCTATAAGTTTGTCTGTGTACATTGTTGAGCACTCAGTGATGCATATTTAAAGGACAGATATTTATCTCAGGGACATGGAATTAACAGCTAATGTCTACCTCATTTTGTATTCTTCACTTACTTGCAGCTACATAAATCTGGGCTCTGCAGGGATGGGAAGTGAGATGCCTTTCAAATGAACCCCAGAATGCCTACAGATGACCTCCTCTCTGTCCTGTAGTGGTGGAGGGAGTTCCTAAGCCCCAAGAGAACAATTAAGTCAAACGATTACGAAGAATCTGAAACACTTCCCGCTGCAAAGTAGAAGTAAATTAGACATAAACCAAATTAGAAACAGAAATGTATATTGCACTGCAAAATGTGACTTCAGATGCACTGAACCATACAAGAAAATCAATCAAATTGCTTTAGAATCCCATCTTCTGGTACTGCCTTGTTTCATAATCCCAAAGAGTCTAACACAAGTTGATCATTATGAAACTGACTTAAAAAGAAAAGACTTTTGACTATTTCCAAAATCTGCATCAGCCTTTAATAGAAGAAGGTCTGCCACTGCTAACGGTATTCAAAAGAATGTGCTATGAGTCCTTAAATTAATTCCAAAGAGACAGTCCAAAAATGTTTTAGGAAAGGCATCATCACTGAAATAAATGAATGGTTTCCCAATGTGACCACTCAATTAAATGCACAAATTTTGCTGAGATAATTTTAAATTCAGGCATACCTTATAATAAATTTATGCGTATTTAGTTTGTGGTGTATTATGTTTTCCAGTATGCTTCTCAGTTAATTAAAAAGTGGTTCATTACAACTTTTACAAATTATTTATGAGAGAACTATATATTTTCCAGGAAAAAAAAAGATTGCCTAATTTGAAAATGTATGGTGCTGGCCAAACATTTTAAACTATGCAAACGGTTATAAAAATTTCTTTACTATTCTTTTACTCCATTAATTTCCTTGAGGTTCTTACTTTAAAAAGAGGCCTTCCTTAAAAGGATACCTATTCAAAAGACATTCCTGATTAAATACCCTAAGTAATAAAACTATTAACAAGAAGGAGGAAAGGGGAGAGAGGAAAGGAAGGAGGAGAAGGAGGAGGAGGAGGGGTGGGGGAGGAGGAGGGGGAAGAGGAAAGGGAGAAAAAAAACATTTCTGGGTGACAAAGATTTCCAAATTCCAGCAAATGCCCCAGTAATTCCAAATAGCATTCACTACAGAAATTTTAGTACATCAGAACTATTTATCAGGCCCTTAGAATTTCATTCCCAACCCTGATTGACCGTAAATTAAGATGTGCATGCCTTTTGAGCTGTTACTATATTTGTAGTTTGAATTTAGTCACTAATTTACCCAGACTGGCCATTTCTTTCAAGTGAACACTGATCTATTTTTCACATGGCCTCAATAGGCAACTTCAAATAATTTACCAGCCAATTCAGTCAAAAGAAGCAGATTGGTAATGTACACAAACTCATTCATTGTAATCTGAGAAAAAGTCACAAGGGTATATTATAACTAATAGCACCCCGGGAGAGTAACGGAGAAGGGCTGGCTTAGAAAGTTCTCTGCACCATAGAATGTGCTCCTTCATTACTTTTCTGAAGCTTGTTTGGTCTTCATTCTATGCGACAAAGATTTCTCATAATGGACTATAAATGCACTGTGGCATATTTCAAGAAAAAAAATGATAATTATTAATAGTGAGAGAGCTTCATGCCGAGGTCAAAGGCACTCTGGTGGAAGCAAATAACATAGAGGTTTCTAGTTACGAGAGAACAAATCAGAAGGCTCAGTTCTAGTTAAAACAGAGAATGATTCTCAGTCTGAATCATTTTAGAAACAGAAATTGCTCTAGAAACCTAGAGGTAGTTATAGAATGCTGGTCTCAAAATGCAAGTGCCACAAGGGAAAATGGAAACAGAAAAGCTTAAACATATTCCCTCGAAGCTCCCCAGAGCTTTTCTTTATGCCCAAGGCATTTCTGGTGGAGACAGCTTCATGAGACAAGAGTGTTGTTTTGAAAATTAACCTGGCCTTTTTGGAACATTGAGAAAAATACTCATGTATTTCAGTTCTTCCACTCCTGCCTGGTTTTCGAGCAAAACTTATTTTTGAAATATTTTCTCTCCCGATTAGCTAAATGATTTAATTTTGGTAATCTCAAAGTTGTTTAAATTAATCATTCAAGATTTCAGTAATTTTAAAACATCATAGCCACATTTATTTATTAATCATTTATACCACATGTGTGTATTGAGCCCCTCCTGGGCACTCAAGATACTGCAGCGAAAAGACCAGCAAGCTTCTTACTCTTATGAAGCTTCCTTTGAAGCTGGGGAGGTGGAGGGGTTTCCAAAAATGAATAAATAAATAAACAAAAAGCTACAGCATATGGTGTTGTTTCCTGAGAATCAAAATAGGGCATTCTGATAGAGAAGGACAAATGGGTATTCTAAAATATTTTTTATTGCTTATTTTTGAGAGACAGAGACAGAGACAGAGCATGAGTGGGGGAGAGGCAGAGAGAGAGAGGGAGACACAGAATCCCAAGCAGGCTCCAGGCTCTGAGCTGCCAGCACAGAGCCCAATGCAGGCCTTGAGCCCATCAACTGTGAGATCATGATCTAAGCCGAAGTCGGACGCTTAAACCACTGAACCACCCAGGCGCCCCAACAAAAGGCTATTCTAGATTGACCCATCAGGGAAATCCTCTCTGAAGATACAACAGTAGAAGTCAGTATTGAATGATAAGAAGGAACCAGCTATGCAAAAATCAAGTAGGAAAAGCATTTGGGGCAGAGGGAAGAGCCAATGCAAAGGCCCTAAAGCAGAATGAGTGTGGTCTGTTCTAGGAACAGGAAGAAGGCCAGATACGGTAAATGGATTGGAATGGGTCCAGAGTAGGCATGGAATAATCCCAGCCCAGAAATTCGCAGCCATCACCGTACCCTTGATTAAACTGATGAACATCAAGGCAGTATATTCTGATCTGAGTTCTGTCCCCTTCCAATATAATCTGCACTTCACTGTTAATTAACCTAAAATATCATGTTAATTAATTGAACCTTCATGTCCAAAAATCATCTTATATATCGTCTGCCTACAGAAAAAAAGGTCAAGTTATTTAGCTTGACATTTACAGACCTCCAAAAAGTTACTCCAACCGGTCTATACAGCTTCAAGCTCCTGTCCTCCTCTAAGAAATACTCTTCTTTAGCCAGACCTTTACTCCAACACTCCCTTTATTTTAACCTCAATTTTTTTCTCCTGCCATCCCCTATTATCCTGCATGACTCTCTCCCCCGTCTCAACAAAGTCCTATCAATTTCTATCAGAAGTCTTTTTGTAACTAGCAAAAGAAAATCCAACACAAAGAGGCTTACATAAAAAGAACTTTCTGGCTCAAGTAAATTAAATGTCCAAAGTAAAACAACTTTAGGCAGAGTTTTATCCAGAGGCCAAAGTTATTTACTTTGAGATCATCTTGCCTCCGTATGGCTCCGCGTGCTGGTTTCATTTTCAAGCTGGCTTCCTCCATGATGGCAAAGCTGGCTGCAGCAGTTCGAGGCCCTGTACGGGGTTGAATGACGTTTTCCCCAAATTCATGCACATCCACCCGGAACCTGTGAACGTGGCCTTATTTGGAAATGTGATTTTTGCAGATGTGATCAAGTTAAAATGAGGTCATACTGGGTTTAGAATGGGCCCTAATCCAATGACTGGTGTCTTTATAAGAAGAAAGAAATTATGGGGCGCCTGGGTGGCTCAGTCGGCTGAGCATCCTACTGTTGATTTTGGCTTAGGTCATGATCTCACGGTTCATGAGTTCGAGCCCCTCATGAGGCTCTCGCTGATGGTGCAGAGTCTGCTTGGGATTCTCTCTCTCTCTCCCTCTCTCTCTGCCCTTCTCTCTCTCTCTCTCTCTCTCTCAATAAATAAACTTAAAAAAAGGAAGAAGAAAGAAGTTTGGACACAGAGAGAAGCGGGAGAGGCTCTCTGTGAAGATGATGGCAGAGATTCGTGTGATGGGGCCACAAGCCAGGGAATGCCAGGGTCCACCACCAACCACTGGAAACTAGGAACATGCAAGGAAAGATTCTGTCCTAATGACTTCAGAAGGAGCATTGCCTGTCAACACCTTGATTTTGGATTTCTAGCCTATAGAATTTTGAGAGAATACATTTCTGTTGTTTTAAGGCACCCAGTTTGTAGTCATTTATTATGGCAGACCTGGGGAACTAACACAGGTCCCCTCTACCCACCCTGTCATGCAGGGGAGTAGACAAAGATATACCTGGTAGTTTCCATGGGAAAGAGAAGCTTCTTTTCAGAAGGCTCAGCAACTTTTCCTCGTATCTTCTGTGCCCATGTCTGAATCAATCACTGCCTCCAGTCCTACTTGGGACTAAGAGATCATCACTCCCATTTAAACCACAAGGCAAATGGTGGATGAGAGATCCTGCCCCACCTCCCATTCCCCCCCAAAACTAGTACTTACTTCCTTTGTTATGAAAAAAGGGAAATATATCCTAGGAAAGGAACCAACTCGACAATTGGTAGCAGTTTAGGTGATTTTTGGCTGGAAGTTACAGAAAACCTGCCTCTAACTGGCTTAAACATTGAAGAAACGTATTCTGTCACATAATAAGAGATCTAGAGGCAGATCAAGCTGTGGACATAGTACAAATGGGGCTCCCACTCTGGATCTCCCTTATTCACTCTCCAGCCTTAGCCGTTCTCCATGTGTCAGCTTTGTCTTCATGCCAGGGTCTCTCATGATTTCAAAATGACTGCCAGAAGCAACTAGGGCAACCAACATCCTTTTCCTGGGCAGGGGAGAGAATAAAAATCTTATTCCCGATTATGAAACAAAAGTCTTTCCTTTTAGACGGATTGGACCCACTAAGCTCCTGTGCCTACCCCTAGACCAATAGTAATTGCTACGGAAATGCCATCCACTTGTTGGCTTAAGCCTAATTCCCTGAATAAATCATGGGGGAGGGCAGGAGAGAGTGGGTGGGATTACCATAACGGTTTAGCATGGGACTAATCAAAATTCTCCCTTGGAGCTAAAGATGGAGTTTGTTTACCCTGATACATATGTCCTATGCGGGGGGAGGGTTTCTGAAAAACAAGAAAAGAAGGGTGAGTGGATGCCTGGTTAGGCAGCCAATGTTGCCCACCACAGCTTCCTTTCAAGTGCAAATTGATCTTACTTCCTCCATGAAGCCTCCCCTCCCCCGTTACTGTAACCAGAAGCAAACCCTCCCTCTCTAAATTCTTCAGCACTGATTGTGCACACTGACATTTCACACTTACCATATAGTTTTAATAATATTTTAGATACATATTTCTAATCCCCTGAATTCTTAAAATTAGAGTATGTGTACATTACACTATGCCTCATATATCACCTTGCCCAGAATATTTTATGCTCACAAAAACCTGTCCCTTAATTGAGTGACTTCTAATATCAGCATGGAGAAGCAGGCGACCTTTAAACTTAGCAACAGACATATAGATCCAGCTCACTAATTCAATTTTTCCATCTTCCTGATGAAAATCTCCCCTTGCTCATTATTGCCCAAGAGTCTTTTATGCAGACATATTGGCGATTCTCGGCCTTTGAAGCCATCTGTGCTTAATAAAATGGTTAGATTTTGAACCTCGTTAAATAGTGAGAAGCACTGATAATACATGATTTGGCTAATATTTTGAGTAAGAATCTGGATAAGGTACAAAAACTGAAGTGGTAATACAAGTTCCATTATGGAAGCTGAATAAGATGAAGGAAGATCTCTTGGATTGTGCAAAGATGTTTCAGTTACTTTTTCTGTTTTACTAATGTAAATCACAATGGTTTATCCATTCACACTATAAGTTTTTCAGCGCATTCGAGGTCTAATCCAATAATCATGCATGCAGGTTTTAAGAGTTCCATTGCTCAACGCTATGTCATTAAATCTCTATTATCTTTGAAAACAACTGTTCCACGTTCAGCAGCCAAATTTTTGTAGAATGATGGCGTATCTAAACTCTCAATGATCTAGCATGGATTTTGCTTATCAATTTCTTAAAAGGATTGTGACCACTTTGAAGACATCCTGAGTACACCTGAAATTTTCTCTACAAATGAATTCTAGTATTTCTGATGGTTTATTATTGTTGCTTACCCTTAATGAATAATGTACCGTCCTGGTCCAGATACATAAACAATAGTAATAAAAGTGGTTAACATTGTATTTCAAAATGAATTCAAATTTCAAAGGATGAAAGCAAATAATTAAACCCTTCATTTAAAAATGGAAAGAGTTGAGAGGAGAATGTCTATGGACAAAACACCTGATTTCCCCTCCAACGGGGAGATGGGAGTGTGTGTATGGAATTTTCTTGCTCCCAACAACCTTCCTCTAGGTTAGTGGAAACATCAAAGCCTGACCTGAGTGCTGAAAATGCATTACCACTAGTTTACCCCCTTGAGTAAACTTTGGTCTCATTTTTAAAAAGAACTTGAACCACGGAGAAGGTGAGCACTAACAGTGATTCAAATCTCCGGGAATATTTAACGTCTGCTGGACATATTGACGTCACTAGACAGAGTAAGGAAGAACAGTGCCAGACAGTTCAACACCCAAATGTTAGTTCTAAGCACTCCCAGGCCCATCCTTTCCCTCTTGCTTTCTAATTAGGTATGTATTTAACTCTTCTGTAGATTTTAAGAAATACTGGTAGGCTGGAGGTGGGGCGGGGCGGGGTGGGGGGAGGGAAGGCAAGTGGAAAGAGGGCATTTCAAAGATAATAGCATGAAAATGGTCTTGATGGGACTTAATGGAACGCGTTTCTAAAGCATAGACATTTATTTTAAGTTTATTTATTTATTTTGATGGGGGTGGCAGAGAGAGGGAGAAAAAATCCCAAGCAGGCTCTGCGCTGACAGCAACAGTTCGTGAACTCACGAACCCGTAAGTAAGATCATGACCTGAGCCGAAATCAAGAGTCAGACGCTTAACAGACTGAGCCACCCAGGTGCCCCTAAAACCATAAATTTTTTTTTTAATTCCCAATTTCCCAGGGAGAAAGTGGATTTGGGATTGAGGACAAGGGCATTGGCGGGTTGTTTCGCTCACACACACTGGGAAACAAGCCAATGTGAACTGAGGGGGCATCAGCCTCCCTCGGTCCAAACGTAGCTCCACTCCTTACTGTGTGACCTTGAGAAGTTACCTAACTTTTCCTAAGCTTCAATTTTCACATCTGTAAAATGACCGTGATAACAGTCCTTGCTTACTCTGCAGGGTGGTGGCGAAGATTAAACCATCTAATCTATGTGAAGCGGCTAGCAAGAGGTCTGGAACACATTAACCGTTCCATGAATGTGAGCTACTGCTCCCATTATCTGGGGGAAGCCAGCCTGTTTGAGGGTCGCTCTCAATCCCCTGGCCCAGAGCTGTCAGCCCACCGTGCAATTATCCACAGACAGAAGGGGCTGCTTCCCTCATTTCTTACCTTATTTCCCTCATTTTGCCTCTAGAATCGTTTATGTCGCCAGAGATGAAAATAATAATCTATTTACATCACATTAACCTCATTTTCTTTCTTCCCTTGGAAAAGCTCCAGTATTATCAAATTAGTCCATTTCGAAGATGACATCCGCTAGAACTAATCAAACTGACCAATTTCCGTTCCTCGATATTGTCCTCGATTCTCATCCATTAGGGCAACAGCTGCACTACTTTTAAAGGAGGCTGGGAACACGCACGCCGCAGACAGACTTTCGGCACTTGGGGACCGCAGTTGTAACCGTTTACCGAATGCGAAGATTCTGTGCGCGTGATGGGGTCTGGCGTTCTAATGTCGACACCCATTCACTGCAGAGAATCACAAGTCTGCAGGGAGGAGAGTCATTCCTGCTCAATCTCAGACCTAGTTCTCTCTTACCTCAGTTGTCTGCTGAGCTCCCTAACGCTAAATTCTGACCCGCCAAATTTCTGAATACAGTGAACGATAGCCACTTAATAAATCTTAGCCCAAACTAGTACCTGACCATGGTATGTTAATCTAACAGTGGAGTGCCGTTTGAAATTTGTCGCTATGTCTAAAATAGACATCTGGTGTGTCCTGTATGTCTAGATGTCCTTTGTGCTTGAGATGTTACTGATGTTGTGATTTCTCTTGCATACAAATGTCCCCTAGAAAGCAGGTGTAAAACCAAATGCCCCTGCCTCCTCCCCCTGCTCTCAAGCCTGCATTTCAATAATTCTAACGATGTCTGCATGACAAATGAAAACTGCATTATTTACATACTTCTAGCAAATGATAGAAAACAGACATTTGGTATTATTTCAGACTAAAGCGTCAGATGTTTGGCCCAGATCACGACTTTAGATCTCGCTTTTCATCCATCTTGGTGGAATCTGTTCAGAGCATGTATTTATACATGCCACTCAAATGGTAGGAAGCTGATTAAACACATGACCACCAAGTTGTGGGGCCCTTAAAATTTTGTTGTTTTATACTCTGTTAGGAAAAAATGGTAAGTTTTTAAAACCAATTGCTGATGAGTGCTACTTACGACTATCACTCTTTTGAAAACCACATTTCCCTGCTTTCTTTCTTGAGTGTGAATATGATATATGCCCATTATAAGAATTCAGACAGTGCAGAAATTTACAAATGTGATAGTAGAGATCACTTGAAACTCCATTCTCTGAAGATAGACACCATTTACATTTTGCTGAATATCCTTAGCGATATCCCTCTATGAATATGTACAGGAAGATGTAATTCTACATAATGTCCTAGAACCTGGCTTTTCCAGTCAGCAATATGTTTGGACATTTTCCCATGCCCATAAAGATAGCTCTACATTTGTGATTCCCATTATGTCCTCCTTTCCCTTCCAGATAAGAGTATGGTGCATAAGCGGGATGGTGTGGAAACAGGTAAAGGGTGGAGGGAGAGACATGAATCTCCATCATCATAGTTCATGATGACTTAGTAGCCACTTGTCCCTTCGTGATTGATGTTTATTCCCAACGTTGCACAATTATAAATTTACTGAACTCTTTCTCCCCCACAATTTCTTTATTTTTTTAAACCTATTTGTAAACCCTGCTTTATCTTAAGACGGACTCTTGTCTGAAATCTCTCGTAGCTGAGAAAGCAAATTATGACAGTGTTAGTTCTGTTCAGTTCTGAATGCATTGCTGGATGCCTGTGATTTATTTATATTTTTTTAAGTGAGTCTCCTATTTCTTGATAACAGGTAAAGTTACCTACATGAAATACGATCTTTATTAGAATACGAAGAACTGTTTTTAACTGACTTTGCTACTTAGCAAACAGTTCAAAATTCACTTGCTAACAGAAAACTGCTGGTCTGGGTTTGTTTTGGCAGTTCTGACAAATTATGCAAGAATATGCAGTTTCACCCCTGTAGAAAGTCTCTTTTTCACAAGTCAGTGGGCTCAAGTTGTGGAGTGCACCTGGTCATTCACCATTGTACTACAATCCTCAAAAGTAAACTCCTGGTGGGGCGCCTGAGTGGCTCAGTCGGTTAAGCGTTCAACTTGGTTTGGCCCAGGTCATGATCTCATGGTTCATGGGTGTGAGGTTTGTAGTTCGAGCCCCACGTCAGGCTCTCTGCTGTCAGCACAGAGCCCATTTCAGATCCCCTGTCTCCCTCTCTCTCTGCTCCTCTCCCACTTTCAAAAATAAATAAACATTTAAAAAATACTTTAGCAGTTTACCTAAGTTATAGGACCAGGAAAAGGTTCAGCAGTTTACCTAATCTGACTTGTTAGGTCAAAATTCATTTCCAGAAGGTAAGACAAAAAGCCCAATTCAAACTATAGTAAAACCTCGGTTTGCGAGCATAATTTGTTCTGGAAACATGCAGCACGTGTGCATATCAAAGCGAATTTCTTTTCTTTTTTTTTTAATTTTTTTTTTTAACATTTATTCATTTTTGAGAGACAGAGGGAGACAGAGCATGAGTGGGGAAGGGCAGGGAGAGAGGGAGACACAGAATCCGAAGCAGGCTCCAGGCTCTGAGCCATCAGCACAGAGCCTGATGCGGGGCTCGAACCCGTGAACTGCGCGATCATGACCTGAGCCGAAGTCGGACGCTCAGCCGACTGAGCCACCCAGGCGCCCCTCAAAGCGAATTTCAAGAACCATTGGCTCAGGTTGTGATCATGTGACATTCAACGTCACATACTACTCATATCTCAAGACATCGCTCGTTTATCAAGGTAAAATTTATTAGAAACGTTTGCTCGTCTTGCAGAACACTCCTGGAACACGTTAGTCTCAATCCAAGGTTTTCCTTGTGTTAACATTTCAGTTTCTTGGGTTTAGGAAGATTCATTGTTTTGGACAAGACTCTGCACGCACCATCATTCATTCAGTTATTCAACCGGTAAAGCTATGATGCGCATCATTGCCCCACACAGGGCACACAGTGCCAATACACATTGATGGCTCCAGGCTGGGCAAGTATGGCTCCAGACCTTTGCTGGTGTCTTGACCTACGGTTGAGCCAACTGTAATTCCCCTTTTACAGCCAAGCTCCTTCTGGATGAGCTCGGAAGCTGAGTAACAGCTCTGCACACACCTGGCTTGAAGTGAGGAGCCCGGAGCCTGACCCCTGTGTAAACTCGAGGCTCATGTACACCTCAGAGCGGGCACCTTCACGTTTGAAATGAGGGATCCTGGACCAATCTCACAGTTTTTGCAAATGCTAAGTCATGTGTGTGAAAGCCTCTGGCACACCGTGGGGCTTTACAAAGCATTATATGGAGGTATTGCTCCCCTTCCTGACTCAAACCAAAAGAAGAACCAAAACCAGTATGTAAATCTATTCTAATCCGTGTAAGTCTCAACTAGCGGAGAATTAACTGTTACTTTTTTAGTTAAAAGCCAGGCTCTGCTTCCGATTCTGTGTCTCCCTCTCTCTCTGCCCCTTCCCTGCTCATGCTCTGTCTCTCTCTGTCTCAAAAATAAATAAAATCATTAAAAAAAAAGCCAGGCTCTTCTTTTCTTTTTCTCAACCTATTAAACATACTGGAAAAAAAAAGTGTTGAAAAACAAAAGCCAGGCACCTTCCCTTAGATGCTTAACAGCAGTGGCTGGGGCTACCTTTTGGTTCCTGATTCTTATGTCTACCTACCCTGGTTCTGAATCCTGTTTCAAACTCTAAGTATAGGAATTGCTGGTCCTTCATTCAAAAGGAGTGCCTTAAAGATCAATGGAAGAGAAACTGTAATGTGGGACTTGATTTCCCTTGTCCCCACCGGTAATCAGAAAATCGTTTCACCTACAGCTGAATTAATGTGACGATCTCAGTCAGACACGTATGTTGAAGCTGCTGAGGACAGTCAGCTAATGGTTGTGTCAAAGTGTCTCTCATTCCATAGCCTCAGGGAGCGGAAAAAGCAACAACGGTTTATTTTGACCACAAGTCCTCTTAATGTCCACCCCCCGAAGACCTCTCCGTATGTCCCTCTTTCTCCAGCTATTTCTATCTATTTAAAGTTTATTTATCTCTCCCCAACTGTGGATGAAGTCCCTTCCCAATCTTGCCCCTCTCGTTCCAACAGAGCATGCTGTAGAGGTAAATGAGTCTCAGCTTGAGAACCATGCAGTCTTAAAGGAGGAAAAAATCTTTGTGATCTTTTACTCCAACCCTCTTATTCTTCAGATGGGGAAAGAGTGTCAGAATAAAAACGAATCCGGTCCTCGAAGCTCAAGACCAACACGTTTCTGTTTTGCTGCAGCTATGGAGCAAATGTTTACATTATCCATGGTCAGTTTTTAAATTAGGTGGGCTCAGTGTTTTCCTTTTCTCCGGGGAAGAGTGAAGATCTCTTCTATCTCCCCTGTGGTGTGGAACCCGTGGTCCGTGACAGTCTGTCCAGCATCGAGGAGTCATGCCCCTCCAGCAGCTGGACCCTTTCACTGATGGCTGTATTCACATCTGATTCAAAACTGGGGGAATTGAGGGGTGCCTGGGCTCAGGTGGTTAAGTGTCCGACTCTTGATTTCGGCTTAGGTCACGATCTCACAGTTTGTGAGATCGAGCCCCATGTCGGGTTCCAGCACTGAGCATGGAGCCTGCTTGGGATTCTCTCTCTCCCTGTCTCTCCCTCTGTCTCTCCCCCAAGCACCCTCTCTCTCTTTCAAATAAATAATTTTTTTTTTTTTTTAAGTGGGGGAATTCAACCAAGTGGCTGATTGTCCTGGGCATCCTTTTCCCTGTCTCAGCCAGCAAAGTCAAAAGCTACCAGCTTCACTTCCAAGGCAAGAAATGTCTGTGATTCTTGACCTACATGACTTTTTTTTCTTTTTTTTTGTTAAATTTTCTTTAATGTCTATTCATTTTTGAGAAAGAGAGAGAATGAACAGGGGAGGAGTAGAGAGAGAGGGAGACAGAATCAGAAGCAGGCTCCAGGCTCTGAGCTGTCAGCACAGAGCCCAACGCGGGGCTCGAACCCACAAGCCGCGAGATCATGACCTGAGTTGAAGTTGGACGCTCAACTGACTGAGCCACCCAGGCGCCCCCCTACATGACTCTTAATGGGAGAGTATATGTGGCAATAAGTCTCCATTGCGGTGTTTTGGCAACAAGCGTCTTTGTCCAATATATTCCCATCACCAGACATCAGAATTTATTTTATTTGAATTCTCATGACAATAGTGTTGCCTCTATTAGAGTATTGTATACTTAAGAAACCCATTATTTTAAAATTATGGTTTTCATTGAAAATTATCATTTGTCTTTTCCTGTATTTACTTTTGTTGCAGTAAATTGTGACATTTTGCTATTCCTATCAGAGCAAGACAAATTCACTTTGGGAAGATAAATGTCACATTTTAATGAAAACCAGCATACAGTGTGGATGGGGCTAGTGAGCCTAAAAGGGGAACAAACAGGCATACACTTTGACATTTCTCATTCTTCTTAGCCACAGCATAAGATTTAACTTTATTTTTTTTGATATTGGAGAAATTACCCTGTAAATCCCATCAGGAAGATAAACTAGATAGCTTGGGGGTTCATCAACCGTCACACATCCAATCCAGAAAAAAAACTCCTGACACGAGACAAATTTGCAGTTAAATGAGAAGTGAAATAGAGCAAAGGAGAGTCGGACTGCGGAACGTTTTGTACCCCAAGTAACAAAAGGGCCAAGGATCGTGGCAGGTAACCCGGGAGATCCCGCGGCTTCCATCCGAGGCTGGGGAGAGGAGCAGTGGGCCCAAGGCTATCCCACCTGGCTCCTGGGAATTTCAGCTCTGTGCCATGGCTGGCCTAGAGCTGAGCTGCAGAACTTCTTTTTTGCACATAAACTCCTGTCGTTCACAGGGGATATTCATCTTTTTTTTTTTTTTTTTTTTTTTCTTTTTGGCTGCCCAGCATCTGAACCTCTTCTCTAAGTTTGGGGAATATTTTGCTGTGAGTCATGGCAGGAAGTAGGGCCTGCCTTCCGCTGCAGAAGCAGAAAAAGCAGATAGCGACTTTTCTCCCTCCAAGGAAGAGAGCGCAGATGTGTCCTACCCAGGCTTGGCCCACCGGGGGCTCCCACTCAGGTCTTGGAGACTGAAGCAATTTCTGCAACTAGGAATTCATTCCAGCTGCAGGGACTACAACAGCCAGTGTCCAGCAGCAACCGAAGGAGCTGGGGGCACGTGGCTGTTAGCGCTGGTGGCCGCGATGCTCCGGGAGACCTGCCCAGCTGGCTGGGCGCAACCAGCAGCCTCTGAAGGCTCACCCATCAGGGGTATTGGGCTGGGAGTCTCCAGGCCTCACATCTCTCCCTCTCTGCCTAATTTCCCAGCCTGATTTTCTAGAAGCCCTTGCTGCTCAAAGCGTAGTCTAAAAACGTGCTAGGAATCCAGAGTCTGAGCCTCTCCCCCCGAGACCTACTGAACTTGGGTCTTGGTCTCCCCGCTAGACCAAGTATTAGCACAGTGTAGTATATATAGTGCCTTGAAATTTGATTTTGCTGAAGCTACCTGAATAAATTTCTTCAAAACGTATGTATGTGAATAGCCCTTAATCCAGTGCTTATCCTATTGAAAAAAACATTAAGTATGATATGTAATGGATTGCACTTCAAATGCATTTTATTGATATTGAAGGGACTTTTATAGTGAATCCCTCTGTAAATTCATGACGCCTTTTCAAGTGGATAATCACCCTTTTATCTGTGTTGTTAATTTGCGTTCTTTAAAGCAGGGCCTGCCCACGGTAGGGATTACAGCAATCAAATGATTTGTCACTGAGATGACCGCTGAAATTCTCTCCATGGCCCTCCTTATTCTGATCCTTGTCTGTCTCTCTACTCGTTCCCTAAAACGCCAGCTCCACATGATCTTGGTGCCTATCAGCGCATAGCCAAGCAACCACAATGGAGGCGTAAAACAGTTCTCTTTACAAAGTCAGCCAAATGCTACAATTCCGTAGCGCCTATTTGTATTTGGCTACCTGCAATGACTGAATGTTAAGGGCAACTTGCTGTCTCAAATGGCATCATGCCAGCCTCGAGAGCCTTCAACAGCTGGGGTAGAGACAGTCATAGTAAGAATTTGAGAAGGAGGAGGAGGAAACGTTACACGTTTGCTATCAATCAGTCACTGAATTATTTGCTGTGCTCTCTAGAAAGTTTCTTAACCCTCTGATATATTTATTGCTCCAGAAATACTGGCTCTCATGATTGTTATATTTCTACTACAAGATGCCAGCTCATCAACAATTTATGAAATGATCTGAAACTAGTCATGGCGACACATATTTCATAGATAACAGAAGGATTTTTCAGTGGCATTGACTTTGATCCCCACCGTCCTACCCCAAACACCACGACTTTTAAAAACTGTGGTCACCCTAGATTGTAAGAGATGCTGTGGTGCAGACAAGCAAAGCACAGGTTTTGGCATCACGTCTCCCAGGGGACGAACTGCAAAATCATAGACGTTATTCCCCTTTCCCCTTCCTAAGGATACACAGACTTTTATGTAGGTATTAGCCCCTCCTCCCCATAACCCATAGGTGGAGGGGAAGCTCACCTTGACAGTGGACTTAATGGGCCTTTGGGAAATCCCATCGCCATGGTCGGAGTGATTGGTTCATGAATTTCAGGCCCTCAGCCAATCAGGGCATTTAATCCCATCACAAAGACTGATTTAATAATTGACCAACACGACGTGAGGAGAGATGTAGTGGCCGTGAGAATGCACCTCACACACTTCCCATCACAGGTTCGTAACTGACCGGGGGCCCAGGTGTTGCCCTTTGAACTTCATCCCCAAGTTTTCAGATCCTAAGGGTACTAAGACAGACTGGTTTCTGGGAGACTCTGAACTCTTTTGTCAGCTGATTTCAGCTAAAGGATTCTTCGAAGCTTCTGCTTAGACTGCACAGCAGTATAAAACACATTCTCCCTCTTTCTTTCACCCCACATGAGACTTCCATCAGGGGCTCACTGCTCTTTCTGCCTGCCCAACTCCCTATTTCCTTTCACAGTACATTTTCCCTTAAGAAAGCCTGACACATACCGGGGCGCCTGGGTGGCTCAGCTTTCTAAGCATTTGACTTAGGCTCAGGTCACAATCTTGTGGTTCGCATTGGGCTCTGAGCTGACAGCATGAAGCCTGCTTGGGATTCTCAGATCTCCTCTCTCTCTGCCCTTCCCCCACTCACACTTTCTCTTAAAATAAATAGACTTAAAAAACAAAAAGCTCAACACATATGATACTACCTTGATATCAGCTCTTGGAGGACCCTGGTTTACACGGGGGGGGGGGGGGGGGGCGGTTGCTGGAGGTTCCCAGGAACTAAATCTCTTTGCTCTTCTTAAGGCATTGGAGATAATGCTCTTTCTTCCTCTAGATTTCATGAATGTCATGGAAAGCTTAGAACTGCCCCAGTCATTTTCCAACCAGAGTTCTCTTCTCCAGGTTAAATATCCCTAGATTTTTCAACATTGCTTTATAGTAGATGGTTTCCAGATCCTGTAACTATCCTCAGTGTATCTAGAAGTGAAAAAAACTACATAGCAAAAACAGAAAATACAGCAAGAATATATACTCCCTTGTTTCTCATATTGCAGCGTTATATGGCTTCAGCTTTTGGAGGAACTATATACATATATTTTAGGAATTCGGTAGCCACCTCTACCTAGTGAAGGGCTGACACATAGAATGCAACCATCAAATGTTTACCCATTCATGCTTCAGTAAATGGCAGCAGAGAACCCAAAATCCAGAGCCAGACTAAGTTCCAGTCCCAACTTAAGCTCTTGGGAAGCTATGTGTCCTTGGAAAACTGAATTAACCTTCCTGTGCCTCAGTGTCCTCCACTGTAAAGATAATTACAGCACCTACCCTGTAGTGTTCTATGAATTACTTGTAAAGTATTGAGAATAATGCTGTCACATAGAAAGTGCTAAGTAACTGTTGAATAATTGAGTATTTCAAAGCACCTATTACATGCCAACCCCTGGCTATGCTCAGAGAGTAAAGCTAGGAAAAATTAATGACCACGAGAATTGCCTTTTAAGTAACTATTTCTAAGAATGGAATAGCTGACTGTTGACTTTGGCGAGGGATGTGTCAGAGTTGTTGACAAGAGGCTTTCTGAATACCCTTTCAACTCTTGAATTCTATGATTCTACTTCTGAATTCCAAAACTAAGTGTCACATTACGCTAGATCTGAACTCAGCCAACTTTCTCTGTAAAGGGCCAGATACTAAATATTTTAGGCTTTGCAGGCCACGCAGGTTGTGGTGCAACTTTTTTTTTTTTTTTTTCCAACGTTTATTTATTTTTGGGACAGAGAGAGACAGAGCATGAACGGGGGAGGGGCAGAGAGAGAGGGAGACACAGAATCGGAAACAGGCTCCAGGCTCTGAGCCATCAGCCCAGAGCCTGATGCGGGGCTCGAACTCACGGACCGCGAGATCGTGACCTGGCTGAAGTCGGACGCTTAACCGACTGCGCCACCCAGGCGCCCCTGTGGTGCAACTTTTAACTCCACCATTATAGTGTGAAAACAGCCATAGACAACACGTAAATAAACAAATATGGCTGCATTCAAATAAAACTTTATTCATAGACACCAACCACCAGTATAAGTTTCATATACTTTTCTTGTCCTAAAATGTTATCCTTTTTTGAATTTTTTGAACCATTTACAAACATAAAAAACATTCTTAGCCCCTGAACTAAAATTGGGCCTATGAACCACAGCTTGCCAACCCCTATGCTAGATGACGCAACGTATAAGATAGAGTCCTAATCAAGGATGAGATGTCAAATGTGGCTGAGAGTTCCAATGGCAAGTAAATATCTCAAAAGAAGAACTAAGACAGAACCAGGCCTACTGAAACACCATACTATCGTGAGCACAAAAGAAGTTCTAGGCACAAGAAGCTGCACAATAATTGCAATGAACTGTGGTTTCGCCATAATTGCAAAAATTGCGGTTGAGTTTATGTAAATAAGTTCGGTACCCTTCCCATTTCCCCTCTTTTTAAATTTTGGATAATAATTGTTTAATTCTCACAAAAGAATCTTGAACTCTCGCATGTGTTTGCTGATACCATTTGAGGAGCTACCGTTTGGAGTAGTGGTTAATTCTCAGTTCACTTCTCTTCTCGGAAATAACCGCCCCGAAGAGCGTAACCTAGTCTAATGTTTACCCATCTCTTCCTAATCAGTCTTAACACACACATATTTCAAGAGTTGCTGACATGCCACTCTTCGTTATCAATTCTTAACATTTACCAGGAGTAGTCTGGTCCCAAGGAAAACTTGTGAGTGACTCCACGCTCCCCACTAGCATGGATCAGGAGAGTCTCCTAGAATCCCAAGAATAGGCCTACAACAAAACTGTACTCTCTCATGTGCCTATCAGGTGTCAGTCTCTTGGGATTGTCACTGATGTATTCAAAACTGGCAAAAGCAAACAACTAAATCTCACCTTTTACCTACCTTTTACCTTTAGCCGCAAGTTACAGAAAACTCAAGGTAGCAGTGGCTGAAATGAGATAGAAATGTATTTCTCTCTCACCTAAATGAAATTAGGAGGTAGAAGAGGTATAGGGCTGTAATAGTAGGCTCACAAAGTCCTCAAGACTTCAAATTCCTCTAGTCTTCCTCTTGGACATCACTACTAGAGTGGGGGTCATCCACGAGGTTTACCTTCCAGTCCCAAACAGAAGAAGGGACAAAGAGTAATTACAAAAGTGTAATGAACTCGAGGGTGCACAGTAGTTATCTTTCAGGAAAGGTACTCAGAAGCTTACAACCTTTTTGCTGACATCTCTCTTGTTAGAATTTAGTCACGAGATTATACCTAGCCACAGGTAGGGGAAAGTCTTCTGGGGGATAACACATATCTGGCCATACTTGGAATGCAAGAGTTCTATCAGGCTGGGCTTCCCGCTCTGGGAGCTGCTCCAGCTTCTTGTCTTCAGGGAAGTACTTCGGTCAGACCAGAGAGAAGCCTGTGTACCCCCAGGACTGTGGCGATCAGACACAATCAAATTATAAGGAGAGGCAGCCATTGCCATCAGAACTAGAATTTACAAAGGTCAACGCCCTATGGAACTCTCATCTGATTTGACTGTCTTCTTGACCTTTGACCTTCTTCTTCATGAATGCCAGGAAGAGTCTCACCCTGTGTGACTTTCTACCTTCCCGAACTCACATTTATACCTCGTGATGGAATGTATTGGGCACATGTTCTTGTTTTGAGAAGAATTATTTGAAATTTCTGGTAGGTAAGCTGCATAAGTCCTACGAATAAATAAACATTCTTCTTTCTACTTCCTCAACTTCCAAAATGTTTCTAAAATTGTCCTAGGATCTCATGTTTAATCTAAATGTAACATACATTCATTTTCTTGCTATATATTTTGGAAGTGTTTTGCATTTATGGGATGCTCAACTTTGGGTTTAAGAAATAAAAAAGAACTGGGGCACCTGGGTGGTAGTTCAGCCACTTAAGCGTCTGACTCTTGATTTCGGCTCAGGTCATGATCTCATGGTCACGAGATGGAAACCTTATCGGGCTCTGTGCACTGGGTATGAAGCCTGCTTGGGATTCTCTCTCTCCCTCTCCCTTTCCCCTCCCCCATTTGTTTTCTCTCTCTCTCTCTCTCTCTCTCCCCTACCCTCAAAAAAGAAAGAAAGAAAGAAAGAGAAAGAGAAAGAAGGAAAGAAAGAAAGAGAAGAAAGAAAGAAAGAAAGAGAAGAAAGAAAAAGAAAAGGAAAAAGAAAGAAAGAAAAAAAGAACTGTCAGGCCTTATCTTTGCTCTGAGTGTAAGGCAGAATGAAGCAAGCAAATGCATCCGAGACATTTGGATGTAATTAAATTCTTATTGCTCTGGCAAGGTAAGGTGAAGAGGTGACAGGATGATTTACACACTCGGATAAATGGAGCTGCCAGTGGGACAAAGATTGTTGTGATTTTAATTATCTGATGGCTTGTTACAGGGAGTAAACAAAGGGGGTTAATTCTCCATCTTTCATTCCTACTTTTTTGTTTAAGTAATTTATAGTCCCAGAGGGTGTAACATACAAATGATGTAGACTAGAGAGTTTAGTTCATACTCCTACACTAGGTGAGCAATGAGCTTTCTTTTTGCTCTGTTTTCCTCTCAGATGTCTGAAAAATGAGAAGTATAAGGAATAGTCCTAGATGAGAACTTTGTAAGGAATTCTCTTTCCCTGGTCTACGTAATCACATACTAGAAGAGGAATTGCAAGTGGTGACTAATTCAGGTGCTTTACCTCAATCATCTCTGGGAATATTCCTTTATGTCATGTTTCTTAAGTCTAATAAATAAGTCATAACTGAACCCACCTTCTGTAATATAGTGTGCACATTTGTGTTGATAATAGAACTAAGCTGACATCATAGCATAATGATGGCTACCTTTAGTTTAAGGCAAAACACCTAAAATACACAGACATAATTACAAAGTTGTTTTGAGACTAATTTCCAATCCTTCTTCCTTAGGAAGCTTATAATTTTCTTTGTCATCTTTAGAATCAATTTTTCCAAAAAAGAAGAAAAACAGGGGGGAAAAGCTATTTCATTCCACATACACAGCAAAAGCAAAGCTATTTAGGATTCCTTTTGTTGACTGAACACCCCCCAACACACACACACACACACACACACACACACACACACACACTGTCCTTCTTCAAGGCAAGGTCCTCAGAGTTCTCAGGCTGAGTTGTCTCTGTCTCCCAAAGCTTTAACCTCTTCAACTTTTCTCTTAAGTGTTGAGTCTCTTTCCTCACCCCATGTTGGCACTCCACTGAGGAAAGTCTTGGAATCTCTTTGATAACTTGGTCTTACGATGATAATTGTAGAGAAACTGGTGAATAACAGCATGGGGAGACTTTAATTCGCTTTCTCCCACTGGGCACTAAAGATAGCTTTGCTTCAGTTAAACTCTAGCCAGGAAATGTCAGAAGAGAGGTTTAGCATCCATATTCCCCCAAATGGCATGGGTTTCGGGGAGCCTGTGTTGCATTCTCGCGTCTGTCACTAAGACACTGATAACCTGAGGTGGAACCCTGATGATAATGTGCACAGCACATATTCTCCACAAACTACCTCCAAACCTATCGGTACATTCAATCTTCTGCCCTAGCTTTGGCTCGCTCATGTCCATACACCCCAAAACACCATCACTGTCCCCATTTTCCTCCATCTTGCCATCCCTCGGAGCAGAAGATGGTAGTATTTTTAACTGCTCCTGGTTCTGTGTGTTTTTCTAACTCTGGGGAGTATTCATGGCACCTGCCTACTCTAAAGCTGCTTCCCCACCACCACCGTGTGCAGTGTCACTAAGAATGCATCGTCTTCCTTCTTAGGTGAACACCTTCCCCCCATTAGCAGATGTTTACCTAAGAAAGCAGATATGTTATATTTTTAGCCAAAGCTGACCGTAGTTAAGTCATTTTAATGAAAGCAGCTACAATTTATGTAGCATTTACTATGTGCTATCCGTATTAGTATTTAATGTTATCTCCTTTGAAACAATATTCTAATGAGGGAAGCACCATCATCTGTATTTCATAGGTGAGACCATGAGCTCACGTATATTGATCTCACCAGAATTTGAACTTGGCTTTTCTGACTCTTCTTCACTATGCTGTCTAAGCACCAAATGCCTCTTCTGTATTCTTTCCCAAACTATGATTTGATCCTTCCTTTCACTTTATTGGCCCACATAATTGTTATCTCTTCTCTAAACACCACTCTCAGGGCACCTGGGTGGCTCATTGGTTGAGCCTTGGACCTTGATTTCGGCTCAGGTCATGATCCTAGGGTTGTGGGCTCTGTGCTGAGTGTGGAGCCTGCTTGGGATTCTCTGTCTTTCTGTCTCTGTCTCTGTCTGCCCCCCTCTCTCCTGCTCCTGCTCTTTCTTATAAAATAAAATAAGTAAAAATAAAAATAAACACCACTCTCATCTCCACGTGAGAAATAAGTCATTCTCATCTCCGTATGAAAAACTGCCTTTTAAACTTAATGTGGCTTACTGCTTCGGATTCTGTGTCTCCCTCTCTCTCTGCCCATCCCCCACTCACGCTCTGTCTCTCTCTCTCTCTCTCTCTCTCAAATATAAATAAATATTTAAAAAATTTAAACTTGGGGCGCCTGGGTGGCGCAGTCAGTTAAGCGTCCGACTTCAGCCAGGTCACGATCTCGCGGTCCGTGAGTTCGAGCCCCGCGTCAGGCTCTGGGCTGATGGCTCGGAGCCTGGAGCCTGTTTCCGATTCTGTGTCTCCCTCTCTCTCTGCCCCTCCCCCGTTCATGCTCTGTCTCTCTCTGTCCCAAAAATAAATAAAAAACGTTGAAAAAAAAATTTTTTTAAAAATAAAAAATTTAAACTTAATTTGGCTTAAAGCAAGCGCTTCCATTTTGAAAGGAGTGTGAAGTGAACCCTTCTCTCTTCCTCCATGGGGCACATTTGGACCTGGTCCAGAATGGGTTTGTCTCAACAATGGGAGGCAGGGTGGAGGTTGTGGACAGCTGTGCCTTTATGAAGTCTCTAGAAAAGTCAAAGCCTGCCTTCTAGGATTGTAGGCAGAAAGGAGGAAGTTTACCCAATGGCTAAATGCCATTTACAAAGCGTCCTCCTTCCCTCCTCTGACTCGGAGTCACCAGGGAGTCCAATCTGTTTTTCCAGGTTCTAGCTGATCCATCCTGCAGAGATAGTGAGTGTCTTGTGAAAATAGTGTGTGCTTTGAATGCAGAAAACCCTGGGTTCAAAACCCACTTCTGTAAAGAAGTTTTTTCTCCCAGTCATTTGGAGGTCAAATAAAATCACATAGAAAGTGCATTGCACACGGTGGGTATCGGATAGGTGTCCGTGGCTTTGGCCTCTTCTCTAGTGATAGTTCTGTTTCCTTCCAACTTCCTGATTTAAAGGGAGAGTGGGACCTTCTGGCCTTCCCCTGAGGGCATAAGCCAGCCTCACTGAAGCCTCTGAGACTTCTGAATGAGCCTCTTGCCCCTTCCCGGCACACTCTGGGCTCCCTGCTTACCCTCAGGCCCCTTCGCTTCTTCATGGCATCTCTTTATTCAGTTCTCAGGCAACCTATACCTTCGGGAAGCCTTGCATTTTTCCAAACCAGCAGGGACCCCTAAATCCTTATAGTGTTTGATCTGAATTGCACTTTCCATTGCTTGATTATGCACCACACCATATTGGTTTTTTGCTTATTTTTCTCTAAGACAACCTGTGCCCCTGAGCTGATGGTACTTAACACAGTACAGAGAATGCAGTAAGTAGGGCCGCTTCAAATGGCGTCATTTACACGGATGCTTGTTCTTCCCAGGTTGTAAAATGCAGCCCCTGATTCAGTATCTAATAAAAATGTATTGACTGGACTTGAAAATAAACCTGAGTCTGGGAAACCGGCCTTTAGACTGCTGTGCAGGGCTCCTAAGAAGCCAAACATTGTGAATTGCCCCTCTTTTGCAGCTGACTTTAGGTGGAACTCAGGGAAAAGGCTAATACTTACCCACCAACTCTGTGGTAGTCAGTCTCCAAGATAGTCCCCAGTGATTCCCACCTCTGATACTCACAACTTCTGATAATCCCCTCCCACATCGGATCTCTGCTATGGTCTGAACATTTTTGCCCCCTCCCCCAAATTCGTATGTTGAAATCCAAATGCCAATGTAAGGGTGTTAGGAAGTGGGGCTTTGGGAAGGTGTTTAGGTTAGGAGGATGGAACCCTCATGAATGGGATCAGTATTCTTGTAAAAAAACCAAAACAAAACCCACAGACATCTCTCACCCCTTCCACCATGTGAGCAGCTGGTGGCTATGAACCCAGAAGAGAGTCTTCACCAGAATAAGACCATGCTGACACCTTGACCTTGGACTCTTGGGTAATTTGCTCTGGTGGAAGTCAGTGGCCATATCTTAAGGACCCTCAAGCAGCCCCGTAGAAAGGCCACATAGGGAGGAACCGAAGCCTCCAGCCAACAGCCTTGAGTGAGCCTTCTTGGAAACAGATCCTCCAGCCCCAGTCAAGCCTTCAGATGACTGCAGCTTTGTAGGACACCCGGAGCCAGGACAACTTAGTTAAATTCCTCGTAGATTCCTGCCCCCCCCAAAAAAACTATGGGAAAGATAAATGTTGTCTTAGGCTGATGTGTTTCAGAGCAAGTTTTTATGTAGCAATAGGCAACTAATACAAGCTCTGCCTTCTGATTTGTTACTACTGCTTCCCCCTGCAGAAGTGCCCACCTCTCCCAAATGTATACCTGAAACCCATGAGCTAAACCAACTTTGTACTCTAAAATCATTTGATTGTCATTTCATCACCATATAACATACCCCCCAAAAGTCAAACAACCTAACTTGCTTTAACAAAAATATCAGGCTTGACTCTATTATAATTGGGAATAAAACAGTAAGTATATTTGCATTTTTTCCTAGAGAGTCAAAGATTTTAAGGGGATACATTAAAAAGTACTTGAAGATGGGGTACCTGGGTGGCTCAGTCAGTTGAGTGTCCGACTTCAGCTCAGGTCATGATCTCACAGTTTGTGAGTTCAAGCCCTGTGCCGGGCTCTGCGCTGACAGCTCGGAGCCTGGAGCCTGCTTCGGATTCTGTGTCTCCAGCTCTCTCTGCCCCTCCCCCGCTCGTGCTCTGTCTCTCTCTCTCTCTCAAAAGTAAATAAACATTAAAAAAATTTTTTTTAAAGTACTTGAAGAAAGATACAGCAACTGGTATTTTGAAAATCAAATACCCTTAACAACAATAAGCCACAATAAAGGAAATAAAACCATAAATCACCCTGTAAGGATGCTTTCATCATCCAAAGAGACTGTCTCTCACAACAGACTGATAGAGTATATATGATATACATACGTTCCACTACCTTCTGTTGAGTATTCTCAATGTGCCAGGCACTAGGACAAAAATACAAAATGTATTACCTCCAGAAATTCAGAATCTAGGGGTGCTTGGGTGGCTCAGTCAGTTAAGTGTTCAACTTCGGCTCAGGTCATGATTTCGCGGTTTGTGAGTTCGAACCCCGCATCAGGTTCTGTACTGACAGCTTGGAGCCTGGAGCCTGCTTCAAATTCTGTGTCTCCCTCTCTATGCTCTCCCCTGCTCTCTCTCTCTGTCTCTCAAAAATAAATAATAAAAAAATTTAAAAAAAAGAAATTCAGGATCTAAATAGTCTAGAGAGAATCAATCACTGGGTCAGAATATTGCTTTTTGCTTTATCAGGAAAGCACACACACGTATAAACCATATATTGGATACAAACTATTTTAACCAAAAATAGTAATTTATAACTATGTGCCACATAGGGATACTCAAAGCAGATGATTTGGAATGAAGCAAATTCCAAGAAATTCCAAAATCAGGCATTTTTTTCATAAGTTAGAAAAAGGTAATGGGTAGCCCTGACTACATAATTTGTAGTGCTTAGTGCAAAATGGAAAATTCAAGCTATGTGTTTGAAAATTAAGAACTTGAAGACAACAGCAGAGCATTAAACTTAGCACAGAGGCCTGTGACCTGAGCCAGCTCCAATGACAGTATATATTTTATAGCTTGTTAAAGAGAGCTCTCAGGAGTTAAGTGCTAGAAGCAAAAGGGAGATAGAAGCAGAAGGCATCAGTGTGACACAGAGAAACAATTCTGTGAGATACTGTTATCCCTCTTGTATAGAAGACAAACTGGGGTCCAAAAAGGTCAAAGTGACTCCTTCAAAGCCACTCAGCCCGCACGGGATTGAGATGTGGGTCATCTCCCCTCAAATCCGATTTCCTTTCCAGGAAATCAACACAGCCTGGTGCTAGGCGTTGTGCATTACAAAGAGGTGCAGAATTTCGTGGGTGCAGCCCAGCAATTCACTAGTGAAAGCTGGAAGGTGACAGGTGGGGCACTGCCACACTGCACTGATGGGGTGGGTCTGACACAACCTCGGAGCAAACCCCAGACCAAATTCCATATTCCAGATCCCTACTCACCACCCCTCCCTGCCCTCCCCACCCTTCCACAATAGCTTCAGACTTCAGTTCTCTAGCAGTTTCCGGATTGGAATGCCAGTTAGCCTAGCAATCTCATGCTTGGGTTTGCCTAACTGTAAGATCTAGGAATTTGAAGCAAATGCCCTATGTTTGACTGTTGACAAAGTCTTTTTTAATCTAAAGCATGCAGCTTTACCTTTAATAGCAGCTTAAAGGATCCTTGAAAATTACAGACATCATTTTAACTGATTTCTCATCTCCCCAAAAGCTAGATGATAACATGGAATCTGCCAGCGTAAATCCACACCTGAATGAAACAAATTTAATAATTGTTTTTAAGCTCACTTCATTTGCTCCACACTTGCACTAAAAGCATGAAAATTTATGTTTTTATGACAAATTTTAATCAGCAATCAAGAAGCAAATTACAAAAATAAAACCACATTATTCTTTATTAGTAGTACTCTTAAATGTCATTGCTTATGAAATATTAGCTTTTCACTGGTAAATATATAAACTTGATTAAAAACTTTCACAGCCCTAATTTGTAATTTTTCCTTCTTATTTCATGTTTCTCTGTATAGGAAATCCAATGTTGAGTGTGACTTATTTCTCTTAAATTCCAGTTTTATTTCTGACTTGCTGTAAGGCACTGGCTCAAGCTCGTAACTTCTCTATACTTCAGTTTCCTCAGCTATAAAATTGCAAATACATAGTACTTGTCTGGCTTGCAAGGAAGCTTGGGAAATTCTGGCTCCAGGAATACAATACTTAAAAGTACAAAGTATCATTATATTTATAACTTGCTTGACAGTTTCATTGTACTATAATGTAGGAAATATGTACTTGAAAATAATGGTAACATAGAAATTGTACAAGTTCAGAAATGGGTATTCTGAGATCCAGCAAGAGTTAGAATGTCTTTTAAAATACTATGAGCCTTCAAGTGCCAAGATAAAACTCAGATCTGGAGTCAAAAGAAGACTTTTGAGAATGGTATATGCTTATCCTCAATAGTAATACGTACTAAGATATATAATATGCAATGGTACATATTATAAATAAATTATATAATACATGTAATATATAATAATATATATTATCATCAACCTTTGCTTTTATTGCTATTATCCTATTTCCTATTGGATGAGGAGTATAAAGTAACAGAAGTGACCAGTGGGACAGTCTCATGAAAGAATGAAGAAGCATGGCAAAACATGAAGGAGAGGATATGAAGGAGTAGGGGTAGAACTCTAAGGATAGAGAAAGAGAGGGACCCTCTTGAGAGACTTCCTGTGGTAGTTTGTCCGCTCCCCTGTTTGTGGCCTTTCTCTGTTCAGCATGGCTGTTTCTGTGTTTTCTTTTTTTTTTTTTCCCCTTGAGCCCAAATCCCAAGAGAGTTGTCCCTACTGCTAAATCAAAAAGAGATGAAGGTCCAAGCCTTTGAATAAGATTCTTTTCTAATGAATGCCAACACTCCTCCTCCAACCCCAGCAATCAGTGTTGTGTGTGATTGGCTTTTACTAAGTTCCTTTTTTTTTTTTTTTTTAAGATTTAGTTTTATTTTTTTAGAGCAGTTTTTGGTCCACAGTGAAATTGAACATAAGGTACAGAGATTTCCCATATTCCTCCCGCACCCACACCTGCAGAGTCTCCCCCATTTTCATCATCCTCCACCAGAGAAGTAAGCTCTCTTCTTTTTTTCCATATTTTCCCCTGGCTTGTCCCCAAGTAGTCACTTCCTTCCAATTCATCCTGTGTTTGATTCCCTCCCTATTTCCCTTCATTTGTTTTTCTTGCAG
Source organism: Panthera uncia (assembly GCF_023721935.1). NCBI lineage: Eukaryota > Metazoa > Chordata > Mammalia > Carnivora > Felidae > Panthera > Panthera uncia. The sequence goes on along the minus strand of NC_064809.1, from coordinate 90,347,205 downwards.
TTCTCCTACACTTTATTTTGTTTATCTTCTGAGCCATCACATCCTCTATTAGCTGAGGTTATCTCTTGGTGTTGGCTCCCCTTTGACAACATTCATTTTCTTCTGACCCTGCTTTAGAAGGGAATTTCAATTAATTATGTATGTATTTTTTCCCAAAGGGGTGATCACTCAGATTTGCTGAGGTCCCTGACTGTCCTACAGTATTACAGTTTCATCAGCTGGAGGCCAGCTGCCAGGAAGCAAGCACATCCTTCTCTTTACCTAAGGATGATCCCACTCACTCCTTGGCCTTCATCCATTCCTCAGCTTTGTTTTTGAAAACTTTCTTGATCAATAGACATTGTCAGTTGCAAATTTAAGCACGAAACAAAGTGCCCTGAAATCCATTGAATATCCATCCCAGGATATTATCAAGATAAGCTCAGCCTTTATCCATATGATAATATTAATTGTTGGCTTTTAATTACAATTCCTACAAAGGAGTTCTTCTATAAATCTGTGTCCATATTCCAGCTGCTGGAGTGGAGTTGGAAGCAACCATAGAAGAAATTGTGTGAAGGCAGTGACATTTGCCTTAGATATCCTTTCTCTAGGGATTGTCTCTCAGTACCTTTTGGGTCATATGTAGCTTTATGGGAATTTCTTTTGCTTCCTCCCTACCTTAAAAAAAATACGGTCTTGATTTTCAAGCATATATATATTCACCATTTTAAAGAAGTTAACATTTTTTTTCAGTGGCACCTCTTTTCAAACTACCCAAGTCAGTGAGAGACTGCATTTTGTTCCAAGGGTTTAAAGCACTTAAAAGATAGGATCCTGCTCTTAAGGTGAAGAAGAAATGCCAGGATCAGGGAAATTGGGACTTTGAGAGGCTAAATTACTTGTTCCAAATGAAGGACTGATGGGGAAAGTGGGATTACATGTTAAGCTGCTGGCTTCTTCTGCTAATACACTGTTGATGTGCTCAGGGCTCAGGTGTGCTTAGAGAAATTATAGCAGCTTCTATAGAAGACAGTGATCAAACTAAAAAGCTCAGCACAGTGCGAGAAACCATCAACAAAATTCCTATGGAATGGAAGAAAAAATGTGCAAACCATATATCTGATAACGGGTTAATATCCAAAATATATAAGGAACTCATGCAATTCAATAGCAAAAAAACCCCACCAAACCATCCAATTTAAAAATGGGCAGAGGAACTAAGTGGACATTTTCCCCAAGAAAACATCTAAATGGCCAACAGTCGCATGAAAAGACGCTCAACATTACTAATCATCAGGAAATACAAATCAAAATCACAGAAGGATATCACCTCACACCTGTTAGAATGACTATCAAGAGGAAGAGCAGAGAAAACAAGTGTTGGAGAGGATGTGGAGAAATGGAAATTAAAGGCGTCATGTGAAGTGAGATAAGTCAGACAGGGAAAGACTGTATACTGTTACTTACATCTAGAATCTAAAAAAACCCAAATCATAGAAAGAGTAGAATGGTGGTTACCAGGGCCTAGGGGGTGAAAGAATTGAGATGTTGAAGGGTTTGAACTCGCAACCAGAAGATGAGCAAGTTCGAGAGATCGAACGCACAGCATGGTGATTATAGTCCACAAGACGATCTTCTACACTTCAAAGTTGCCAAGAGACTAGATCTTAAATGTTCTCACCACAAAAAAAGAAATGATAATTATGCGATGGGATAGAGGTATTCGCCAATGTTCCCAGGGTAATCATATCGTAATACGTAAATGTGTCAAATCAACACACTGCACACCTTAAACTTACACCATATTCTATGTCAATGATATCTCAATTCAAATAAAAAAAGAGAGACTGAACTTTTAAACCAGAGACTCCTAATATTCCCTCTTAATATAGTAGGACACGTGGGCTTGCTTTCCTTCATAATTTTATCACAAGTACAGTGAAAAACGTATCTGTTGTCGTAAGTGATGTGTGCGTAGTAACTTGCAGCTGACCGGCCCTTCCCTCCAGCAAAACGAGAAAGGTCAACTTCATGGCGGGTATCACCTGCTGGAAGAAAGCGGAGAACTGTCAGGGCCGAAAAGAGCGTGGGGCCCTCCAAGAGGAGAGCCAACTCCGCAGCCCGAGCCGGTTGACAGTCCTCCCTTCTTGGTCCCGGCAGACGCTGAGAAGCTGGGGACAGAGAAACCAAGCATTTCTAAAAGATACAAGGGCTGGGACGCAAACACACAGTTGCATTTCCCTTGAAGACACGTCCTCAAACGGGGACACAGGAGGAGCACAGACCCAAAGAGACGCAGCCGGCCTCTGAGCAGCGTCTCGCGAGAGCAAAACGGGAGTTCGGGACCAGCCGAGGGGCGGGGCCGGGTGGGGACGCAGCGCTCTCGATTGGGCCAGGGTTGGGCTGTTATCCGGCCTCACACCATACCGGAAATTAAATTAGGTGGGTCAAGACCAAGGTGGGAAAGGTTAAGACTGAAACTTCTCAAAGGAAACAGGAAAAGATCTCCATGAACTTGAGGTAAAATTTCTCCCCCCCCCACCCCCTCCTAGTTAAAAAAATGTAACACTCCATTTTGCTTCGAAAACATCTCAGCATTCTGGGAGAAATCAAAAACTGTCATATTAAGAGTGAGAAGTGAGGTTATCTTTGGCGAGAAGGGGCTGCTGTAACCGGAGAGGGGGCCTGAATGAAGGGAGGGGGGGCTCGTCCTGGCTGGTGGTCACGCAGGTGTGTTCACTTTATGAAAACTCGTACGGCTCCATGCCGGCTGTGCATGCACTCGTCTGTATTACATTATGCTTCAGTGGAAACATTTACACGAAAAGAAAGTCTTAGCATCCTCAACGTACTGAAAAAAATAAATAATAAATAACAGAACGTTGCAAATTGTGTTTTAAGGTCAGATGGCTTCTGCGCTTTCATGGAGGCAGTGGCTGGTCACTTTTCGGACAATGAAGAGTTGTCCAGTTCGTTTTCAAACTACCAGATTTCACCAAGAGAACCAGAACACGTCTCCTGCCAGCCGATAGCCCTTTTCCACCACCAAGAACGTCTGCGGGATGTTGTCACTCTATGGAAAAAGACAACCGGAAGCAGCATCAGCAGGTTTGTCCTCGTCCCCGGACCCCCCACACGAGGTGCAATCTCCCACATTACACTACCCAGTGGGGACCACGTGAGGTCTAGTCTGTTGTGTCCTTTTAGCAAACTACAGTTCTACGGTTCCTAACAGGATTTCTAACGGATAGCACTACCTTCCAAATACATTTTTTTTTTTTTTACATCCCAGGAATGTTTTAACTGCCCATTCACACAAATCTCAAGTTGATGGAATGAAGACAACAAGAGTGTCTTTTTATTTTAAAAACATTTATAAATATGAACACCTTTGATGGGACTTCTGGGTGCTCTTGACATCTGTAAGCATTTCTGGGAAACCACCTGCAATGTCTAGAGCACTTCAAAAACTATGGTGTGACCATTTCCAGTTGTGGAACCAAACTCAAGGAGAGCCGCAGACACCTTCTCAGAGAGGAGGTGGGTCACTTACTGCACAGGTTTTATTAGTTATTCTCCTCCTCATCCTCTTACCGCTTTCTCATACTCTTCATCACCCTCCTGCACTCTTTTTCTCAGGGAATGTTAGATGGCCCCTTCTTCCCATTTTCCTTTAGATTATGTTTGACAACATTGTTCTCACTCATCTCCTTCAACTTTGTTGCCTCATTATAAGGGGGCTTCTCAGTATCACTCAAATTATTCCGCATGCTTTGTTTTCTATCACTGTGTCACAAATTCCTACAAACTTTGCAGTTTAAACCAGCACCCGTTGATCAGCTCACAGTTGTGTAGATCAGAAGTCTGGTATGTTATGACTGGGATCCCTGCTCAGGGAATCACAAGGCTGAAATCCAGTTATCAGCCAACCTGAATCCTCATCTGCAGGCTCTGAGTAGACATCACTTCCAGGCTCCTTCAAGTGGCTGACAGAATTCATTTCCTTGTGGTTGTAGGACTGAGGACCCTGCTTCCTTGATGGCTCTTGGCCAGAGCCCTCTCTCAGCTCTGTAAAGTTTCCTGGATTCCTTTCACGTAGCCTCCTACATCTTGAAGGCAAACCCCCTTTATTCCTCAAATCTCTGACTTCCTCTTCCACCTGCTGGAGAAAGGTCTCTGCTTGGAAAGGTTTTCTTGGTTACATCATGCCCATCCAGATAATCTCCTATTTTAAGACCAACTCTGCCATAGAACACAATCACATTGTGAGTGACGTCTCATCGCATCCATAGGTTCCAGGGATTAAGGTAGAATATCTTTGTGGAGGAATTTTAGGAATCCTGCCTACCATAACATATCACCAGCTTTTTGGCCACATCCTCAGTGAAAATGCCTGGGTGTGTAGATTTGATCTTGCACAGAGGTCTAAGTAGAAAAGGAGGAAGCCAGATGGGGTATGAAAACATTTGGGATATTATGATCTTTCTTCTTGTCTCCCTTAGCTGGTCACTGACCTTCATTTCCTGATCATCGTGCCCTTTACCATTTCATCAGATTCGCATTTCTCTCTCCCACACACTCTATTTCACCTCCCAGAGCATTTGGAGAATGCATAGTTCACAGGAGTCTCTGGATTTTTCTTCATATGTCCCTCCCAGCATATCTTCACAAAGAGGGCATGAATAGGCATCTTGCCCTTTGGTTTCTTGGGGACACCATTTGCTCTCCTGACTGTACTGTTTGCTGGTCCAGGCAACAGAGTGCATAACAATTTCCCAGTCTTGTACTAGCTGCCTCCACAAGAACAGCCTCAGGCAAAGATTTCTTAAGACACAAAAAAGCAGTAACCATAAAGGGAAAAAGTATTGATCAATTGGATTCCATTAAAATTAAGGACATCAATTCTTCCAATACCACTGAGAGTGAAAAGATAAGCCAGAGACCAGTAGAAGAGAGTTTCAATACATATTCCTGTAAAAGGTCTCTTACTATCTGGACTGTAAAGAGCACTCCTTCAAGTCAGTAAGAAAAAGGAAGAGAACTCAATACAAAAATGGGCAAAAGTCAAAATAGATACTTCAAAAGAGAAGATATCCAAACAGAAAATAAACATATAAAAAGGCATTGGACTGCATTAGTCAGTCACTAGGGAAACGCAGATTAACATCAGAAAGGAGATGCCATAGCAGATCTCCAAAATGGCTAAAGTGAGAGAGATGAGACAATGTAGATCTCTCATACGCTGTGGAGCAACCACAATGTACAGCAACCAGATCTCTCATACTTTGCACACAGTGCAAATTGTTACTACTTTGGAAAGCTGTTAGCGTGTATTAAAACTGATTATACTCAAGCCTTATACTTGGCAATTTCAGTCCGGAGTGTATACACAATGCATGCATATGTCCAACAAATGGTACATACAAGAATATCAAGTGCAGTAGTATTTATAATATTCCCAAACTGGAAACAGCCCAACTATCCAACAGTAGAGTGGATACACAAATAATGGTATATTCATTAATACAGGAGAATAATATGCAGGAATGAGAATAAACTAAACATAACAAGCTAAAGTAATCCGTGGTTTTAGAAGTCAGAATAATATTTATCCGGGGTGGGACGGTGTGTGTGTGTGTGTGTGTGTGTGTGCGTGCGCGTGCCATGAGTGTAAGGGGGCAGAGGAAGGTATTTGGGATACTGGTAAGATTCTGATTTTGATCTGGCTATGAGTGTGTGTGTGTGCACTTTATGAAAATTAATTGAACTGTGTTCTATTATTCCTACAATTTCTGTATGTACTTTATACTTTAACAAAAAGTTGACATTATGCAAAATGACTTATGTATGTAATATCTCTCCCAGCCATGAGCATGGGACCATATCTGGTTTGATCACTATGATAACGGGAGCCCCAGACAATGCCTAACACATTCCTTGTTGAGTGACTGATTAATGAATTTTAAGAGTTTTGTTAATAGTGATGCTTTTTCCCCCCACCCTTATCAGTGGAGTACTATTCATCTATATTTTACCAAATATCTTTAGATACTGCAAGGCATTTGTTTCAGGTAGACCGGCTTGCAGAGGGGAGAATGGAGTGAGGAACTGGAATTTAAGCTTTTCTGGGCGCAATGACTTTTGTACTGCTCGTTCACCATTCCAGGCACTGTTGTCATACTTTACGTGTATACGTCATCGAATCCTCACAACCTCCAGTGAGGTTCCTCACAAATGACGTAGCTGATGAGACCACTGAGGTTTAGAAAGGCCTGATAACACAAATAGAGAATAAAACTGCCCACATTCAAACCCTGAATATGAGCTGAATGGCAACACTGTGAACGTAGGAGGCACTTGAAAAATATCTGTGAAAGAAGTCCATAATGGACCTCCCCATAATCCCTTACTTTCTTCCTCCCTGCTTCCCAGTCATAATTGCATACTAACAGTTAGGTCTCAGTGCTGGGGCTGGAGGCTGAGGAGCTGGGAGGAGGAAGGCAGGGGAGCCTTTTAACCCAGACTTTCAGATTTGAGAGGGTGTCACACAGAGGCATGGCATCACTCCCAATGAGCCTATATATATATATATATATATATATATATATATATATATATTCATCACACTTAAGTTTGCGTCTCATTCTCTATTGCATACCCTAAATAAATATTGCTTATGCATGCTATCATCTTTTGAAAAACAAGATAATTAATGTGGCACTTATTTAAATGTGTGTGTTAAAATTACTCGTTTTTTTTTTTTAAACATAAATGTCTACGTTGAAAAAATGCATCACAATGTTTGTAATTTTGTTTTGGCATTGCACTTTTTAACATACCAGGAATATTAAAAAAGAAAAAATGGAAGTGGCTCAGGCACTTTACCTTCGGAGAGACCCTGGCTAATGCACAAGCAGTTTCCGTGTGCACAGCAGCATTTTATCTCCTGCCAACCCCGGGTGTAACCACTGCTACATGGGGAGAGACAAAAGGGGAGCCCTCAGGCTAATTTGAATCACTGAAACCCACAGAAAACTGAAAGCCTCATTTAGTTTCAACTTTTTACCCTGCAAGGCTTGTTCCTAGGGTGGCTTTTAAATAGCAACAAAAATGCTTGATTTTACTTTCACTTCCTTCTTTCTCCATCACCAGCTACTGGTGGAGGTTCTCCTGAGGTTTTGCTGACAAAAGCAAACACCAAGGATCCTTTCCGTTCAGTCCTTTTCAGTCCTCTCAGGAGCCCTGTCAACAGCAGCTGCGACTCTTTACTGACAGTCATGGGGACTGAGTCCCCCTCCAAAAGTAGAAGTGACTTGTCCCTGGTCTCAGAACTCCTAAATGGCATGCATCTCATCCCCCAGGATGGAGAGAGGAAACTTCATACAGCCCGTGAACTGAGATACATCGTATTGCCTGCAAATTGTGTGGCTTATCAGTTCCTTCACCTTCAATCCCATGAAAACTACACACACACAAATTTCTTTTAAATTTCAGCTTGGCAATTTTACCATTTTCCCCTACTGAAAAAATTCGTCCATTTGAACCTCTTTTATCATGCAGTTTAAGCCTGTGGAACTGTCTGTGTGAACCAGGTGAAGGAATTAACTTTCATTTGATGCAGAAATCAAAAGGGGGAAATCATTCGGCAGAAGATGAAACCCTGTTATTTCAAAAGGGGAAAAATTAATATAACACAAAAGAGAAAATATTTCAGATTTGTAAGAGAAAAACATTGTTTCACCAGAAAGACGTCCTCATGCTCTCCTTTTCGTTTAGCTCTTACTCATGGCATTTCAAGTAGTTGTTTTCTTGACACCACAGTTGTGAAATATACGCACTTAAGGAGATTCAGACAGTTCCAGCCCCTCCCCTGATTTTATTAGCCTCCTCACTTTGGGCATGTGGACTCCATTGTGGGCAGTGTCTTGCCATTGACTTGCCATCACACTGTGCTGTCTAAACTGTTTCATAATTCTGTTTTACAGAAAACATTTTCATCTAATAGAAGTTAATATATTGGGGAAATAACAATCAACATACAGTCGTAAAACCACATTGCCATTTTTGAAATAACAATTTTTTATTATACACTAGTATCCAAACTATCCTAGGAGAATGGGCTAGTTTAAGAGTAAAGTTAACTATAGACTTGATATCAGAAATTTGCATCTACTAGGTTAGGAGCCCAAAAACCTTTTTTTGTGAAGGGCTAAATAGCTTATATCTTACTATGCTTTACAAGCTATACTATCTCTATCTTGACTATTCAACTCTGCCATTCTAGGGAAAGCTCCCATAGATAGTAGACAATATATAAAGGAATAGATGTAGTTGTGTTTTACCAAAACATTATTTACAAAAACAGATAGCAGTCAGATTTGTGACATGGAGTTATAGTTTGCTGACCCCTGATCTAGATGCTGGGTATGTTTGCAACTACCATTCAAAGGCAGATCCTAGACAGTAAGGTATAAACATCTGTTTGACAACTTACCTGAAAAGGTATAGTCATGTGTGTGTGTGTGTGTGTGTGTGTGTGTGTGTGTAGATGGGGAAGGTTTAAGTTAAAATTAAAATTAATTTTCTCATGAGAAAACTTTTAAGAGTAGGTTTTTTCCAAGTGTGTTCAAGGACCATCAGTTATTTTCCTACATACCAATTACCTTGATATAAAATAGGTTATTGGATGAACAGAATTTTTTTTAAATGCTTATACACTGAATAAACTAACAATGCCCAACGAAACCTTGAGCACCATTGACCTTCAGCCTTCTGGCTTGCCCATCTCCAGAGTTTCCTTTTTTGGAATGCTAACATACAAAGTCCGTGTCACATGTTTCCAGGCTTAGCTCCTCCTTTAATCTTGATAGCATTGTGGATTATACTGACTGTGCTTTTATTAAGGCAAAGCATTAGGTTTGTAGAAAGCTGCTTATGATTTTTCCAAGGCACCTCTTAACTTTCCAATTTATGTCAGTGGTGACGGTCCTTTTCTTTATTTGAGCTTTTTCCTGAGATTGTGACAGACACTTCCCAATAAGGATTTTATTTACATTTCAAACAAACACACGAATTGAAAACATCCTGTGCCAGGTGGCACATTGTGGAGCGTCAGGGGAGACCAGTGCCATTCCCTTTGCCAGCGAACCTTCCGCCTTAGACATAAAACACTGGCAGACGGTTTAAAAGATTGTATTCCAAAATGAGGTCTTGCATATTAACAGAATTCACTCCCAAATATGCAAGTTAGTTGCATATGAATCAAGAGGTAGTATATTGTTTGGCACTTAAGTGTTCTGCCCTGCTGACTCCCAGGGTGACAGGGACAGGTTTGCCTTCTTATCACTCAGATAAGAGGAGGCAGAATCTTGGGGTTGGAGCAGAGGGGAAGGATTGGGTCTCTGAAATTCCTTGCCTGTCTTTCCCTGACTGAACCTGGCCCAAAGACCTTTCCTTGTCTCTATATCTGGGCTTTTCCAATGGCATAGTGATCATGGCAACTGTTTTATACTACTCTTTTATACTCTGTGCATGCCTGTGATATTATTTTCATATTTGCCATTGGGCATTTTTGTCTCCCCTTCTTGAGGTGTTTGTGCAAAGGGAAGTTTGGGGAGACTCAGCCTTCATGTGGTCAGTGTCTCCTGAATAAATGAATGAATAAAGATCTTTGTTTACTCATTCATCAATTCTCTGATGCCTACTGTATATTAGTCACTGTTCCAATGCTGGGAGTAAGCAATAAACAAAACAGGCAAAATTCTTGCCGTCATGGAACATACATCCTTGTGAAGGGAGACAGAAAACTAAAAATTACAATGTTAATTTACCAAATGCTTAGTTCTCTGGAGAATAATAAAATAGGCAAGGAGAAAAGAGAATCCTGGAGGAAGGGGGATAAAATTTTACATAGGTAGCCGGGGAAGTTGTCACAAGAAGGAGACATTTAAGCAAAGACCTGAAGGAGGTAAGGGAGAGAGTCATATGGATCTCTGGAGGAAGACAGTCCCAGGCAGAGACAAGGGCAAAGGGCAAAGGGCAAAGGCCTGGCTTAACATGTGCCTATCAGAAGAACAGCCTGAAGCTCTGGGCCTGGACCAGAGTGTGAACAGGAGAAAACCGAGGAGGATGAGACCATGAAAAAAAATATAAGCATTTATTCTAAAGGAAACATATCAGTTACTTCCCTGGGTTTTCAAAAGTCTGAATATGATCTATTCCATTGTAGGTCCACCTCTTTCCCACGGAGTTGACCCCCAGATCTCTGCTTATTCTTTCATTTTCTATATTTAATATCTTTATACTTTAATGGGAAAAATAACACCTTTCCTTACGGGAAATGTTGAAGGGACCAAGTGGCCATCACTGTGAGAGCGTGAGTTTAGACTGTTCATTGAGCTGGTGACACAACTATCTCCTCAACAGGTATTTATTAAGTGCCTGCTATCAGGAAGGCATGTAGAGTATGCATCAGAGTGGAGGGCAGGATGACTGAAGAATGGGAGCAGACAGGAAGAAGGCAAGCAAATTCAGTCAGATTGAGAATTAGGAATAAGAAAAGGGAAATAAAGGTGATAGTCCCATATACAGTTTTAAGTCTTACTGGCTATGTGACCTTGGGCAAGCCACCACTTTGAGGTTGTTTTCCTCTGTGTAAAACCAGGATTTGACCTCTGCCCCACAGCTTGTGGTCAGGATCAAGAGAGATATTGCACATAAGTACCTAGCACAGTGCCAGCACCAATTTGCTCAATACATTTTAGTCACTTTACTATTATAATTATCATCTTCATCCCCAGAGGACAGGAAAATAGAAGCAGCCGCGCATCTTCTGACAGGAGAAGACAAAAGCAGGAAAGATCTCTTGTAGGGAAAACTTGTCATAAGGATCCATTTTAGAAGCAACTAGCAGCGTGATTATGCATTGGGATTCAGTTTATCATTTGAATTGGAATAAGCCTAAAGGGACATCTTTTCAGTAACTCAGGTCCCTAGAAATTTGGTACATCTGGGAAACAGGATTTATTCTGGAGACTATATACCTATAGAACAGAGGGCAGAACTCTGGAAAAACTTGGTAATGCTTCCACATTAAAAACAAATATGAGAGACCTTGGATGACTTATAAAGACTATATAATGTATTAGCAGTTCCAGGAAAAGCAGAAGACAGATTTGTAACTGAGCAATACAAAAATGAAATAGTGCTATGCCAAGAAAGAAGGGATTGACTTAAGCAGTTGCCAAGTGCTTTTACATTTGGGACAAAGTTTATAGCAGGCAGCAGGGACAGCCAAGACTCAATATACATGAATCTCATAAAACTATCTGAATATATTCTGTACCGTAGTGGGCATGTGCCACTTTTTTGTCTGTCTAGCATTTCTTACTGCAAAATACTTTCCCTCTCCAATTCTATGTGATTCTTTTGAGCCTATCAGTCAAGAGATCCCAAGATGCATACCGCAGGAGTGACTTGCGACCCAGGGTGTTCGTTTAGAATACCCCATTTCCTGGGCCACAGTGATTGGTCTAGAGGAAGACACATGACACAAGCATTGCCCAATCAGGGTTTTCTGGGGAAATGATACGGATGCTGACTGAGAGTCTTTCCATTTGAGATTGCTGTCAGTACCATATAAGCCTGGAGCTGTCTGGAGCCTTGTTATTACCATGTAGAACAAGATTAAGAATTGAGCCCAAACCTAGACAAGAAGAATAAAAAGAGCAGGAGGGAGCAAGTGACAGACAGCGGTATTCCTATTGCTGGTATTTATTTGTTTAAACTTGATTCATACATACCTGAATTTGCCACTTCCTGGGACTTTTCAGTCCAACAGGCTACTTTTGCTACTTTCAATTTGAATTGGAATTTTTCAGTTTACAACCAAAAGAGTCAGTTAAGAAAAGTTTGAAGGAAATGAAGAATCTAACTGATAAAGACAATTTGTGGCAACTGGAACAGGAGTACATAATTCAGTCTGTCCCAAAAAAGATAAGAAATGTTTTAAGACGTTACAAAAGATTTGAGTAAAGGTGTAATTTAGTGTTAAAATGGTCAAGGGACACAGTCTGCCAAATCAATCCCCAAAAAAGGACAGGAACTTGGCTTCCACAATGACATGGCAGATAGAACAGTATGCAATGTGTCTCTCTGTGGCTTGGGTAGAATCATCCTAGAAGTTTGTAGCCCTATGACCCATGTCCTGGTCTTGAACATCTGATACATAAGTAACTGTATCACAGTCTAAGTCTTTCAACCAAGTAAACTTAATGCACCAGAATGGTAAACAGCTCCCCTCTATTGGGATATGATTGTACAAGTACAGGAGGGTTAGAATTAAATGTAAGGATCATGGAGTAAGTTAGACCCATAGTATTAATATTATATATTAATAGGTGTAGGAATCGAAGTTATAATTTGTTTAAAGTGTTAGTAATTTTTTAAAAATTTTTTCATGTTTATTTTTGAGAGAGAGAGAAAGAAAGACAGAGCACGAGTGGGGGAGGGGCAGAGAGAGAGGAAGACACAGAATCTGAAGCAGGGTCCAGGCTCTGAGCTGTCGGTACAGAGCCCAATGCGGGGCTTGAACTCGTGGACTGCTAGTTCATGACCTGAGCCGAAGTTGCATGCTTAACCAACTGAGCCACCCAGGCGCCTCTAAAGTGTCAATAATGTTTAAGAACATCTGACATGAATTTACCTTCATGATTTCAATTTGAAATGTATGCTTAATTTTATTCTCATTATCTTAAATAGCAAAGATCTGATAATCTAATAATGTTTATAAATAGACTTTGAAAGTTTTGAATCACGTTTTTAAGGGTGAATTTTTAGATTTACAAGTACTTGGATGTTGATTGTTGAGGCTCAAGTCAGCCTTGTCTGGCATCTAAATTGCTGTAGTAACTTACAAATGTTTTGAAAAGTTTGAGGGACTCTGATTGATGACTTACTAATATGACTAATTGTATAGAGGATTTTAACCTGCTAGAATTGTATTAATCAAATAAGTGGAGGAATTGTTTTAAATTTTATGAAAATTGCTTGGCTTACAAGTAAAATCAGAATTGCAAAGTGAATGTAAGGTCCTAAGAAAATTATAGATTCAAACTCATACGTTAATTAAATATTATTTAATTACTCAAATATTATATTCCTTTCTGCGGACAAAAGCCCTCATTTACCAAACACTGGAAAAAAAAAAAAAACACATCGACACACATGGTAAGGAAAATCATTATAGACGCAAAAGCCCAAGATACAACAGTGCTTCCTGTAGAGAATGAGAAATATGTGGCTTGCAAGGGGCATGAGGTCAGGCAAACTGTAAAAATCTTCATAATAAACAATGATGAACTAACTGGACCAGCTTCCAGGAACTAAAATAAAAGCAAGAATCACAAATGGAAGTATAATAACCAAATGTTCACCCATTCATTCATTTATTCTTTCATTCAACAAATGTTTAGTCAATATGTACTACATATCAGGCTCTGTTCTAGCAGTTCTAATATATAGATGAAGAAAGAAAAATATAGATTGTAGTTTGGGTGTAAAAAAGGCAAAAAGAGAGTAAAGCAATTGGAAATGAAGGAGAGATGCCAACAGCAGATTGCTTTGATAAAGCAAAGCCCAAGTTGTCTTATCTCAGATTCCTTAGCTTTGCCTGATGTCAGCAAGCAGGGAAAATAAGGAGCAAGAGCATCTCAAGACAGCCACAGAAGAAAAAGAACAACTAAAAGGAAAATGGAATAACACAGTCAGTAATAATAGACTACAGACACAAAAGAAGAAAGGCTGGAGGGGAAAGTAATAGAGCCTAAGAGAAGTAGAGGAGGCAGCCAGTACAGCCATCAATAGAAAGTAATGGGGTTGGTGTTCGAAAGAAGTCTTACAGGACTAATTAAAATGACACAAATATGGTAAAGTACAGCATAAAGTAGGAACAAGCAGTACAATTAACAAGAACGAGAAAAAAAAGAAGGGGCAAGTCTGTAGGATCCTGAGAAGAAAATCTGCACATGAGTTGAGGCACAGGAAATAAGACTGAAAACCCGAATCCAAAGGACTGGTGTTGGGCTCCTCCTGTCCATCCAGAGAGGAAGAGAGACACATGGTACAGCAATAGCTCAAGAAGAGAAGCAACTAATCATGCTTTAGAGAAAGGAAGGTGAGCTTGATCCTGGGGCCTTAGTGCCCACTAAAGTACAAGCTTTTGCAAGCCCTGTTGACTACACCTCCGGCCATGCCTTCCAGAAACCCATGGGCAGACAGCCAGAAAAGTGGAATAAGTAATATAAACGATGATTTGGGGGCGGGGGGGAGGTATAATTTTGTTCTGATTATTTCAAAAATATTCCCAATAAATATATTCATTCTAGAAAAATTAGAAAATACAGATAACCAAATCAAACATGAGAAGACAAAAATCACCACTATAACCAGTGATATTTCTGAGGGATAAAGGGCCATTGATTTTTCAAATGAGTCAAAGGTTTTTGCACCTTACCTACCCTGAAAGTTGGTAGTGATGGTCCATATATAGGAAAGGTAAAAAATAGAATTGCCAGATCCCAATCAAGAAAAAAGCTTTTATTAATTAATTAATTAATTTTGAGAATGAGAGAGAGGGGCAGAGGGAAGGAGAGAATCCCAAGCAGGCTACACATTCAGCACAGAGCCCAACATAGGTCTCGATCCCATGACCCTGGGATCATTACCTGCACCAAAATCAAGAGTTGGTGCTCAACCGACTGGACCACACAGGCACCCCAACAAAAAAAGCTTTTAATCAGCTAATCTAAGATATTTCCTTCAAGTGAATTCAAAGATATGGTGGCAAGATCTGTAAAGTGTTCTCTCAAGTGTTTGTCAGACTACTGGTTAGCACATGTTCATGAGGAAGCAACCCAAGACCAGGGAAAGAGCCATCCTAGAGGATTAGAAAGTATCAAATGCTCACATATGGCTGGGCATAATGCCTAGTCCCACCAGCTAGACTGGAAAATCTCATAATTTATGGATCATTAGGTAGAGTGTTCAGAAGGGTCTTGCCTCAGAAATGGGGGCAAAATTAGCCTAGACTAAACACGCTCTGGCCCTACCTAACAAATCTTAAAGTTATGACCAGAAAGAATCAAACTGTTTCCAAGTAATTTAGCTGCATCGCAAAACAAAGCTCAAGAATATTTATAGGAGTAAAAAAATCCAACACTCAGCAGGGAAAAGCACCCACTGTCTGGCATATAGTAAAAAAACAAAAACCAATAAAAAAGCAAAACAAAACAAAAAAACAAGGATGCAAAGAACCATGATGAGGAAAAAAAAAAGTCAATCAATTGAAACCAAACCAGAACAAAGGCAGATGTTAAAATTAACAGATGAGGATATTAAAACAGCTATTATAGCTATATATCATATGTTTACAAAGTTAAGTAGAGACATGGAAGATATTAAGATACAAATCAAACTTCTAGAGATGGAAAAAAATATGTTTGAGATGAAAAAATAACACTGGGGTGCCTGGGTTTCAGTCAGTTAAGCATCTGACTTTGGCTCAGATCATGATCTCGCAGTTCATGAGTTCAAGCCCTGCATTGGGCTCTCTGTTGTCAGTGCAGAGCTCACTTTGGCTCCTGTGTCTCCCTCTCTCTCTGCCCCTCCCCCACTTGCATGCTTGTGCTCTGTCAAAAATAAACATTAAAAAAAAAATACTGGATGGGATTAACATCAGATTAAACATTGCAGAAGATAAGATTAGTGAACCTGAAGACATAGCAATAGAAACTATCCAAAATGAAATATATAAGCATATTATAAAATGTATCTCTTGGAGGTAGACTATGATAAGTTAAAATGTATAAACACTAACACAACTGATATATACATTTTTTTTAAAAAGAGCTCTTTTCAAAAAGAGCTAACAAACCAACCAAAGGAGATAAAATTGAATCATAAAAATAATTCAGTTAATCCAAAAGAAGGTAGAAACAGGAAAAAAGAGACTAATGGATGGAGTAAATAGAATGCAGATAGCTGTTGTCTGAAGTATTTTATAAATGTCAATTAGGTCATATTGGTGGATAATTTTGTTCAGGTCTTCTATATCTTTACTCATGTTTCTATTCTATATCTATACTCATGTTTAAATCTACAAAGATCAAAGTATCAATGCTTCTTGAGAGAGGAGCATTGATACTTTGATCTTTGTAGATATTTCTGTTTTCTTTTTGCAGTTCTATGAGTTTTTGCTTCACATATTTTGAATTACTTCTGTTAAGAATATAAACATTTAGGGGGTGCCTGCATAACTTCAGTTGCTTAAGTGTCCAACTGTTGATCTTGGTTCAGGTCATAATCTCACGGTTCTTTTGGTTTACCTGAAGGTAGAGTGGTGGTTGCAAAGGTCTTCAGGGAAGGGAAAGGGGGAGTTGCTATTCAATGGTATAAAGTTTCAGTTATGTGAGATAAGTAAGTTCTAGAGATCTGCTGTACAACATTGTGCCTGTAGTTAATAATACCATATTATGCATTTAAAAATTTGTTAAGAGGGTAAATCTCATGTTAAGTGTTCTTACCACAACGATCTTTTAAGAAAGCCGAGGAAAAGGTGAAAGATAGAACCTGAATAGCCCTATATCAATTAATGAAATGGCATTGATAGATAAAAATCTTTCTACAAAGAAAACTCCACACTTACAGCCTTGGTGGAAAATTTTGTCAAATCTACACAAGCTCTTCCAAAAAACCAAATATATAAAGACAAAGGAATAATTCTCAACTCATTCTAGGTGAGCAGCATTACTCTGATACCAAAACTAGACAAAGACATTAAGAGAAAAGAAAACTACAGGTCAATATCTTTCATTAACATAGATACAGAAATTCAAAACAATATTTTAAGAAATCAAATCCAAAAATACATAAAAAGGCTAATACATAGTGACTAAAAGTGGTTTATCCTAAGAATGCAATATTGGCTTAACATTCAAAAATCAATGTAACTCATCATATTAACAAGTTAAAAAGAAAAACCATATGATTATATCAGTAGTTTCAGAAAAAAAAGCATTTGACATAATTTAACATCCATTCCTGAGGAAAACTCTTACCAAATTAGGAATAGAAGGAAAACTCCTCAACTTGATAAGGGGCATATACAAAATACTGCAGCTAATACCATGTGTAATGGTAAAAGTCTGAATGCTTTCCTTCTAAGAAATAGGAACAAGACAGGGATGTTCACTCTATTTAACCACTTCTATTCAGTGCTACAGTTGAAATTCTACCCAGCACAGTCAGAAAAGAAAAAGAAATAAAATGTACCTAAGTTGAATAAGAAAAAGGAAAACTGTCTTTATATGCCAACAACTTGATTGTCTAATTAGGAAAACTGACGGAACCTATAAAAAAGCTAGTAGAACTAATAAATGAGTTTAGCAAGTTTACAGAATACATGATCGATATGCAAAAATCAATTTTATCTCTTTTATACTAGCTACAAATAATTGGAAATGTAATACCATTTATAATATGGTCAAAAATATGAATTAGGGATAAATCTAACAAATATGTGCAAGACCTATTCACTGAAAATTACAAACTGCTGAGAAAAATTAAAGAAGACCTAAATAAATGGAAGAGAATTACAGATATACCTTGTTCAGGGGTCAGAAGATTTCACAGTGTTAAGATGAATAGATCTGAAGAGCTAATGCAACCCCAAACGAAACCCGAGGAGAGTTTTTGGTAGAAATTGACAAGTTGATTCTACAATTTACATGGAAATGTATAATAGCCAAAACCTATAATAATAGCCAAAAACCTATAATAGCCAAAACAACATTGAATAACAAGAATACGATTAGAGGACCAACACTACTGTTTTCAAGTGCTTCCCTAAATTCATGTGTTGAAGCCCTAGCCCCCAATGTGACAGTATTTGGAGATGGGGTCTTTGGGAGGTAATTAGGTTTCAGTCATGAAGGTACAAACCAGGAAGAGGACTTTCAACAGAATCTGAACATGTTAGCATCCTGATCTCGGACTTTCAGCCACTAGAACTAGAGAAAATAAATTTCAGATGTTTAAACCACCAGTCTATGGCATTTGGTTATGGTAGCCCAAACAGACTAATACATAAAGACTTCTTATAAGAGTACCCAAGGAGTGTCTGCGTGGCTTAGTCAGTTAAACGTCCAGTTCTTGATTTCAACTCAGGTCATGATTTTATGGTTTGTGAGATCAGTCCCACATGGAGCTCTGTGCTGACAGCACGGGACTTGTTTTGGATTCTCTCTCTCTCCCTCTCTCCCTGCCCCTTCCACACTCACACACGTGTGCTCACTCTCTCTCACTCTCTCTCTCAAAATAAATAAACAATAAAAAAAAAGTAACCAGGATAGTTTGGTATTGGAATCAAGATAAACAAATAGATCAGTAGAACAGAATAGAGAGTCCATAAATAGACCCACACTTACTTGGACAATTCATATCTGATGAAAGTGCCAAGGTAGTTAAAAGAAAGGATAGTCTTTTCAACAAATAGCGTTGGAACACTTGAAAGTATATGCAAAAAAAATTAAGCTTGTTCCATACATCTCGCCCTGTACTCACCATAAGGATTAACCAGAGATTGATCACAGACCTAAATATTAAGCCTAAAACTATACAACACAAGGGAAAATCACAAATATTTCATAAACAACACCAAAAGCATAATCCATAAAATGGAAAAAGGTAAAGATTGACCTTAATTAAAATTAAAAATGTCTGTTCTTTATTTTTTTAATGTTTATTTTTGAGAGAGAATGAGAATGTGTGGGGGAGGGGTAGAGAGAGAGGGAGACATAAAATCTGAAGCAGGCTCCAGGATCTGAGCTGTCAGCATAGAGCCTGATGTAGGACTCGAACTCACAGGTTGCAAGATCATGATCTGAGCCGAAGTCAGACGCTTAACTGACTAAGCCACCCAGGTGCCCCAAAATGTCCGTTCTTTAGAAGACACTGTTAAGAAAATGAAAATAACACTCAGATTGGAGAAAATGTTTGTAAATCATATATTTGATCAAGACTTTGTATCCAGAATATATAAAGAACTCTCAAATCTCAATAATAAGAAACCACCTCAATATTTTTTAAATGGCCAAAATGTTTGAATAGATACTTTTCCAATGAAGATATAGATAATAAGTGAGAAGATGCTCAATATCAGTAGTCACCAGGGAAATGCAAATTAAAACCCACAATATGATATCACTATACTTCTATTAGAATGGCTGTAAAAAGACTCTTTGCTGAGACAAGAATGTAGAGGAACTGGAACTCTCACACACTTTGGAAAACAGTTTGGCAGTTTCTTAAAAATGTAAACTTATGCCTGCCATGTGATCTAGCCATTCCACATTTATTATCTATCCAAGAGAAATGAAAGCCTGTATCCATACAAAGACTTGTATGTGAATATTCACAGCAGCTCTATTTATAATAGTTGAAAATTAGGGGGGAAATCAACACATTTCCATCAACAGTAAGTTTGTTCATTGTGGTTTATCTACACAAGGAATGAACTGTTGATACACACTTTAATGTGGGTGAATCTCCAAATAATTATGCTGAATTAAAGAAGTTGGACAAATGAGTACATAGTATATGATTTCATTTATATAAAATTCTAAAAAGTGCAAACTACATTATTCTCACAGAGAGTAGAACAGCAGTTGCCTGAGATCAGAGGAGTGGGGAGAAATGGGAAGAGGGGATTCCCAAGGGGCATGAGGCCACTCGTAGGCATGATGAATATGTTCCTTGTCTTGATTACAGTGATAGTTCCAAGAGCATGCACATATGTCCAAAATTACCTAGTTATACCCTTTAAATATGTGTAGCTGATTTTATGTCAATTATACCTCAATGAAGGTAAAAAACGAAATAAAATTAGTATATGCATATGGTAGAAAAAAAAAACTCAAATAGGACAAAACAGAAAGAAAAGTCACTCTCCCTGCCCTTCCTGCAGAATTCCACTCACCAGTGATAACTGCTTTAACTAGATCTCTTTTGTAGTTCTTCTGAGGATTGCCTCCATAACTCTGATTATGGGTATGCCTCTTTCTAGATTTGTCAACTTAACATATCTATTTTTTTTAATATATCTCTTTTTAAAAATATGAGAAAATAAACTTTCTCAGACCGCATCTTCTCCTTTCAGTCTCTGCCCATTGAAATGTTAACTTTTAGTTCTTTGTTGTTTTTTCTTCATCATTATCATCTCATTGAAAACTTTCACTTTCGATGTGCCAGACTAATATAAACACCAGATAGGTAGATAGATAGATAGACTGATTGATTTAATGTGCCAGACTAATATAAGCACCAGATAGATAGACAGATAGATAATTGATAGCATGTATCAGCAATTTCCCAACTGAAGTATGGAGAACTTACAAGCCCAGGTGTTTTAGCTCCAGGGTCTGTGCTCTTAACAGCTCTGCTATCCTGCATTCATGTGATGTCAATATAATAAACAAATTGAAACAATATGTTTAAAACTATGACTTCCCATAGATACAATATCTCTTAGTTCACTTTACGTTTGATGAAGAAATCCAAAATCACTACATTTTCCTCCACCTCTGTACCCCCTCTCTAAACCTCCATTCTAGCATACTATTGTTTTTACATTTGTTCGGCAACTAAAATTAAATTTTGATGCATCGTCTATAAATTGATTCTTTTAATTGAAAACTAAAAGGTAGTATTCACAATAATATTTCTATGGAAATATCCACTGCAGAACCAAGTAGTACCATTAAACCTATAGAGGAGATGTAACTCTTATCAATAAACCTTTGCTATTAGAAGTAGAAAGGAACTTTAAAGTTGGGAGAGGGTTAGGGTGGCACCATATCATAATGACCCAGTATGCTTTTGCCTTGTCACGAGATTACTCGGCTTCTTAACCACTCTGTTTGTTAGAAGAAATCCGTATTCTCCCGAGAAACATTCTTCACAGAGCTTCTGACTTCTTTTTTTTAATTTTTTTTAACGTTTTACTATTTATTTTTGAGACAGAGTATGAACAGGGGAGGGGCAGAGAGAGAGGGAGACACAGAATCTGAAACAGGCTCCAGGCTCCGAGCTGTCAGCGCAGAGCCTGACGCAGGGCTCGAACTCACGGACCGCGAGATCATGACCTGAGCCAAAGTCGGCCGCTTAACCGACTGAGCCACCCAGGTGCCCCAGAGCTTCTGACTTCTAATTAGTACTCATGGCTGTCTAGGCCAGCATCAAAGTTCTCATCCCGGAATTACTTTTCAGTACAATCCTGGGTTTTGTTTTGCTTGAGTAATTCTTTCAGAAATAGTCTGTGGGTGGTAAATGGTTCGAGGTCTTGCTTGTTTGAAAATGCTTCGGTCTTGATTGATAGTTTGGCCAGGTAGAGAATTGTAGGTTCAAAAACATTTTTCCCCTCAACATTTTCAGTCATGCTTCGTAATTTTTTTGACTAATGTCTAGGATTGCTGATGATCTATCTATTGTCAGTTGGACTCTCATTTATTTTTGAGTGACGTACTCTTTTAGCTTTTAAAATCTTCCCTCTCTTGTCGGTGTCTAAAAGAACATGTCTTGGGGTAGGTTTGTTTACTCATCCCGTTCTGCATTTTCTAGGCCCTTACAAACTGAAGTCCTGTTTCTTCATATCTAGAAAATTCTCTCTTGTTCTCTTTTTTGTCTGTTTACTTATTCTAAACATCCTTTCAGGTATTAGATCTTTTGGACCATTCTCTAATCTTTTAATTCGTTTCCCATATTTTCCATCCCTTTAAAAAAACGTTCTGCTCTATATTGAGAGAACTTCCATCTTTTTTCCATTGAATTTTTAACTTTGATAATTTTTTTTTAATTTTGGTTTTGATTATTCTTTTGGCTTTGATTGTTCTTTTTCTTAGCAACCTATTTTTGCTCTACGAATGCTTTTTCTTGAAATTTTATTCTGTGAAGAAACTAAATAGAATAACTTTAAGGGTAATTTCTACTTCCTGAATTTCCATTTCTTCCAGGGTCAGTTTATTTCAACCTTCCTTTTTGTCCTTACTTTTCCCCAGATTTTTATGATCCTTGGCATCAGTTCATACTTATGACTGAGGCAGACCAGCTTGTTTAATACAGAGAGCACTCCTTGCCTAGGTCCCATCTTCTATCCACATGGGTAGGCCTTTTGACTAGCAGGCTTTACCTTAGACCTTGAGGTGAAAGAGGAGGAAGCAGGATGCCCCCCTTCCTGCCTCCCCCATTTGCCAGCCCAAATGAGGAGAATTTTATTTAGAGTGGGCATCACCCCTTTTAGGGCTCCTTCTCGTGCAGGCTAGTCTCAATTATTTTAAAGATTAGTCCTCTGGTTTTAGCCTGAGCATGTGACACAGGGAAGGGGAATGTGGGCTGTGACTCACAGTTATTCCACAGTTGATTTCCTTCCAACTTCCCTCTCACACTCCACAGAGCCTCTGTGGGTCTGCTGCCAGGAAAAATAGCTCCAGCCCCTACTTCAGCCTTCTCCTGTGAATATGATTTAATCTGTTAATATAATTCCAAGTATTTTTTACTTTCAAGAAATTTGTCTGTATCTCTAGTTTCCAGATGCCTCTTCTCCGGCTCTGAGGGCTGTCTTTAATTTATTATTCTCTGTTCCTCTTTACTGACATTTCTATGGGTTTTAGAGCAGAAAAGAGATATATGCATGTGCTCTGTCTGCCATCTTGAACCAGAATCCCTATTGCATCTTTGGACATTTTTGTGATTTCTTCTTTATTTGGGGGCACAAGACTCCATATAGCTTCCACATAGGGCCATAGGACCATACAAGCAAGGCAAATTTCCCTTCTACTTGTCAGCTGTCCAGATACTTGAAGCTCATTTTGTATCCTCCTATCCTCTCCAGGTCAAATATTTCTAGTTCCATTAGCCATGCCTCATTGAATTTTTACTCCTCCTATCATTCTCATCATTTTCTTCTGAACTTCCTCCATCTCTAAACTAACCCAGTGCAATGCCTAGGGTACTAATGCTGGAAGCTATTTCATAGTGATCTAATCTTCCCTACCATATCACACATCCACATTGTCCAGTTTTTCTTTCTTCTCTGCCCCGACACCTGCTGGGAAGCACTCTACACAATAGCGATATTATTTAAAAGCCATAAAATTTGGGGAAGATAGCCGGAGGAATTTCTATCCAAGAATTTCCAGGCTGTCTACCACAGCTTCCAACTGATACACAATTACTTTATCACTTAAATAAAGGTTATTTAAAGGCTCTTAATTTTAGTCATTTTGTAAAGAATAGTACTATGTACTGAAGAAGACATTTGGGATAAATTGTACCTAAACTGACTGAATCACACAACTGAACTCACTATATATATATATATATATATATATATATATATATATATACACACACACACACACACACACACACACACACACATATACATACATACATACATACACACATATACATACATATATACATATATATATATACACACACATTTTTTTTCAAGTATGTGGAATGCAACTTCAGAACTCCAACACATTTCCCATTTCTCATTAGCAAAAGTGAACATTTTTTCTAAGAGCCTCAGACTGTGGTAAAACCACTACTAGTTAAAATATGTACAACACTTAAAAATCAATAAAAAGAAGATAAAGGCAAGCATTATACCATCTAAAACATCACAGCTATGGTGACATCACCTTATAGCAGACAGTTTTAAAATTTAAATACAATGTTGTCTGATGAAATTACACGGTATAGTTCTCAGCTAACACAAAGGTTTTTCTGATATGTGCAACTTGCTTGAATATTTCCTGCCTCTGGTTCCTTGAAGAGCATATTTAAAAACTGTAAAAGAAAAAAAAATGTTTCTGACTATATATTAATATGTAAGGAAAGATTTATAAATTAGATGTATTAAATGAACAAAAATCTTATAGGAACATTATAGAAGTTTTCAAAATCTAGAATTATTTAAGAAACTGCTGTGTGCTAGGCAGTAGTGGTTCAATAATACACTACAAATCTACAGTCTCTATTTTCATGGAGCTTAGTTGAGTGAAAGATGCTCAAATTTGTTAAAACACCTTCTTTCTACAACTTTGGTGATGGAGGATAGATTCAGTTGTACGTGAAATGATGCCACAGCCTCTAGAAAGCAAGAAGCCTAGCATCTTTCCCATTGTCTGAGCCAAGTGGACCCTGTCAGTGACACGGAATGCTGACTATGAGAAATCAAAGCTGAAAAGTTAGCTGGAAATTAAGACGCCATCTCAGAAAACATCCATTGGTTATTCCACCCGATCAATGCGATCAATTGGTTATTTCCTCTGATCAGTGGGAACTTGGAGAGAGGGCATTGCAGTTTCTACAGGTGTTTCTGCACCTGCTGTACCTGGTATTGGTGGGCCTTTGGGATCTCCTACCTTTACAACTGAACCTCCTGCAAGCCTCATAAAACACACAGTGCTCTTGCCTGCAGAGCTATTTTTAGTTCTCCACGCACACCATGCTCTTTCACACTTCCTTTCCTTTGCCTGAAATGCCCTTGCTCTCCTCGTTCAGCTGGAGTCTTCCTCCTCAGGTTGCAAGGCTCTGCTCAAACTCTGCTTCCTCTGGGAAGCCCTCACTGACCCCCGGGCTGGTTAGTCCACTTGTGAGGTTGTAGCAACAACTGTGAAAAAAGACCAGGGAATAGATCTTGATTCTAGCCTTTACCAGATGTGGAGTTATGTAAACATTCTGAATCTTACTTTTTCCCATGTATAAAATACAGATATTTGCCTTCCAGGGCTGTTTTGAGGATTAAGTAAAATGGTAAAGGTCAAGTCCCTAACCAGAGAGCTTGGCATACAGCACTCAATAAATGCTGCTTTCCATCCCTTTCTGTCTAGTCACATCTTGGAGTTGTCATGGACTTAAGTATGCTTAGATCACTCATGGTCCTTACAAAAATCAATAGGATTACAATAATATATAGTTTCAAGTTAAAAACAGCATTAGAAATCAAAGCTTATTAAAGAATTCCCAATTACTTACAAAGATGCTTTGTGTGAAGAATGACTATAAAGTACTTAGAATGATCTTCTACTTGAAGTGCACGTGTGCAATAACTTTGAAAGATTCTGATCAAAAGCCTCAGCACTGTGTGTTCCAAGCCTATAAATTTTACATAGAGGTCAATGCTAGATTCTTAGCAACCACATCTGCTCTTGTAACTATTTTACAAACTCAGACTTAGGCGAGGAGCACAGTAAATCCATAGCAAAGATCTCAAAAAATACAATAATGTTATAAAAGCAATAATTTAATAAGAATTTCCATTTCTTCTGAGTCTTTCACCCATGCCTCGAACATTCTACACATGTTCATTACCTCTCACAACATCCTCTGTGGCAGCTCAGTGGTGCTGGAATCACTCGGTTGTCCCAGTGTCCGAGGCTGTGTGCAGATGCCCTTCCACATCAGTGGAGCAGAGTGGCAGAGAAGATGGAGTAGTCCTAAATAGGCCACAGAGTTTCATTTTGGGGTCTAGTTCTACCTCTGTTTTGAAAAATTTGGCAAAATTTGAAAAATTTGCCTTGCTCAGTCACTCACTCAGCAACTGTTTATAAACATAGTGGTTAAAAGCACAGAATCTGGAGTGAGTTGTCTGGGTTCAGATTCCAGCTCTTACCACCTATAGCTATGAGGCCTTGGGTGAGTAACTTCCTCCTCCTGTGGTTTAGCTTCCCCAGCTATAAAACGGTGATAACAATAGTAACTACATCATAGGACTATATGGAGCGGGGCCCGGCACATACTTAATGTTCCTAATGATTTGGAACTATTAGTGTTAACTTTTAGGCCTATCCTAGGGACTGAGATGCAATGGTGAACAAAGGCACTCAGTAAATATTTAGTGGATGAATAATGTACAGCGATAATAGAATGAAGCCATAAATACAGATTTTTGGATACCCAGGTGGTTTCCATGAATGGCTGACGTCAGAGGACAAAAATGTAAACATGCATGATTAAGTCTCAACAACATGCTCATTTGCCCAGTGGCAGAAATAAAAAGATATAATGAAATTATCACCCGATGTCACAACAGGCAAACCAATGACAGTAAGCCAAGTAGCTCTGTGCACAGTATTCTTTTTTAACTTGGCTGTGGTAGGAATCTTTTTTTTTTTTTTTTTTAAATGAGCTTGTAAACCTTGTTTAATTGTTAGCCAAAAACACTGGCTCTCCAGTGAGGTCACGTTTGGAAATATATGTATCAATATTTAAACAACTCAAAACCATAAGAAAATCTTAAATACCTCAACCAAATTGTGTCTTAAAATTGAAATAAGTAAGATGTAAAAATTAGAGGAAGACATATTCTCAATCGGATCATTGCTTTTTTGCTACCCTTTACATATAATAATTATGTCCAGAGTAAAGGCACTTCAGGATACCATTAAAACCGTTTGCAGCATAAGCCCCTTCTAACCACTGCTAAAACTTCTAGCACTGCTTGGAAATACTCAGGAGAGAAGAACTACAATATTTACATCTGCCTACATGCACATAATCATCTTAAGTCTTGATTTTAAAGACTGATATTTTCTTTTAGAGTCTTTCAAAACGTATGTTCTGTGAAAAGGCAACTTTAAAAAGCATTAATGTCTAAAGCTGCAAGAAAGAGCAGGAGCTGTTAAGGAAGGTGTTGAAAGAGTAAATGGAAGCAATTGATACAAATCTAAAATGGCATAGAGGACCAGAGAACAGAAAGGGCCTGAGGAAGAGATTCACCTCCTTCCAATTGCAAAAAGGAGAATGTGTACACATGACCAGAAACACTCTCATTTATTATTTTCCCAGAGATAATGAAGTATTAGGATCCAGGAGAACTCAGAAAGTTGATCAGTTCTAAGAAAGGCCTTTTCAGAGGTAGGCACAGATTTAACGGTTGTTTTAACAATGATTGAAAACAGAGTACTGACAAGAGAGACTAGAAAAGCCAGAAAGAAGGGTGGAGCCATTCTTCAAGATACAGTAATGGGAAGCTGCCTTCAGTAGCTGGGCATCCTGAAACCACAAATGATCCCAGATTCGTTCTCGTTCTCTCTCTCTCTCTCTCTCTCTCTCTCACACACACACACACTCCAAAGTAATGATTGATAAAGGAGGAAATTATCTGTTATTCAGAAGTTCCTTTGCAGGCAGGTATTATGTTGCCTTAAATTTTGCTTGGTTCAGATAGTGAATTGCATTTACATACGGAGTCCTTTCATATTTTTGCCTCTGGTGAGTTGGTTCGGTTGTGGCAAAGAAAACAAAAGAACGTGGAAGTGCAAGTTATATGCTCTTTGGTTCTAGTGTTCTAGCAGCAGTATATTCGGGTTATAGATGGAATATAATTTGTCACCTTATTGTTCTCTACATCAATTTTTCTTTCACGAGGAAATGAATCCCAAAGATATGTGCATATCCAAAATACTATTTTGAAAGTGTTAATAGATATTATGCCTTAACATGCTAATATTGATTTTTCTCTTGGTGGCCAAATACCGCAAACTTCATGGCCTAAAATAATACAGATTTGTTATCTTACAGTTCTGTTAGAAGTACAGGTCTCACTGTACTAAAATCATGTCAGCAGGACTGTGTTACTTGTTGGGAGGTTTTAGGGGAGAATACATTTTTTTACCCTTTCCAGCTTCTAGATCTCACCTGTATTCCTTGGCGCATGGCCCCTTCCTCCATCTTTAAACCCAGCCTGCCTCTCTCTAAATTCATAAATAATCATTATATCTCCTTCTGACTCCTCCTGCTTTTTTCTTCCACTTCCAAGGACCCTTGTGATCACACTGGGCCTACCTGGATAGGCCAAAATACTCTCCCCATCGAAAGGTCTGTCGAGTAACACTTAATTCCATCTCTAGTTTTAATTCATCTTTATCATGTGTATTAGTCTGCTCTGGCTGCCTTAACAAAATACTATAGACTGGGTAGCCTAAACAACAGAAATGTATTTTCAAATAGTTCTGGAAGTTCAAAGCTTAAAGTGTAAGATCCAAGTGCCGGCAGGGTTGGTGTCCTGTGAGGTTTCTCTCCTTGGTTTGCAGATGACCTGCCACCTTCTCACTGTCTCCTCTCCCGACCTCTCCTCTGAGTCTGTGGGCAGACAGAGCACTGGTGTCCCTTCTTATAAGGACACTGGTCCTATGGGAGTAGGGCCCCACCCTTATGACCTCATTTAGTCTTAATGACTTTTTTGAAGGCCCTGTCTCCAAAATCAGTCACATTGAAAGTTAGGGCTTGCTAAAGAAAACTGTTTCTCCACTTATAATACTTCTGACACCAAAAGCATGGGGGTTTCCCTTAGCAAAAACCAATTCTCCAAACTCTCCACATACCAGTGAGGTGTCCTAGAATTTAATTCAATTCTGACACTAACTGTTAGTATTAGTGCAGACTAATTAACAACATAGGTTAAGAGCTCAATCCCACAAGACTGTTCCCATTTCCGATGTCAGTCACATGTCCCAGATTGTCACCTATGCTTCTGACCAAGCAGCTGTAAGGGTTTCCCACAACACCCTCTTCAGGTTCAATACTTTGCTGTAAACATGCACAAAAGTCAGGGAAACACTTCCCTTACATTTACCAATTTATTATAAAGGATACTAATGAACAGCCAGCTGAAGAAGTACATAGGGTAAGCTCCAGAAGTGTCCCAAGTGTACAAGCTTCCGTTCCTGTGGAGTGGGGATGCACTAACCTGACTGCACATGGATACCTTCGCCAACCTGGAAACTCTGAACCCTGCACTTTAGGAACTTCTAATGGAGGCTCCATCATGTAGGCATGATTGATTACTAACTCAGTTTCCGGCCACTCTTCCTTTCCCAGAGGTCAGCGTGTGGGTGATGGTGGGGAGAGGGGCTGCAAGTTCATGGCTTGGTCTCCCTGGGGACCAGCCCCCATCCTGACACTATCTATGGGCCCCCAGCCACCAGACATCTCATTAGCATACCAAAAGACGTTCTTACCTGTGTGAGGACTCTAGGGTCTTAGTAGCTCTTGTTCTCAGGCACTGGGGACTAAGACCAAATGTTATAACAAAAGATGTTGCTATCGCCCTTATCACTTGGGAAATTACAACAGTTTTAGGAGTTCTGTGTCAGGAACTAGGGACAAAGACCAACTATATATTTCTTATTATATCACAAGCTTCTACATAGGAATTTATTTTGGTGGGCACACATTTCAGTCTATAACATCATATAATCTACTGTATTCACAGGTTCTGGCAATTAGGATGTGGATATCTTTGATAGAGCTTTTATTCTGCCTGCCACAGTGCTGCACTTTGTTGTTTTTTTGTTTTTATTTTTTGTTTTGTTTCCTGTTGAAAGATTGTTCAGATTGGCTAAAAAAGGACATTCTGTGCTATACTCTAATTTTTTTCTTTCTTTTTTTTTTTTTTTTTTATTTTTTTTTTTTCAACATTTTTTTTTTATTTTTGGGACAGAGAGAGACAGAGCATGAACGGGGGAGGGGCAGAGAGAGAGGGAGACACAGAGTCGGAAACAGGCTCCAGGCTCCGAGCCATCAGCCCAGAGCCTGACGCGGGGCTCGAACTCACGGACCGCGAGATCGTGACCTGGCTGAAGTCGGACGCTTAACCGACTGCGCCACCCAGGCGCCCCTCTAATTTTTTTCTTTATCTGATGCTTTTTTTTCATATAATTTATTGTCAAGTTAGCTAATATGCCGTGTATACAGTGTGCTCCTGGCTTCAAGAGTAGATTCCCATGATTCATCTCTTACATACAACACCCAGTGCTCATCCCAACAAGCGCCCTCCTCAATGCCCGTCACCCATTTCCCCCTCTCCTCGCGCCCCCTCCCCCCATCAACCCTCAGTTTGTTGTCTGTATTTAAGAGTCTTTTATGGTTTCCCTCCCTCTCTGTTTGAAACTATTATTTCCCCATCCTTCCCGCATGGTCTTCTGTTAAGTTTCTCAAATTCCACATATGAGTAAAAACGTATTGATATCTGTCTTTCTCTGACTGACTTATTTCACTTAGCATAATAACCTCCAGTTCCATCCACATTGTTGCAAATGGCAGGATTTCATTCTTTCTCATTGCCAAGTAGTATTCCATTGTATATATAAACCACATCTTCTTTATCCATTCATCAGTTGATGGACATTTGGGCTCTTTCCATATTTGGCTATTGTTGATAGTGCTGCTATAAACATTGGGGTACATGTGCCCCTACAAATCAGCACTCCTATATCCTTTCGGTAAATTCCTAGTAGTGCTATTGCTGGGTTGTAGGGTAGTTCTATTTTTAATTTTTTGAGGAACCTCCACAGTTTTCCAGAGTGGCTGCATCAGTTTGCATTCCCACCAACAGTGCAAGAGGGTTCCCGTTTCTCCACATCCTTGTCAACATCTGTTGTTTAATGAGTTGTTAATTTTAGCCACTCTGACCGGTGTGAGGTGGTATCTCAGTGTGCTTTTTGATTTGTATTTCCCTGATGACAAGTGATGTTGAGCATCTTTTCATGTGTCTGTTGGCCATCTGGATGTCTTCTTTGGAAAAGTGTCTATTCATGTCTTCCGCCCATTTCTTCACTGGATTATTTGTTTTTCAAGACACAGTGCTGCACTTTGAACTGTAGACCCACTGTGGTGATATGCTCCTGAGGTCAAATGAGGGATCGACAGTGAGCCTGATCCCAGATAGGGCCAGGAAGAAGGAGGAAAGATACTGCATCGCACAGTGGATTTGGGGCCGTTTTTCCTAAAGTGGTTGTAATTGCTGCCTGAGCCACTTCCAAACAGAGAACCAGTCTTCCTTCTTCTCTGGCACTGGTTCAGGGGAAGATCAATGCGAGCACTTACTCAGAGTAAAAGGTGGAAGTGGCAGGAGTGGCAGGCCCTCTAAACCTAGGGGCTAGGACACTTGCAACACAGTGGCCACTCACGGTGCCCAGAGGTTAATCTGAACACTATTAAATGGCCTGCGCTGATCAGATCCTGGTGTAGAGCCTGTGGGTCAAGCACTCCGTACTGGGTTTTAAAATCACATTTCAAGATAGCATGATGCATGAAAGAGACAAGAAATAAGTACAGAGCATGAGTTGTCATAAAGGAGTATGCCTCTGGAAAGTCCAGAGAGAAGCTGATTCTCAGAGAGCAGGCAAAACCTCACGTCTTTATATTCTCCTTTTATCATTCATGAAGGTCACTGGGTTAATCAGCCCCATTATTCATCATTTGTGTGCCAGGACACACAGGGTTGTGGCCATCTTGATAAAAGGCCTTACGTTCTCAAGAGGAAATAATTAGCCCAGGGAGTAAGAGATTTGCAGATTCCAAGCCTAAAAGGAGACGGCAAGTATCAGAACAAAAACAACTCACCTGCAGCTTCCCCTCTACTTTCATCTGGTACTGTTATCGTCTCTACTTTCTGCTGGCCTGAGCTTGCCAATGAATTTTTACTCAGAATTAGTTACCATTCTGACATCAACCAAAAGATCGAGCAATGCAAGTTGCAAGAAAGGAGATTATGGTAACAAGGAAATACTTTCTTGTCCTTCTCTCATCCACTGAACACACACATACATCCAAATGTCTTAGTAAAGAACAAATTAGGGATGCCTGGGCGGCTCAGTTGGTTAAGCACCTGACTTCGGTTCAGGTCATGATCTTGCGGTTCGTGGGTTCAAGCCCCGCATCGGGCTCTCTGCTGACAGCTCAGAGCCTGGAGCCTGCTTCTGATTCTGTGTCTCCCTCTCTCTCTGACCCTCACCTGTTCATCCTCTCTCTCTTGAAAATAAATGAACATTAAAAATAAATTAAGGAATAAATTAATAAGCGGCAAGTAAGATATGAAAAACTCTAAGATATAAAAAGCATTTATGCTCTTCGTGTTATATTGGTTCCTGAAGCCACACACGTACACACCCAAACCCAAACCCCTGTATATTAACTCTCAGCCATATCCTGAGCACAGTGTCCATGTGTGAAGACTAGAATTGAAGCAGTACACACTGGAATACAGAAAAGTCTATTAAACCACTGAACTGCCCCTTCTTATACCCATGGCAGACATTGCTAATCAATGATAGCATTATTTCCTACGGAACCCAGAGGAAACTTCATAATCCCAGGACAGGGTTCTAGTTAGTCACTCTAAAGCATTCAGGGTTGATACCTATTTGCCTTCTGGCATATAACATTTCTAATGTCCTCCTCCCTACTAGTTTCTTCCTCGCTTCCTCCAAATATACATAGGCCTTACTCTCAACAGCAAATATTTGCATGCCAAACAAATACTATGTGCCAAGTGCTGTTTAAGGCAATAGGAAATACAGCGGTAACAAGAATTTACATGATCCCTGTTCTAATGGAGGTTATACTTACTGGGGGACACAGACAATAAGTAATCATTAAAGAAATAAACAGGATAGTTCAGATGCTGATAAGTACTTTAAAGGAATAAAACAGGGTGATGTGATGGAGAGAGACGGGGAGTGGAGAAAACCACCAGGAGGGAAGTGCTGTGTGAGCTGTGAGTGGGTCTGCACCCACATTTCCTCTCTGCCAGCCTCCTTAGCCACTTAATGATCCGTTCCATTTCCTTTACTCTCTTGAAGCCTCTTTCTGAAAGGACACTGATGGCCTCTTTTGTGCACATCTTTTTCTGACCCTTTCCACATACTCAGTCAGAAGTATTTATTGAGGCTCCGTTTTGTCCCAAACTCTATACTAGTCACTGGGGATACCATAGCAAGCGAGAAAGACAGTCCACTGCCCTCATGGTACACAGAGGTTAACAATTAAACCAGTTCTAACAATGAAGTTTAAGGTCTATGAAGGCAGGCTTTGCGGTCATTATGGGAGACCACAGCAGGGGCATCTCCACTAGTCCAAGGAAGGGTGACTGAGGTGGGGGACAGGGAGGACAGAGGAAGCACAGTGGGAATTAGCCAGGCCAAGAAGAGAACACATTCCAGCAGTGAAAACTGGAGATAAGAAAGAGCTCAGCAACTAGTAGGAGTGGAAATGGTTCAGCAACAGGTAATGAATACAGGAAGTCACTTTCCTCATTATTAAAGTGTTCTGCTCACCTAGTCCATAGGCGTCTTCTTTTAGTTTTATCCCTTCCAAATATTTTTCTGCTTAATGACATATTGTTTTTTTTTTTAATATTAAAATGTAAGTGCTCACGAAAATTGATGAAAAATAGCTAAAGAAAATGAAAATGAAAATCAACTCCCTCTTCACATATTGGTCTGTTTCCTCCTAGTAGTTTATCCTGTGCCGTCTCTCTGTCTCCGCCTCTTTTGAAGGGGACAGAATTCAGTTGTATGTCCTCTTTTCTTTTGAGGAAGAGCTTTTTGCTTACTATTACACTGTGAACATTTTGTCCATGAAAACATAAATTTATCATAAGCTATTAAGTAATCCTCTGTTGAGGGATACAAGTTGTTTTTTTTTCCCTGTGTTTGTGATACTAGATATGATTATCCTTGTACATAAATCTTTGTTTACATCCTGGATTATTGTGAGATAGACTCCTGGAGGTAGATTTGTCAGGTAAAAGCAAATGAGCATTTCTGAAGCTCTTAGTGCTGATTGCCAAGTTACCCTCCATTAATTACACCCCACTTGCAGTGAATGAGCGTTTTGTGCCACCACACACACCCTTGCTATCATGGCACATCATTGTTTTATTCATTGTTGATACCCCTTGGGTTAAAAATAAACTCATTGCTTGGATTTACATTACTTTGATTCACATTTTTAAATTGTTTTTTGGAGTCAATTTATGGTTCTCATATAAAACTTTTTTTAAGTTTTTAAAAAAATTTTTTTAAGTTTATTTACTTTTGAGAGAGAGAGAGAAAGAAAGAGAGAGCGAGCATGAGTGGGAGAGGGGCAGAGAGAGAGGAAGAGAGAGAATCCCAAGCAGGCTCTGCACTGTCAGCATGGAGCCCAATGTGGGGCTCGAACTCACAAACTGTGAGATCATGACCTGAGACGAAACCAAGAGTCAGACGCTTAACCGACTGAGCCACCCAGATGTCCCTCTCATATAAATTTTTTAAACATGTTATTTACCCATTTATTTCACTGACTTCTTAGTGCTTTTCTTACTGATTTAAAAAGTCCGTAATAGATTTATTAAATGAATCCAGAAATCTTAAGATTTTGTAGGGAAATAGTCCTCTCAATTTGTCAGGTAAAAAATTTTAATAGTTGTTAATTTTTTTTTTTTTTTTTTTTTTTTGAGAGAGAAAGAGTGAGCGAGCCAGGGGGAGGGGCAACGGGAGAGAGAGAATCTTAAGCAGGCTCCATGCCCAGTGCGGAGCCCAATGCCAGGCCCAGTCTCACAACTGTGAGAGCATGACCTGAGCCAAAATCAAGTCAGACGCTTAACCAACTGAGCCACCCAGGTTCCCCATTTGTAATTTTTATATGGTCACATTTAAAACACACATTTTTTCAGCCTATTCTAC
Source organism: Panthera uncia (assembly GCF_023721935.1). NCBI lineage: Eukaryota > Metazoa > Chordata > Mammalia > Carnivora > Felidae > Panthera > Panthera uncia. Next base: position 90,312,649 of record NC_064809.1, on the reverse strand, counting down.
TTGAGTTTTATAACAATGCAAATGGAGTCTTCAGAATCATGCGTGGTCTTATCCCCACCTCACCTCGCCTGAAACAGAACACATGGTCTGGGACCATTATTAATCCTATCACATGATCTCTCCCTAACTTCTTGGAGCCAGTTAGGGCTTCTCTGTCTCATGAAATCTCACCATTTCCGCTTGGTCCCCTCAGTTTTTCTCCACAGGAAACCAGAATGACTGTTTCAAAATCTACTTTAAATGCTTCAGCGGCTTCCTGGTGTAATCAGAACAAGTTTCCAACCCCTCAACATGGTCTGTGCTGCCTTCTCCTGGGCTGGTCTTGCTTTCTTCTCCCTCCTCATCTTGTGCCATCCTTTCCCTGGCTCACCAAATTCCAGACACACAGGCCTTCTCTCTGTCCTCGAACTTATGCTCTGGGTTGTTCTTCCCGGGGCTTTTGAGCTGCCCTCGTCCTTACAAACACCACATAAATGGCACTGTACCAGATGAGGTATTTGCTGACCACCCAGTCTGTTGTTCTTTCTCACAAAATCTAGCTACCTTTCCTTCCTGACACTTCTCATAATTTAAAACTAACATTTTTGTGGTTATCTGCTTAATATCTATCTCCCCTACTAATGTGCTATCTCTGGACACCACTCTGTTTCATTCGCAGTATATGTCCAAAGCGAAAGATGGAGGGAAACAGGGGAAAGGATCCCACTGCTTTCCTCAATTCAGTTCCACTCACCTTCTCATTGGAATTCCTTCCAGATGCGAAGAAAAGCTTGCCAGGGTCAGCTTTTGGTAAGGGCCACTTTGCCCAACCTCAGGTAAAGGATGGCTTTGTAGAGGAAGTGACGTCTGGTCTGAGTCGAGTCCCACATGAAGAGGCGGAGATTGGAAAGGGCATTCTTGACAAAGCACGTGTGCTGTGAGAACATGGTGAGAACATGGCACATTTGAGGAAACCGTAAGACAAAAGCCTTTACCTTTCAAAGGAATTGTCTCCAGTTCTTTACTCTGCAAAAGCCTGTCTCTTTGCCTTATGCCAAAAATCATATACATAAGTGCTCAGTAAATATTAGATGACCAGATGAATGAATGATACGAGTTGTCTTGATTAGGGAAATTCCCTTCTCATAGAATGCTCTTTTTCTCTCTACCAGTCTGAATTCCATCAAGATCTGGCTAGAGACATACCTCCCTGAAGCTTTTCTTATCCACAGTGACCTTTACTTGCTCTGAATTTTGTCTTTTACCGTTCTCACATTAATGTTTCCTGCTAATCTCATCTTCCCAGTGAAACATAAAGTCCTCAAAGTAGAGACTCATCTCCTTCTCCTTCTCCCTCTTTTTTTGAAAAAAAAAAAAAAAGAAAAAAAAAAGTCATTTTGTTTTGGTTTTTGCTTTGGCATACCCAAATGCCCTACAGAGCACATGTTTGCTTTCTATGGAAGGAAAGAGGGAGCAGAGCCCAAGAGAGTAGCTGTCCTCATGGAGTATTTGGCTTAGTCATGACCTCTACAGTCCCCCTTCTCCCTCATTACTTATTTATTTTATAATCTCTTTTAAATCTAAATAATTCCCTGACTTCACAAATGAGATTTTACTCCAAGGCTTCAAATTTCAGCAAAAGATAAATAGCTTACTAAGATGTCACATTCTGTAACCAAAGGCATTAATTTTCACCTTCTCTTTTCTAGAACAAATGAGATACTATAATTCCCTTTGATGCAGTGTAGCAAATCAGACACTAAAATAGCACTAGCTACTTTTCATATACAAAGAAACACCACTGTTGTTTCTACCTTAATATTTCTGCCTCTTAAAGAGCCTTTCAACCCATCTTGTGTAAATCTCCATCCCTGTTCTCTGGTCTGCTCTATTCTGCCATCTTTTGCAAACACTTCCGATTTGTCTTCCTTCGTCTATTCTTGCCCTTCTAAATACATTCTACTGAAGACATTCAGGGAGAGCCAGGCTGTTCACAGCATTTCCCTAAAACCCCTTGGTTGCTGCCCTTGCAAACAGGATAAAGACCAGAATCTTTAACAGCATCTACAAGACTTGGCACAGTCTGGGGCCAAACCACTTTGCCAGCTTCATTTCACACCAAGTTCTCTCATTCTTGTGGTTCTAGTGGGCTCCAGCCACAAGGACCTTCCTTTAATTGCTCGTGGACACCCTGCTTCTTCCAGCTCCAGGATTTCGGTCCATACTCTCCTTCCTCAGCTCAAGCTATTTCTTTCCTAAGGAAGGCATTCTTAATTCATACAAGACAACACAACCTGTACTCTTCCATTATATACACACACACTCAGCACCACATGCTTTTTTTTTACTTCATAGAACTTATCACATTTCCAATTATGATTTGTTCATATGATGACTTACATAACACCTTGTGTTCCCAGCTAGTCTAAAAACTCGGTAAGGATAGGAACTACATCTGTTTTGTTCACTATTCTGTATCTGTAGTACATAAATGGTACCTGGCAGATAGTAGGCATTTAATAAATATTTGACAAATGAATGCCATCTGCAATAGATGTTATTAAGATGGAGTCTGTCTCTTTTTGTCTTTTTTTCCTTCTTTTCCTTCCTTCCTTCTCTTCCTTTCTTTCTCTCTTTTCCCTTCCTTTCCCTCCCTCCTTCCCTTCCTTCTTTCCTTCCTTTCTTTCTTTTCTTTCTAATTTAAACCTATCTAAGCCACAATTCCAGTGGCTTGAATTCTAGGGAAAGGGAAAATAGGTTGGGTATTCCTATTAGGACAAAAGGTTGACAAATTAACTCAAACTTACCCATACCCTTATTTCCTATGTATGCACAAATTACTGGTACACTAATCACATTTTCCCACAAACAGCTTAAAGCAACTCCATAAGCTCTTATTTAAATGATCTGGGCCTGTTCGTGGGTTTTTGTTTTGTAAATAAACACTATTTTTACCACTTAAGAAATAGTCTGGATATTTAAAACTCCTCAAACTTAGGAGGGGAAATAATTTGGGATAAAAAGCAAGGAAAGACACAATATTTTAGTTTGTAAAATTGGTTTATTTACAATTTGGTATTTTTAAATTGTATTTGGAATTTTAATTTTTATATATTTGCCCGGTAGGCATCCTATGTTTTCTTAAATATGGAGTCAAAGAAATAGGAAACCTGAGTAAGTTTGAATTTAAGAGGTTTACCTGTTGCTTCAGTCAGTAAATTTTAACTTTTAATCCCTGAGAATTAGTAGAGTCAAAATATTTTCATACATTCAAATGTAAAAAGCGTATTTTAAGAACAGAAAATAATAAAGCTACTATAATTAATCATACTCCCCGAATATGGCAATATAAGGAGTCCCTCTTTCACCAGTTAACTGAGAGGTGTGTGCACAGTGCCTTTTAGTTATCAGGTGCACCAATGAGACAAAGATGCTCTAGTCCTCAGTTTTTTGCAGTTTCTCCCCTTTTAAAAAATATTCCTGGGAACTGATACACAATTTATTCAAGTATTAGACATGCTCACTGCTCAGAGCCCTCCCCTCACCCCCGCTTCTAAATTTTTCTGTGTGGTGTATAGTTAGGGATTTTCCTTTACTGTCCGAGACCAAAATTCCTTATTGGATTGCAACCCGAGGCCCAAACTGTTTTTGCAAAGTCACTTTGGAACAAGTCACTTCAGTTTCCTCAAATATCAGGTGAGGGATAATTATAGCTTACAGGAACGTATAAGGCTGCACCGATGTTCCTACAACGCCACGAGACCTGCTAAGTCTTTGTAGGGAACAATGCTCTATAACATTATCGTAGTTATACCCTGCTGCTCCTTATTATAGATGACTAGTTAATGCTCCTAAAATGTCAGCTTTCTTTGGAGGAGTAAATATTAATTCATTAGTTTGCTCATTAAACTTCCTTGAGAAGCAAAGAAATGGCAGTTTATGCCCTCCCCAATACATACGAACTGTAGCACAGATACTAAGGATGTGACCACAGCACAACAGTAAGTCAAAGTCAAACCAAGTAAACCAAAAGTTTTGCAGTAAGATGCAATTTTCTTCTGTATGTGTATCACACTGGCAGTCGCTTTCCATTTTGGGCAGTGTTAAGCATCACTAATGACAAGTGTTTATTTGCCTAATGACTAAAAAAGAAGCAATGTAATTCAAACTTTTAAAAAACAACGAAACAAAGTCACAAATACCCTTTCTTCAAATCTCTTAATGCTCTCTTTCCAAAAGAAAATAAACGAATTTCCCTTTCTTTAAAAGGCCAATACCAATGCCAGCTAAGAGCATTCTCTAGTGCTAGTTTAAAGGCAACTTTGAAGTTCCCAAAATAGTTACTTGTATAGGTGTTGATTCCCAAAGCAGAAAGATTACAGAAATTCAAACAGAATATAGTATTACTCAGTTTAAGAAAGAGCTTTAAAAAGACCTGATAAAAGAGAATGAGTGGGAATTATAATCTGCTCTAAGTCAGATCTGGACAATTTTAAATTTAAATTGCTGCTTTAGCATCGACCTTCAATTTTATACGTAATGCACATGTCTTAAATTTTTTTTTCTATAGATACTGAGTTTCTTGGTCAGTTGGTATTTTTTTCAATTGGTAAGAACTCTGATTAGCAAGAGAAGCAGTAATGGGCAATTATGGCATAGGATATGGTAAGCCTGAGTCTGGATTTGGGAATAGTGTCCCCTTGTTTTAGCAAATCCCACTTTTGAAGGAAGCCACACTAAGTAATTTTTTGGCTGCTGGTGGCAGGAGGGGTGTAAATAAAAATGTGCGGTAGTTCTTTCCACAAGAGGGAAATCTTTGTCTATATAATATCCCTACGTCTGACAAATTACTAGGGCATCTGCTCGCTGTCTTCTGGAAGCAAACTCTTGGCTTGGTATTAACCAAACCTGACAAATCATGAGCTAGGTGCTGTTTCCGACCAAGCCATGGAAGAACGAAGACACTAACACCCAAAATACATGAACCATAGAGACCACCAAGTAAAATAACTACAAAAGCATAAGCATTAAGAAGCACGTGGGGGAGCTGGTGAGAGCACATATGAAGAATTTGCCAGAACTTGCACACAGAAAAGAATAAAGACCAGTGGGGAATAATTTACAGACTCTGCTCCCACAACTTGTTACCTTGAAGATTTAAAAAAAAAAAAAAAGATATGAAATTCTAGCAGGATACAGAACCTGGCCGCAGAGGCCATATAAAGGAAAATTAACATAGAAACATTACAGGTGAAGGAATAGGGTATCCTGAGAAAAGCAAGAGTTGCCTGCTAAAACTTTATTCTTACTTAAGATTTGCAAACTTATACTGAACTAACAAAAAAAGCCAACTGTAGCTGACAACGTTTGCCTTCTAAACTCTCTCCAGGCCACCAGACCAAGAATATCACCAGAAAAAATCAGGAGTTAAATTATAGTTAGAAAAGGGGAGAAAAGTAAGGTAGGACATTAAATTTTTATTCTGAAATTATCTCTGGCCACGACAATAAAATGTAACAAATATTCACTGAACAGTCTTACTCCTGTCTTCAGCTGTACAATACATACAGTATCATAGAACTGGCCACTAGGATTAAAATCCACCAGAACATATTTCATGTTAAGTGGCGACAGCAGCATCTCACAGAAATGTTTACATACATATGTACACAGTCCACATTCAACCATTTTCACATATTTTCAGTACACACAGTTGCAGCATATTTCAGTCACGTGTCTAAGATGTTGCTCGATAAAAACCCAAGCCACTGCCTAGACAGAACTGTAGCAGTTGAGCTGAGTATAATTACAATTAATTTTATATATGTCCATAGCAGAGAGATGTACAAGCCCCTAAGGAACAGAGTTGACAAATACTTTTTTTTGAAATGCTACCACAGCATTATGTTGGGCGATATTAAAACCTTTACCAACCAAATCAGTTTTTTTTTTTTTAAAGTCTTCTGCTTACCAGAAATATTCTTGATGAGAAAAATTACAAAAATGAATGCTCTCTTTAAAATAATTCACACTTTGAAGATTCCAATATGGCCCAATGCTACTGATGCCTAAAGTGTTGCCTAACCTCCTGATGGAGTCCTTTAACACGACTCCAAACCACCCATTAAGTTTAAAAGTGGCTTAAGTGCCTTGCACCCAAATTGTAAAAATCCCTGGCCGTCCGTACTAGAGCCAGGCACATATAAAAGGAATGCACTTTGGTTCATACCAAATGCCCTGGGATTAATCACACTATAAAATTAAATGGTTTGAGGTAAATTTTTACAAATACAGTTGATTTTTGTCTAGTGTTACCATAACAAAAAAATATCATTTAAAAAATCAGTCTGATGTTAAGATACAACAAAGACCATCTTTAACCCCTTAAACATAGGAATTTCCTGTGTAACTAACCAAATGGTTACCTTTTTCAATGCCTGATGAGGATTCACGCCTTATGGTTTCTATTAAGGCCTGTAAGTAACTGGATATTTAAGACAGATGTATCTTTGCAGAGCTGGGTTCCATCCTTACTGCCGGGTATTCAAAGAGTTAAAGAGGCCAAAAAATGCATGCCCTACAACATGGCATTGAGAACAAAAGGCACATTGTTAACACTAAGGGCACAACTTCTCCTCTACTGTTGATCTGCACTGCCCTGCATCACGGTGCTGTTCCCCTGTCGTAGCAACGCACTTAAGAGGTGATGCGCACTGTGGAGGTGCCAGAAACGGAGCCAGATGAGACTGCAACCAAAGACAAGACACTGTGCTAGTCTGAAATCTGAAAACAGCTCAGACATCCCTAGACACTGGTAACCTGTGAGACCGAGGACTGTTTCCAAGCCAACTCCTAGTAGCCTATTAGAGCCCTTCATTTGTTTTAAAATCACAGAGATGCGACGTTTTTCTTTTTTTTTGATATAAATAAGCCAGAATTTTTTAAAAGCAGCCCTACCACTGAACACTGAACCTAGCGGCTCTTATGAATGAAGTAAATCTCACCGTATTTGGAGGGCAGGGGCATAGCACTGCCCATTATAGTTCGGCTTCAAAGTTTCCGGTTGCATTTGTGAATATCATCACAAATGCACTGTTGGCATCTTAAGTACCAGTTTTATGTGGTGGGGAAAAGACAAGCAGTACTAGTCCATTTATAAATTTTCACATGTACTTTATAGGGAAATTCCTATTAATGGCAGGCTCAGGTTCACGTAAACCTAAATGTGAAAATGAGGGTGGATATGGAAGAGGAGGAACTGCAAGGGAAAAACAGCCTTGATGTTTTTGTTTTAAAGAAGCTAACCATCACTCAGAGGCTTATGGTCTTACAAAGCCACCATACCAAGTCTTACACTTCTTATGCCTTTTAAGTCAAAATTTTAATAATAAATACACAATCTTTAAATTCTATAAGCCACTGATTGGGGGTATCGTCACATGAGCATCATTTAAAAAGCAACTTACTAACATATTATTGCACTTCCACAGATTACACAGAAATGTGTACAACAGGCTAAAGAATCTGACTAGGGGAAAGAAGCTATAATTTCTAAGTACAGAAGTACAAATTAATTTATCAGTGACACCCTTAAATAGTAAAGCAAATATCAACATCACTATCTTATTAATAAGCTAATCTTATTACTGTTTTTTGGCAAATATCTGTAATATTTCCTGAGCGTTTTCTCCATCAAACGACAAAGCCTCAAGATAAGAGTTTTGTTCAAAACTACTTTCTTTTTTCTTTTTTCCTAAGTAAGAGAAACTGTAGGACTAATATTAAAAGAACTTAACCGGAAACTTTCCTGGCCTCGCTGGGGACCATGCTTTAAGTACTTGTAAATCAATTTACAGGCAATACAATAATATCTGTGCATATAAAAGAGTATTTATCCTAATTTATACTACCCAAAACCTATTGTCCAAACAGGCAAAAAAATCTTTCTATATTAAATTGCACATACTAAAAAATTTCTTCCACGTGCCTTGAAATTGATAAATATCACTGCTCATACATTAGTGATAAAATACTTAATTTTTCACTTTGAAAATAATTATTATTCAGAGACGAAAATATTCTTTTACCTCTCAGTTAACTTTTCCAGGTAAAGTGTCATTCCCACAAATACAGTCAGTGCAATCCAAAAGAAAGTAAAATAGAGGAATGCGATCTGTGATTTTCCTAATGATGCAAGTAAGTCAAACCATTTAACTTGAGATTGAACTTTTCCTCCTTTAACTACGTTGTTTAAATTGACCTCACTGAAAAGTCACGATGACTTCTGTTCAGCAAGAGGATTTTCAAGCATCTTTCTTTTTAAAGAAAGAGTTGATGCTTTCCCAGGCGAAGAGAACCTTACAGTGGCACCTGAAAAGTGTGAACTCACTCTAACTTGCTAAACCTTCTTTGGAACTATGGAAATCCCCACCTTAAGTAGCTAGGCTGCTGTTCTTTTTTAAACTGGGATATGAAAACAATGGTCATAATCACAGCTGAAATGTCTCTCTTCTGTATTAACAGTCTGGGATATATATGTGAAGGAAGGAAAAAAAAAAACTAAATGCAAGCAACAGATGTGTAGTGAAAGAGGAACAGAGAGGAGAAAAGCAAAGAGGAGGAACAGTTTATGGAATACATTTTTGTATTTAGGTGCAAAACCAATTCCGTACTATGAGGCTTCTTTACAAACAGGTCGCTGATCATATTAGAAAATTTGGAGGAACACACACGTTTCCATTTATCCACCCAGGTCTGCTTGGCCAGCTTTTAGAAAGTCAGAATGCTAAGTGGGCATGTCAACTTGGGGACTTTGTGTTTGTCTGACCACTAGTTTAGGAAAAAATTCTCTGAGGTCAGTTCTGCTCATTAATCATTTTTGTCCTGGCCATTCTTCTCCCACCCTCACTACCACCCACGTCACTTATGGGAAACGGAAGCAGGACGTGCTACACCTGTGCGTGAACCAGGAGCATGGCGAGGGAAGGGGGGCCTTCCGGGGGCAACTGCCTGGGGGAGAATATACTATGAACCATAGAAACAGTGAATGTCTTTGACACCAATCTGTAAATGCGCAGCAGTCACGAAGTAATCAATGGCCTGCCACTGATGTTTATTACTCTGCCACACTAAATACAGTAAGGCTCATCATACTTTTAGAACACAAAAACAGTTTCAGGAAGTATAAAAACTTAAAGCATTGTCCCCATGTATTTTATAAAAACAAAATGAACAACTTTCTTACGTTAAAATAAGTGCTGAAAAGATACAAATGAGTTGAGTTATTGAGCAAATAAAAACAGGTCTGAGCTACTCCTTTTCAACCCAGTAAGGCTCAGCAACGTCGTATCTTTCAGATTACCCAGCATCAGGGGACTCAGCTCAGCTAACCAGTTTTGGCAACACTGTCCTCTGCTGAATATTCCCATTGGCATCTGTCATCTGTGCCAAATTAGTCCTCAGTTTGGAAGCTGAGCTGGAAGGTGGAGGTAACTTGGAAATGGATGTGATAGCACCAGTGCTCTCGGTTATCCTTTTCACTGACGTCTTCTCCCCGGTGGGAGGCTTTGGCAACCGCCGCCTCAGCCAGGGATGCCGTAAAGCCTGGCCAGGGGTCATGCGAACCGCAGGATCCCATTCTAAACACTGTTTCAAGAAGTCAAGGAAAAGGGGATCGTCACACCCCTTCAGTGCATTCCCCCACTCTCTGCTCTCCGGTGGGCCCCTCAGTTTCCCCCTCCTGGAACGGCCTCCATTGAGAACCACAGAGCCATCTGAGAGTGTCGTGACAGTGCAGTAACGGGGATAACCCTTGGAGCTCACAAAATTTTTGGCTCGTTTGGACGCATCCAGCAGTTTCTGGGAGGGCATGCCCAACAGTTCAATCATACAAGCCAGCTGGTCCCCTTCATCTTCCCCAGGCAAGAGGGGGTAACCGGTCAGGAGCTCTGCTAAAATGCAACCCAGGCTCCACATATCGATGGGCATGCCGTATCTGGCGCCAAGGATCACTTCCGGAGCCCGGTAAAAACGGGACTGAATGTACGTGTAGACGCGCTGATGCTCATAACAACTGGAGCCAAAATCGATCACTTTAATACCACTTCTACCCTGCTGCTTTAATAAAATGTTCTCGGGCTTAAGGTCACAGTGAATTATTCTGTTTTTGTGCAAAGCATCCAAGCACTGCAGAATCGAGTGGGCAAACTTGCGAACCAAAGGCAGGCTGAAGCCCTGGAACTTATTCTTCTTGATGAGCTCATAGAGGTTCATGCTCAGCAGCTCGAACGTCATGCAGATGTGGTTTCGGAAGGTGAAATTCTCCAGCATGTGGATGACATTCATGGTGTTGTCCTTGTCCTGCTTCCGCAGGTGTTCCAGGATCCGAATCTCCTCTGCTGCCTGCCGGTGGAAACGCTTCTCGTTCCGCACCATCTTCAGGGCCACATGCTGGTGGACTTTGTGGTCATAGGCCTTGACCACCTGCCCAAAGCTTCCCTTCCCAATGACCTTGAGGACCTCGTACCTGTAAGCCACGTGATCGTGGGGCACCTGCACGTATGATCCCTGGTCATCATCATAGCCACCATTGTTGGGCCCACCTGTCATGCCCTGGCGCTTCTTTGCGTTTGGACCCAAGAAGTATATTTCAGGGTAGCTGAAAATCTCGTGGTGTTCAAAGGTGGTTAGTTTTTGCATGTATTGCTTCATTGCTTGTTCGGGTGTCATGGGGGTGGCTTTCACCTTCCCCATGCCTTCCATAGACTTCAGAGAGGTGGAGCTCCCCTGCCGCCTATGGATGCTCTCCAGCTGCCGCTCCGGCACTACCGGCAAGCCCGTCTTACCCACTGTCGTAAGCCCGTTTGGTTGTGTCGTGAGCACTGTCCGCTTGTTACTATTATCCTCAAACAGCTGCTGAACCTGGATCTGTCCGTGGCTGTGGCTGCCGACATGTAAGTGATCGTTCATTGTGTGCTTACTGCCGCCAATCTGGAATTCAGAAAGCAAACGTGAATACAACGGAAGAGGTCTGTCTGTTCGAATGGTGTATTTTTTAAGTCAGCCCCCACCCCACCTTTACAGTCCAAATCAGGTTCGCTAAATGGAAAGAGCTGTACGCCCAGGAGGGACCTCATGAACACCCCGACAGGGAGAGTGGATATGGTGCTGACAGGCTCTGATTAAATAAAGGAAAAAGACTAGTAGACTTGGGAAGGCTACGAAACTTGGGATCCTGAAAAAAGGGACCCCATAAATGCCACACCTACCACACCCCGGATCTTTACAGTAGGTTCCCTGTGGAGGCAGAGGCATCTGTCTTGTTCATTGGTCTACACCTAACACTTAGCACAGGGCCCGGCACACCCCAGGTGTTCCACTCAGCCCGTAGGTAAAATGAAACGGGATACAGAAAAAGCTGGAACATGTCATCTTTGTGCTGGCTCCACCTCCTCCAGATCACAGCCCCTTTCACACTTCATTTATTCTCTATTACCACGAGGGCAGAGACCATGGCTGTCTTGTTCACTACTCTCTCCAATGTCTAGCTAGTTCGATTCTGAAAACACTAGTGTCTTCCATTCTTGGTCTTCTCCACTACTTGGAAAACCGACTACACCTAGGAAGATGTATGATCCACTGACAAAAAAAATGTGCACTTTTAGGCTTGAAAGATTCCCATGTGGATATGCATTGTAGAATCTTGTAAACTCCTAATCTATTTTTAAAAAACTTCTGGGCTTCATAGACTGTGATGACCATTTAAGGCCATTCGGCCCAACAAACCAACCACCACAGTTTGGGGCCTTCCTTTGGTCAATGGCTCCACTCTCTTAACAGTGTATTTCTGTGGGCTGCTGGGATACTCAGCTTTCCAACAAGGAACACAAAGTAGCGACTTCTATTTCAGGCACACATACCATCCCTGAACATTCTTGTCTAAACAAAACTGATGGTGCAAGCCAAGGGGCCCCCAGTCTTCTACCAAGAATCTGCTTGGGATTTCCTTCAAGTATTATTATTGCAAAGATGTGAGGGGTGGGAGAGCACTAGCAGCCAGGATCCCCTCGGTTAGCAATTCTTCCCAGCCTCAGGCAACCACCCAGAAGTCTTAATGCATCCTGCTTAGTGATTTTTGTGTAAATCTTAAAGATCAATTTGTCATTCACAACCCATCTCATTCACTCAACCGGTATTAGCTAAGGTCTAGGCACAGAAGTGGCAGAGTCCCTGCCCTTTAGGAGCTTATAATCCGTTAGCTGAAATCACTTGCCAACAGTATTTTTTCTGTTAGTTTCTTTCTGAATCCTACCTTTTGGGCTCTATATACTACCAAAGAATAAAAACAGTCTGTATAGGTAACACAGCAATTCAAAAAATGGCTCGGAATCACCCAGATTATAAACTTGAAATTTCAAGTCCTTCTTAGCAGCCGACCAAGACCTTTGAATTTTCTTTAACTGACATGTAGCCTGCACAGTGACTATATAAGGAGTGGGCTTTCTCTCGGCTTGCTTCTAATAAAACAGAGTAGAATACTGTATAGTACCTGGGCCTGTCTGAAGTGTGATTTCCTAGATTGAGAGATTTTACTACTCAGGCCAATTTTTTGAAGACTTCTCATCAAACCCTTTTATTAAAGTCATTGATGATATTTCATGCTAAGTGATCTTTTGTCGGGTAGCTGGACAGGTTATTTTACACCCATTCTATGCCAAAAGCAGAACAGTCCATAAAAATGAATTAGGAACTCTTGAGTATATAGAAAAGTAGTACAGGCCTGTCCACAGCTTTCGTTCCCAAGTCCTACTCTCTGCACCCCTCCTCCCCACTGTGATCTTTCAAGCACCAGGAAATAGAAAGATCTGAAATTTGAAATACCTCTCTTCTAGAGAACCATTCTCTTCAGGGCGGGAAAGAGTGATTCAGAAGAAAAACCCCGCTACAAAAAGCATGAGGCTTCACTAGGGACAAAATTAACCTTGAGGCTTTAGGAACTCCTACAAGATAGCAACGCAAAGCATCTTGAGCATCAGAAATTCACTCCAATTTTTCCAACAGCAATCTTAATGTTTTGCACAATTAAAATACAATCACACAAATTTAATTACTAGAGCCAAAGAGGGCTCGGCAATTAACTATCAACCTCTGTCTCTCAGACAGACTGCCTTCTCTCGGTCTTCTCAGCTGTCTCAACTGTTAGCTCACTTACCCTTGGATGGGTTCAGGGGTTCCTCAGCATTCCAGCCTCAACTCCCCTGGCCTCTTAATTCCCCTGATTCTCCCTAGTTGATCCTGACCACAGCCAGGGCTTCAGCAAGCACCCAAGGACTGACGAGTTCACAGCTCCACTTCCAGCTCAGGCCTGCTTGATCTGGTCTCCTGAGCCCAGGACCCTTGTGTCCAAGGACAGATCAGCCGCCTTCCCCACAGGCAGTTCAAACTGAACTCATGATTTTCCTTCCAAAACTGTTTCCTCCTCCCATACCCTCAATGTCTGATAAACAAAAGGCTTCTCTTCCACATAGTCACTCAAGCTTGAACATCTGGAAATCCTTCTGAGCGTCTCCCTCACCTTCTGAGTCCCCAGTAAGCGTTGCTGTCTCTCTATCCTACTCCCTCTCCGCTGACCGGGCCTCACCGCCCACCCACTCCTGAGGTCTTTCACTGGGACAACCCAAGCAGACTCCTCACATGGCCCTGTGCTTCTCAGTCTAGAATTCCTCAAATCACCTTCTCCAAAGTAGAGAGTTGTCATTGTAAAGTGTCGATCTGACACTGACCTCCCTCCCTTTTGCTCAAGGCCCACATCTGCACCCCATTTCCACAGTTAACCCAAGAATTTACAGGCCAGGACACCAGGTTCTAAAATGTAGCACATAAATGTCCTCAGTCCTTCCTTCCAATGTCATCTACCACTGTTACAATCCTGAGAGTAACAAAGCTGGGTTCCCCAAGACCTGTGGAAACACCATGTCCTCTTATGCTCCTCTGCTTTTGGTGAGGTCATGTTTCACAATGGTTACAAGTCGAGGCCTATTCAATTAAACACACGGGGGATGAAGCCTAGCTCTGTCACTTACTAGAAGTGCGACCTTGGGCAATTCATCTCTCGGAACCTCAGCAGGCTTGTCTGTAAAAAGGCAACAGAGCTCCTCATCAGAGCTATAGGATTAAATACGTTACATAAAATGTATAAAGTGCTTAGTAAAGAAGAGCTGTTATCATCCTTCCCAAAGGCTGCTTGGAATCTCCTTCCTCACTATGTCTCCATGGCAAACTCCCACTCAGCCTTCAGGGTCCAGTTCAACTCTCACCTCTTCTGTGAAACTTCCCCTTTCCATGCTCTCTTTCAGACCACTGTTAACACCTATTTCATCTTATTGTAAGTGTTTTAACACCTAATGTACCCACCTGGCTGTGAGCAATTCCAGGGCAGGGTCACCTCTTATCTTTGTAAGTCCCTATTAACATAAACCCAGACATACAGTAAGCACTCGGTAAGTATCTGTTGAATGGAAGAACACAGGTCAATAAATCCTTGTTAACTGATACCTCTCTGAATTGTAATTTGGGAACTACTCTTGTACCTTCAGAAGAACACAGGAAGTTAATGCCCAGGGAATTAGGGATGTCCCTAGCGATCCAAGTCACAAGACATTAGGTTAGGCTCACAGTGCATCAGCAGAGACTTAAAGGCAAATGATAGCCAGTTAAAAGGTACCTGTAGCAGGTCAGTTAAACGCCTAAAAGCAATGTGTGGAATCTTAACAACTTTCCAGCATTAAGGAGATTCTGTTGAGAGGCTATAGAAAAGAAGGTCTTTGATCTCAAATACTGTAGGACTCGAAAATCACAATGAAACTCAGAAGCGCAATTAACTGATTTATTAAAAACAAAAGGTGGGGGGAGCTTTAGAGGAGCCACGGTATTTCCAGAACACATATGCCAGGCCTACATAACCGTAAGAATATTAAAACCCCCTTACTCTCAGCCTCTTGAGGTCTGAGAACGTGGCTTATTCCTGTTTGCCACTGCTCATCTAGCATGGTTGTCACATTTAAAAATATACACAGAGCGAATGCAATTGTTAGATATGTACAACGTAGGGGTTAAAACAGAGACCTACAAAAGCCTTCTCTGACCATGAAATAGTTCAGTATTAAAAATTATATAAGAACAATAGTCTAACCAGCTTAATCTCTTCCAATAATAAAGTAGAAAATAGGAGACTGTGTTAACATTTTGGAGCATTTGAAAACTTCCCTGAGGTCATCTTAGAAATGCTGTACAGTGTTATGGGAACAGAATTGAGTGCAAAAAGGTTGGAATTTTGGCTCCTCCTCAAACACAGAGAGCCTGTGTGGCTCTGAGTCAAATATCTACTTTTTCTTCTTCAAAATATTACTATTTTTTAAAATGAGAATACTCATTCTTCTTTTTTTAATCCCAATTATTTTATAAAGGTAAAGCTGGTAACTAGAGACTGCTGTAAACATTAGAACAGTTATGAAAGTGATATAATACTAATATTTGGGAATTAGGAAAAGTATATCATTATTTCCAATACAACATCAAAAGAAAAAAAAAACTTAATAGGAATCCACACAGTGACTAGGTACACTATTCAGACAAACAGAAATAAACAGAACAACTACATATACAATAATATATCCATGGAGACAGGGAACAAAAGGGCAGTGGACTAAATAAATTCCAAAGTTCATACTCTTTATAATCATATATTTACCCTCCTGTATATACTTTACAAGCGGAAATATGGACAAGCTCCTGTGACAAGATCATTTTTCTCTCCTTAATATCCTTTTCCCCCTTATTCTAAACCCAAGTGTAATTGCTGTGGAAGAAACAACTAAAAACTTACAAGCACCTGAAAGACACATGGGACTATGGCTCTGCAAAAGTTCCTGCATTTGTAGTGAAATGAACACAACTTTCTAGAAGTGATGTCAAGCAAGAGGTAGAAGCTAGGCTCAGGAAGGCCTGGCTTTAGCTCCAGCCTTGATAGGAACTGCCTAGGGAATCTTGACCAAACCAGTTAACCTGTCAGACTGTTTCCTCATCTGTAAAATGAAGGAGTAGAACCAGAAAAATACTGTGTTGTTTTTTTAAAAAACTTTCCTTTTCTACAAAATCTGCAATGTTGTGCAAATAAAATCAAAACTAAACCACAATCAAAATCTAACTTTACACTTTCAAAACCAAGTTTCCAACGATCAATAATAGCACGGGAATTTTAACTGGAAGTTTAAAACAGGTAAATCAGCCAGATACCACAGCAAAACACAAGCATCCATTACTGGGAGTCCTGAGAAGGAACCTCACATTTTTTCATCTCTGGTGCGCCACGGCCTGTTCCTGCAGTGGACACCTTTTGTTTTCTCTAATCTGATTACATATTTCTATTGGAAAAAGGCTCTGATCTAAGAAAGCCCACTCTTGGAATCCAGATGAAAACCTAGTACTTCCTTCCCAGGTCACATCAGGTCACGTGATTACACCCACCCATGGAAAAAAGTGGATGCTGTATTTTAAAATTCTCAGATGATTCCAAACCAAACAAACAAACAAACCCAAACCCCTAAAACTAATGGCAATTCTCAACTAAAATGTCACCATAACAGGAACGTTCAACCATAAGGTATCAACCAGCCTACTGACAAATTCTCTTCCACCATCAACAGTGCAACACAGATCAGTTAACTTCTGTGTAATGAATTCTCAGCGCCTGGTCACATGTTTGGGGGGGGGGGGTAGGGGAGGGAGAAGGAAGAGAGAGAAGGGAGGGAGGGAGAGAATGAATATCTAACAGAAGGGTTTCCTATAAAACTTGTACCCATCTGTCCAGGTCTAAGGGTATAGATACCCCACTGGAGCCATCCTCTCACAAAGTCTCCTCTAATAAAGAAGTTTCCCCATAACACATGACCCTCAGAGCTGCATCTCTGTAGGCTGGAAATGGTCTTTTCCTACAAGAACTCAACTTTCGCTAGGCAAATGAAGCCATATCCCTACCAAGCATCCCTCACATTGAACCACCTTAGGCCATTCCTATGGAGGATCCAATCGGAAATAAGACCTGGGAAACCGTCAGCTCCTCCAGAAGTGCACACCTTCTCTAAGCTGGCAGTCACCTTCCAAGGGCGATCTCTGGGAGCTGAGAAAAGGTACATGCTGAAGTCAAATCCAGTTTGCCAATCTGCAGCCACTAGTCCCAACATGGGCTGTCCCCTCCCTCTCCACCCACAGAGGGACCTCAGCACCTGCCGGGTGCCCTTCCCTTCTCACTTCCAAAGCAAAGCCAGCTCTTTCCTTTTGAATAATATCCAAATGCAGAATCCTACAGGGGTGGCTGGTTGTTTTGACTGCTGCTGTGGCTCTTATTTTTGTTAATGTTAATTACAATTTCTGTTGTGCTCAAACCTGTAGCACTCATAAAACATGCTTCCACACGCGGGGGACAATTGGCGGTGCTCCCTGCTGGCTGGAGCCAGGCCTGGGAGGCTCTTTGGGGGATCGATTTTCCGGGCAGGACAGCCTGACTGTCCCCTAACACATATCTGTTCTATAAATACCCACTACCCAGTGGTTGGGGGGAGGGGAGGGGCTGGGGGATGTTTACCCGGTCAGGGAAAGGAGCTCTGGAAAGCAACGACGAAAAAGGAGGGAAAAAAGAAGGAAAGAAAGCACCAAGGAGGAAGTTCCGAGGAAGAGGAGCGCAGGGGTGGGCGGGCTTCGGAGGGGAAGTGAGGGGCCCACGCCACGAATCTTCCTTTGTGGCTGCAGCTCTCGGTTCGCCCAAGTTGCATAGGGTGGCGTCCAGAAGAGGCCACTAGCCAGGGGCGTGGAGATACTCGCACTTCGACCTCTCTTCTCCCGGCGTCAGAACCCCACAAGTCCGGGTGTTTATGCCCCGGGCCCCTCCCGCACCCCTGCGCCCCCCCCCCCCCGCGGCCTCCCGCGGGGCTGGGTCTCACCGTGTGGGCTGCGGCGGCCGCGTTGCTGGCCCGGAGAGGCGGCAGGGCGATCGGGGAGGGCGGGCCGGTCCCCACTCCGCTCCGGGGAGCCCCCGCACCAAGCCCCGGGGAAGCCTGAAGCTGACGAACGGCGCTGTCCCCTCCTCTGCCTGGGAGCCACGCACGGGAGGAGACAAAAGAGGGTCAGGGGGGAGAAAGTCACCCAGAACCCGTCGCCCCGCCCCACCCCTCTGGGTAGCGAGCCCCGCTCTCCCTGAGAGACGGGACGGTAAAAACGGGCGTCCGGGGAAATGAAAGGGCGCCCGGGTCACGGATCCCCGGCGCGCACCCCCGGGCGGGGCTCGGGCAGCTGCAAAGTTAAGTCGGGCGCCGGCGCTCGAGTTCGCGACCCCGCGGCGGGGCCGGGCTGGGCCGGGGCCGGGCGGCCCACGTTGCAAGCGGCCACAGGCCGGGAAAGGGGTTGGACCGCCGACAAGGGCGCGACGGCCTCGCCGGGCCCCGGGCGGGGGCAGGCCCCGGACGGCCCTCGCCGGCCGGGTCGGAGGGCTCCACTCGGAGGAGCCCCGGGGCCGGGGTGCAACAATGAGCGGAGCCGAGGCGAGGGCGCGCCGTCCGCCCCGGGGCCCCGCCACCGCGCAGACTTTGTTCGAGGTCCCGCAGGCAGCGGGCGCCCGCGCCACGAGGGCTGGACCCGGGGCGCGCGGGGTGCCGCCGGGGGCGGGCGCCGGGGGCGGCGTGGCGGCCAGGCCCTCCTTACCGGTCGGGTAGGCGGCGGGAGCGGCGGCCGAAGGTTTCCTGGTTAACATGGCCGCTGGAGAAGAAAATGCATTTCAGGGCTGCCGTCTCCGCCGCCGCCGCCCGTCCTGCTGTTACTTCTCGCGGCCGCCGCCGCCTCCGGGTCGCCCCTCTCGCGGGTCTCCGGCGCTTCCTCGCCGCCTCGCGTCAGCTACAGCCAGACACACACAGTCCGCTGCATCCCCGCGGCCCGGGCCCGCCGCCGCGAGTCCCCCGCTCTCCTCCTCGCCGCCGCCGCCGCCGCCGTCCTCCTCTTCCTCGGGCGGCTGCAGCACCCCCCGGCCCGTGCACATGCCTCGCCCTCCCCTGCGCGCCGCTGGCCTCCCCGAGTCCCTCACATAGGGCGCGGGGGAGCGGGCTGCGCCGCCAGGACCGTCTCGCTCGGGAGCCTCCTCCCGGGCTCGCGCGCGCGCGCCCCCGCGCACACTCGCACTGGCGCCCGCGCGCGGCGCGGCCCGGGAGGGCAGCCCCGCCCCCGCTCCCCTCCGCCGCGGGTGCAGGCCCCGCCCCCGGGCTCCCCCCCGGCTTAGCCACACACGCTCACGTACACCCCACCCCCACCCAGCCACCCTCCGGAGTCCCTACCCCACCCAGTCATCTGCATAGCCACCCCTCCACTCCCCGGAAAAGTCTGCAGTCTCCGCTCGGCCTCCGCCTCCCCCTCCGGCCATCTGCGCGGCTCCCCTCGGCTCCCCTCGGCCCCGCTCGGCTCCCCTCCCAACGACCTTTTCCCCTCCGCGGCCTCCAGCCCCTGCAGCACCCCGCCTTTTTCCCCCCAGCGCAACCTACCACTGCTTCCCTCCACCGAAATCTCTGCAGAGACCCCTCCCCTTCCACGAGCGCCCCGAAACACATGCATTTGCAGCTTTCTGAACCCAATGGCTGCTCATAGACAATACTGTCCCCCCCTTCCTGGTCCCAGTGGCTTAACCACCCCGTCTCCCCATTTTGTCATGTAAAAAACTTAGTTGTGCGAGGGTCACCTCGGTAAGTCAAGCCCGAAGGAGGGCCGCAGCTTAGCTTGGTGAACCCCCGAGCGTGGGCGAGGGAGGGGGCTGCCCTCCCACCTCCACCTCCACGACACACACCCTCCCCGATTTACTGACACCAAGTGACCGCTTGCCAGTCTCTAGGACAGGGGAGGCAGAGAGGCGCTCGTGGATGGCTGCTGGGGAAGCAGTTGTCTGTAGGTTGCTAGGCAAAAATAAACATCAGAGACACCTCCCATTTCCTTACAACTCCG
Organism: Panthera uncia; assembly: GCF_023721935.1. NCBI lineage: Eukaryota > Metazoa > Chordata > Mammalia > Carnivora > Felidae > Panthera > Panthera uncia. The sequence goes on along the minus strand of NC_064809.1, from coordinate 90,292,636 downwards.
AGCCTTTTCCCGGCGCGGCCACTGGGAGAGACACACCTTCCTTTCTGCTCTCCGCCGTCCGGAGGGACACCTTTAATTCTTCTCGTTCCCAGGGCCGAGTCTCTCTCCGCTTCCCTTTCAAGACACGTGGAGAATTTCCCTGCCCTTTTCACTTGCCACCTACAGCCTCTCATTCCCTTGCAGACTGAAAAACTGCTTGCCCGTCACACACCTGCGTCCTGTAGTGTGTGGAACATCCTTTGTACAGAGGTCACAGGTTTTGTCACCTCAACAGTTAGGAAGGAGGAAAGAGCCAGGCAATCTCGGACGACAGGCCAGAAAGCTTTGGGGGCGGGGGGAGGGCATTTCCTTACGGAGTAGTACCCAGTCTCTGAAGTTCGGGGAGACCTGGGTCCATTATGTTCTGCCTCCAGTATCCTGCAGGGCCTCTGTCTGGACCAAGTTTGCAGGCCTGAACTAGCGCAGACTCAAATCGGAAAGAGGCCACCTCCTGCGGAGTCCCATCGCCCCTACTGTTTGCAAATTGTCATAGCAACTTCCCAGAGAGATCACACTCACTTTATACAAATGCCAAAAACATGGAGTGTTTCAAAGATAGAATGTGACCCTGTAAGAGTCTCCAGGGCATTAAAGATAGGGAGCATTGGCAGAGGGAACAGGTGGCAGAGTGGAATTTTGCCTAATGGTGTGTCCCTCCAAAAAAAAAAAAAAAAAAAAAAATCTTGGTGCCTTTGCCTAATCAAGTAGAATCACAGTGAAATAATCAATTTAATAATATGCTTAATCTGACCCCATCAAGAACTGTTCCCTTTTGCCTACCTTCCCATTCAGATTCACTTGGGGAAACATGTAGTGTTCAGAATTAACTAAAAGAGGGGCGCCTGGGTGGCTCAGTCGGTTGGGCCTCCGACTTCGCTGGGGTCATGATCTCACGGCTGGCTGGCTCTAGGGTTCGAGCCCCCAGACGGGCTCCGGGCTGCCCGCTCCGAGCCTGGAGCCCACTTTGGATTCTGTGTCTCCCTCTCTCTTGCTCCTCTTCTGCTCACACTCTGTCTCTCTCTCTCTCAAAAAGAAATAAACATTTAAAAAAAGAATTAACTGAAAGAAAAGGGGCTACTTAGTAGCAGAGAGGAAGCCAGAACCCATTCCCAGGCTCCTGGTCTGATTTCTCTATGCTTTCTATTACTGCCATGGATTTTTAAGAAACTCACACCTCCTTCCTTCTTTCCACTTCAAAACGATTATTTTCATACGGTATTCCTTTTTTTCTGTAAATGAGTACTCCATATAACTCATATTCAAATAAAAAATTTGAAGCAAAAAATCAATTTTAATATAACCTGACACCCTTTCACTTAAATCATTCTTGCAATACTTGAATAGGAAATAGGCACTGCTTTTTCATGAAGAAGGAAAATGCTAGGTACTCGAAGTCATGGTTTGTAAAATCCAAGTTAGTAATATTAATCTACACATTAAACATGAGGAAAGGGAGGATTTTTTTTTTTTTTAATAGAAGGACACAAAGAATCATTAACTTTAATCAAAGAAAGAAAAAGATACATGTTTGGGGAACTTTTCCTAGTAAATTGTTTTATGACAGATCAGGTATAATTTCAATTTTATATTTTTGTTGTTTCTTGTCTTAGGGAAAATTTGCAATTAGTCTAATCATTGGCTGTTTTAATTATAAATGGCACACCTTTCAAACTTATATTCTTACTTAGCTCAAAATGAGTATTTGCAATTTCTTGGATTTCTCTCATTATGTTAAATATTGATGAGTTCAGCCTGAATTAACGTCAAATACATGTGCAAACGTATTTGACAAACTCCTTGAGCTTTCAAGAAGAATGAACTGGGTTAATGCTAGGAGTTATTACCCTCAAGCTTATTAATTATCCTGAATATTTACCTCTTTATAAAATTCTTTCACAAATATCCTCGTGTTTCATCTTCACAACTCACAACCTGACCAGAGTTGTGTTGATGTTAATAGTAATCTCCTCCGGGGGCTCAAGTCCCTCAGTTAATTAATAGTAATCTCCTCCGGGGGCTCAAGTCCCTTCGTTAAGTGTGTCTGCTCTTTGATTCTTGTCTGTTGGAAAAACTCCATCTGTTTTGTATGTTTGTCAAATCCAGATTCAAATAACAAGTAGGTAGGCAGGATGGGGCTGGATTAGAAAGAAGGAAATTTTGGGGAACTCAGAATGGAGCCTTGTGGAAGGAAGTTGTTTTCAGTGGGAAAAATAGTGATGGATCACAGAGAAATTGGAAACGAACAAGAAAATTGCTGGTTTCTGAAACACATTCCCTCATTGAATCCCTTTATCCCAGAAACATTTACAAAGAATTTAGTGTGTGTAAGGCCTACAGGATATGATGAATCATCAGATGGGGTGCGCTGGGCTTCAGTCTGGCAATCTATTAGGATCTCATTCTTTTATCTAATTAAGCAAGAAACAGTAAGCACCTAACATATTTTTGATACTATTAGTTCTGGGGTCACAAAGTTAAATAAATAGTCTCTGATTCTGGTCATTGTTATTAAGAAGCTCCCACCCCAGGAGAGGCGACAAGACATTTAATGACGTGATGGGGCAGAAATCGAGGCGGGTAGGAGGTACAATGGCGGCACATGGAGGGAATGATGAACTGTACCTAAGTGGTGACTGGAATCAAAGAGTCTGTGCTTCAGTGAAGGCTTAAAATGTTTTTGCTGTTTATTTATTTTGAGAGAGAGAAAGAGAGAAAAAAAAAAAAAGCATGAGAAGGGAAGGGACAGAGAGAGAGGGAGAGCGAGAATCCCAGGCAAGCTTCTCGCTGTCAGCACAGAGCCCAATGAGGGGCTCGAACTCATGAACCATGAGATCATGACCTGAGCTAAAACCAAGAGTCAGAGGCCTAACAGACTGAGTCAGCTAGGCGCCCTGTCATCCAGGCTTTAAAGATGCTTGGGAGTTTGCCAGTCAAACCGGGCTAGGACATTCTAGGCAGAAGGAATAGGGTGTGCATAGGTACCAAGGTATAAGAAAGCATAGCATATTTTGGGAGAAGGGTCAGCAATTCAAAATAGAGGAAGTCTGGAGTGGCAGGGAAAGGGTTGGTACCGTCACCTTCGTGAGGTCAGGGTTATAGATGGTAGAGGCAGGTTAAGAATCATCTGAAGTTTTACCAGCTGTGGAAATGTGAAAACAAGGTACAAGGTCTTTTAAAGCAATTAGGTAAATCACCAAGGAACTGACTCATTTTGGAGAAGATAGGCTTGCGGGTTAGTCAGGCTTAACTCCCCTCAGTAGAACGCTTTTTGCTGATGGTTACCTTCCACGTGCCCATCACCAAGGTCCAGGACCATTTAGAGAAAAGCATGACCTTTATCACCCAAAGTCCATGATGTAACGTCCTCAGATGTAGGAGGCATGGATGTCATAAGCGAATGGTCACTGGGTATTTCCACTCAACTCTGTGGCCATGGCCAGTGTGGAAACAAGAAGACATTTCCACACCAGTGGAAAGTTGGTGATCCAAAGTGTCCGGGCAGGCTGGTCATGTTTTGTTTAGTGTCCTTACAGAGCCAATTTCCTTAACCCTAAGTTGGGGAGAGAGCCCCAAAAGCAAGCTAGGTATCTAGAAAGGCTGAGGATATTGTTCAGCATTTCTTGGGGATAGTTCATCTGCTTTTCCCAACTATACCCTAAGGACCGAGTTAATGTGAAAACCAGTAAGCAAAGGAAAGAGAAAGCTACATCCTGGGAGTGGGGAGTAACTCCGTCTTCGGCACCAACAGGACAAATGCAAGCAGAGTGGTGGCCAGTGTGTCCAGGAGCTTCGAGAGGATAGGAGTGCCACGACCAGATAGAGTCCCCACCAGCTGGCCACGCTATTGGCACAACTCACAGAGCAGGCCAGTGTTTCTCAGCCCTCTGGAGACAGGCTGAGAAGGCTGTGCTGGGAGCAACCAGCCAGGAGCAGGTGCCCTGGAATCACGCTGGGCCCCGCTCCAGCAAAAAAGTGGCAACAGAAACTCTGACAGCAACTCTACGAGGGGCTCTGGGAGAAGAGAAAGAGCGGTGTGATTCTGCAACCCAGACAAGAGCAGGAGGGTCAGTGACATTCCAGGTCGTGGGATCTTTGGTGTCACTGGAACCACATGTAGTGTCGTCTAGTAGCTAGGAAGGGGCAAGTGGGAAGGAGAAGACCGTTTCATGAGCACCGTGAGGGTTACACTGGGTATTGCCGCTGGTGTGCTTCACTGAATGGAAATGAATTTATTTTAGCCACGGATAAGGAAAACCATCCACTGTTCATACTGTCAGGACTCGGGGCACCTGGGTGGCTCCGTCGGTTGAGCACCCGACTCTTGATTTTGGCTCAGGTCATGATCTTGCAGTTCGTGGGACTGAGCCCTGTGCGGGACTCTGCCCTGAGCTTGGAGCCTGCTTCAATGGATGTGAATTTCTACCGCTCTTCTAATTCATACCGTAGTAGGCACTGTGGAAGGCAAAACACAAACACGCCTTCTTTTCAAGGAACTTTCAGTCTAGCCTGGGAGAAGACTCACATTCCAGGAAACATTCAGCAACACAGTAAAGAGCAGCTACTTTATATTTTCCTGTTTCTTCTTTGGATCCATTCTTCCACCCTGCTTGGTGCCACAGGAAGCTTTACGGAAGGCATTGGTGGTCTTCCCTGCCCATTAGCGTCTAGTTCGGTTTAACCATTGGAAGGTCTTGGCAAGACACCCAAGGTGTGTCTTAGGTATGTTTTGAGGACAGTGAGGTCGGACTATCTCCCTGGTTCTCCCCACACCAGCTCACCACAGATTGGCTATGGCCCGTGACCAAAGACCTCCACTCATGTCCGGCAGCCCTTTCCTACAGCTGTAGCTACTCCCTTAGAGTTCTGGACCCTGTTCACACCCCTTGCCCCTTCAAACCTACGGGCGGTAAAGGTTTCCGGCTGTTGCTAGTTCTATGGGCTTGATTTTTCCCTCGCTTATTTCCCTTTATCCCATTTAAGGTAGTCCTTTAATTAAACTCTTTGTGCCATGTTTTTTTTCTGCCAGATCCTGACGTATACAGACTTACACGGACTTACATATATTGTATCTCCTATAGAGTGTAGGCTATGGAATCTAAATGCCATAGAACCCCAGAGGGCTAGGAGAATCAGGGCTTAAGAGGAATCAGAGGGGAACTCCGGGTGAAGGCAGAATTTGATCTGGGCCTCAGAAAATGAGCAGACTTGTCTTAAGCAGAAGAAAAAGCTTCCCAGGCCCGATGGAACCGTGCACAGCGGCAGCCTCTGGAGCAGAGAGGGTTGCTGAGGAGGCCTAGGGAACAGCAGGGTCGTAGGGTGGGGGGCACATCCAGGTCACTGATGGCCACGAAATCCAGAGAAAGGAGTTTCCACATGGCGTGGATGGAAACAAAGGCCACTGGAGATTTCTGAGCAGTGAGTTGACCTGGAGAAAGTGCTTAGCAAGGAATGTAGATCAATCTGGCTGCAGTGTGTTAGAGAGACATGAGTGGGGGAGGGAGTAGAAACAGAAGAGACCAGTTGGGAGGTGGTTTCTGGAAATAGCTGAGGGGGGTGGCACAAGGAGCCTGGGGCAGATACTGGTTATTTGGATGCTCTCTCCAGAGCCCAGGAGAGGGGCCTTGAAAGTAAGGGGAAGCCAGAAATAATGGAAGCACCACATGCTTTCCTTGCTACCTTTGGGTCTCAGAAGCATACAGAATTCTTAAAGCTGCTTATCAAGGAATTTCGCAATGAAGCCTATTGAAATGATCAGCTAGGGGCGCCTGGGTGGCTCAGTCGGTTGGGCGTCCAACTTCGGCCCAGGTCATGATCTCGCGTTCTGTGAGTTCGAGTCCCGCGTCAGGCCCTGGGCTGATGAATCGGAACCTGGAGGCTGCTTCCGATTCTGTGTCTCCCTCTCTCTCTCTGCCCCTCCCCCGTTCATGCTCTGTCTCTCTCTGTCCCAAAAATAAATAAACGTTAAAAAAAAAAAATGATCAGCTAAAGTGAGACATAATTAGGAGGTAACAAGTCAGGGAAACCTGGAATCCAGAAAGATTCCCCCATCACATCTCCCCCCCCCCCAGTAATCTGGAGACAGGATTTGTTGATCGCTCAGGGAGAATGAGTTATCATAAATGAGGAGCAAATAGTGTGTTCCAGAGCCCAGTTTCGTTGGCCAGAGTCCCGTCTATTGTGAGGACTGATGCACTGGCTTCTGACCGACGTTGGGTACAGACTGTTTAACACATTCGGACTAAGGGGTACCTGCCACTAAAAGAAAATGCAAAAATCTGAAGACGCTCCCCTCTTCCTTTCATTATCTTGCTTTTAAAGAGGTATTATAAAGAGGTGAAGGAGAGGAGAGGATCTGGAATCAGCCATGCTCCAGTTTGCTAGGTAGCCCTCAGCGTGAAGGCCTCCTACACCTTGCAAGCATGAGCCGTTCCTGCATCTTTGGACCTTCTAGCTCCAGGCCTCCGCAGACCAAGTCTGGGGACACAACTTTTGGCCCCCTCAGATGAAGGTTTGTTATAGGGCAAGTTCAGAAGAGCTTGGTTCAGTATATTCCTGCTCATCAGAGAAACCCAAAGATGCTAAACTGACTCCAGTTCTGAGGGCTTCTAAGACCTCAGTTAGCTGGAAAGAATGCAGCACTGGGTCTAAGGCTAAGGGAACTTCCCCAAGAATAATGGCGCCATTGGCAACACCTTAGCTACCTAAGTAGCCTCGAAATAATAGCTAATAGTTGTATGAGACGTTCACACGTCCAGGTAGTATTCCAAGAACTTTTCCCGTGTGAACTAATATAATTTCCACAACCATCTGCCTGGCAGATGCTATTATTAGTTCCATTTTAAAGGTGAGGAGACTGAAGCACCGAGAGGTTAAATGACTTGCCCAAGGTCACACAGCTAAGACGTGATAAGGCAGATATTCTGGCTGTAGAATCTGTGTGGTGACTGCTTTCAGCGCTAAGTGGAGATTTTACCAGCTCACCACCACGATTGCCTCAATCTCATTGTCACCATCAATAACATTTCATGTCACAAAATAAACTTTTCAGAGAAGGCTTTGAGGTTTATATGGTCCTTCAGCTGTGGTCATTCTCAGTAACCCATTACTCATGGCAAAGTGCTTCACAGATGGGAACAGTGAGACGGGAAGCCCAGAGTAGCACCCCCGGAGCCACAGGTGGAGCCAGAGGAGGCATTAGGGTCAGAGCCCAGGTTTGTTGACTGCTAACCATTTTTTCTCTCTTTTCCAAACCAAATTATTATAAAATTCCCTTAATTTCAGAGATGAAGGGACGGGGATTCCCTAAAAGCAGGTACCACAAAACGGACAAGTTTTGATCTCTCAGGACTTCGGGGGCAAATTCCTGTTTTGACATTTCCAGGAATGATTTGAGTCTGGTCTTTACTAACACCCAGCTTAAAGAATTAACTTTACTGGATTCACAAGAAGTCCAAACACGAGTGAATGATTTCCTGTTTAACCCATTGTAGCAAATCGGCCCCTTTGCCATGAGCAAATGGAAAAGACAAGGAGTCTTTGGCAGTAGAAGGGAGTCCTCTCTACCAAGCTGGCCACTCCATCTAGACCACCCCGGATCTCTGGGGGAATGGCTCGTTACATTATGCTTTTACAAATAGCCATGCTCTGGGGCGCCTGGGTGGCTCAGTCGGTTGAGCACCGACTTCGGCTCAGGTCACGATCTCGCGGTCCTTGAGTTTGAGCCCCGCATCGGGCCCCTGTGCTGACAGCTCAGAGCCCGGAGCCTGTTTCAGATTCTGTGTCTCCCTCTCTCTGACCCTCCCCCATTCATGCTCTGGCTCTCTCTGTCTCAAAAATAAATAAACGTTAAAAAAAAAAAAATTAGGGGCGCCTGGGTGGCGCAGTCGGTTAAGCGTCCGACTTCAGCCAGGTCACGATCTCGCGGTCTGTGAGTTCGAGCCCCGCGTCAGGCTCTGGGCTGATGGCTCGGAGCCTGGAGCCTGTTTCCGATTCTGTGTCTCCCTCTCTCTCTGCCCCTCCCCCGTTCATGCTCTGTCTCTCTCTGTCCCAAAAATAAATTAAAAACGTTGGAAAAAAAAAAATTAAAAAAAAAAATTAAAAAAAAAAAAACAACAAATAGCCACACTCTTATTCAGGTTAAAGGGGTTGACAGTGTGCTTGCTCACGAAGATAGTATAAATACTCCCTGGATAATCTAAGCCCCAAACTCAGTTTTTTTGTTTGTTTGTTTGTTTTCAATTAGCTCTGCACAAGTAAGAGAAATTACTTTTGGTGATCGATGAATCTGAGTAACTGTTAAATAGTCCTGGATAGTTTGAACACTTTTGTAGTCAAAAATAGCTTTGACTGAAGAAAAGCTACTTGAAATTTCATTATAGACAATGCATTGTACTTGTTGGTTACTTCTCATCAGATGGTGCTGGACAAGTCCACTGTTTACACAGCAATGTTCTCTAGTGAAGGTTTGAAATACAAAAAACAAAAAACAAAAAATCTAAAGGCCCATAGGCAAAGGTGTGCATTTAGCACAGGTGCAGGTGAATGGCCCCCGATCGGCATTTCCAAAGGGCACAAAAAATAAAAATGGCCCAGGAAGTAATGAACAACTTACATGTAAATATATAAAGAAGAGATTAAGAAGGAGTTGTTGGTAAAAAGAGGATCGCTTTTTGGGAAAGGAACAGTTTTCTCATGACTGGGAAGGGACAACAGAAATAAAGCAGCTGAAAGGCTACAGACAGCAACACTTGAACACGACAGCAGAAGAGTGATCAGTCATAGTGGAGGTACCGGTAAGAAAGAGGAGAAAGGAAATGGGGGTGGGGAGAGACCAAGAGGCAGAGAGGTGGGAAGAACTCTACAGAAATTTTTGCAAGGAGGGAGCCCGGATGGCTCAGTCGGTTGAGCGTCCAACTCTTGATTTTGGCTCAGGTCATGATCTCATGGCTCATGAGTTCGAGCCCCGCGCTGGCCTCTGTGCTGACAGCAAGGAGCCTGCTTGGGATTCTCTGTCTCCCTGTCTCTCTGCCCCTCCCCCACTCGTGCTCACTCTCTCTCTCTCTCTCTTTCAAAAATAAATAAACACTTGTAAATATTTAAAAGAAGACATTTTTATAAGGACCAGGAGGAAATGTTTGAGGCAGGGTTGCACGTGGGGTGCAGGGGAGAAAACAAAACAGGAGTAGGACCAGAATGCTCAGTCAGATGATGTTCTCAGGAGACACATGGTTATGGCTTACCTTTCTAAGTGAGCTCACCACTTCTTTGTCAGCCTCTTTCCACTGAGAGCCCTGTGTGTGCTCTCCCTCTCTCACACCATACTTGCGTTCTGTTCTCCTTTCCTCTCTGCCTAACCCACGGCGAGTGAGGAACCTGACAAACATTTCCTACAACGCGGACTTCAGAGAAAACGATTTTGTGACAGTTTTGTCCTTGAGCTACGTGTCAAGCTCTGTGCTGTTTTGCCTGCGCCGGGTCCTTGAAACCTCACTCAAATGAGGCAGGTATGTTATTTTCTGATTTTAGAGAAGACGGAGACTGCAAATGGTTCGGTGACTTGTTAGTGATGGGCCGTAATCAGATGGGAATTCAGGGAAATCTGGTGCCAAAGCTCACTCTTACCCACCCAGAACGATCTGCAGACTGCTCTGGGGCATGAAGAATGCCCACACAATTCCATCTGACCCGACAGTGGCATCTTCTGCTTCTTCTTCTTTTTTTAATGTTTATTTATCTATTTTTGAGAGAGAGTGAGAGCACAAGTGGGGTATGGGCAGAGAGAGGGGGAGAGAGAGAATCTCAAGCAGGCTCTGCCCTGTCAGCACGGAGCCCGATGTGGGGCTCGATCCCACAGACTGTGAGATCGCGACCTGAGCCGAGATCAAGACACTTAATCGACTGAACCATCCAGGCGCCCCCGTCTTCTGCTTCTAGAGTGGTACTTCTGCATTCTCCTCAATGGCTGGGGAGTGGAAAGGAAGGGAAATCTCCTCCACAGAAGTCCTGACATCAGCATGCTCAACCCAAGCAAAATCTAGGGTCTCTTCCTCATTTGCTGTACTGTTTCCATGGTGCTGTTTTCCAGCTCAGCCCGTATGTTGCCTTTCTGTATGTGCCTATCTGTGTTGAACAGAATTGCTTCCTCTAACTACTGTGCTATTAAGACAGCATCTGGGGCGGGGAGGGGGGGGGGAAGCAAGATCCAGGGAATGTATGCAAAGAAATGATCTCTGAAGTATGTGAACCAGGACAGGATTCCACGTTCTTGATGTGATTCAGTCAAGTACCAACATATTTGTAAGTGGGAATGTTGACTAATCATCTAAGTTGGTAGAGAAAGGTTATCCAACAGCAAGAAATTCCTGTCTATTTCAGATCTTTGAAAAAATCCGAAGTGTCTGTGACTCGGTATTTGCTGAGTTTTTCGTCCTTGAGAAATGAAAAATCAACATACTTTTTTGATGAAGGCAACAAGGGGTTGTATGTTGTGAGCACAGATCTCATTAACTGACTGAATGAAATGTGGCCAGAATAAAAGGATTCAATGACCCTCTAGAAGGAGATAATATTCTTTACTTCGAGAAGGCAAAGGAAAGGAGAAGGACACCTCTTCCCACCCTTTTTTTTTTTTTTTTTTTTCAGTAAAAGGAGTCTCGTATGGAACTAACTGGTAGCAAAGGGTGCTTAAAGGGACTGTTCGCAAAGAGTAAGTCAGGGGGAACACTACCATCCTGACATGCGACAAGGTCTTACAAAGTGCCAAAGAAGTCACTGAGCAGACACGTGGCTAGCTGACACTTGCGCCAGGACCCAGAGTGAGACTAAGAACTTCCTTATTTGTGCAAAGGCACCCATTTTTCAACAGCAGCTTCCAACCTCGGGCTTACCCCTCCTAACCTATGTCAGCAAATCGCTCCGCAGTTCGCAAAGTAGGATCTGGGTTTACGGGTGAGTGACCAAGATACGTCGGTCTGTCAGCTTCCCCTTGAGCCCAGTTCTTCCAGTCTCTTTCTTGTTTCCAGGGCTTTCCACGCATCTTGTCCCTGGTCACGAAAAGTTTTCCTGAAAGGATTGGGGATTATGTAGAAAATGGGGGCGTAGGTGAAATTAACTGAAATGGTCATGCCTCTGTCTGAAGTCTAAGTCACTTTTCCCTTTCATCTCAAGCAATAGATGATTTTATCTTAAACCCCTAACAAAAACCTGAGGACATTTTGATTTGTTGCTGGTGAAAAGTGATTTGAAGACTCCAGCTGCACTCTTGCTCTCCTAGGAACAGGAGCTAACACCAGGCAGAACTTACTGATACCCTCATGCCTCCACGTCCTCCTCCTTCCAGACTTCTGGAGCTCTGCCATTACTTATGGTCTTGCTTTCCTAGCTCGCTGCCTCTGTTAGGGGAGTAGGAGGGAAGAAGACACTCTCCTACCTAAGGTGTTAGCTGGTAAGTGTTTTAAGATATTACCCCACTCTGGGGATATCCACTCTCTTGATTATTTTAGAAAAAAAAAATGAGGGGAGCCTGGGTGGCTCAGTCGGTTAAGCATCTGACTTCAGCTCAGGTCACGATCTCGCGGTTTCTGAGTTCAAGCCCCGCGTCGGGCTCTGTGCTGACAGCTCGGAGCCCGGAGCCTGCTTCAGATTCTGTGTCTCCCCCCTCTCTCTGCCCCTTCCCTACTCATGCTCTGTGTCTCTCTGTCTCTCAGTAATAAAGAAATGTTAAAAAGAGAAAAGAAAAAGAAATAAATGGAAACTTTCCTTCTCTGCCCGCCCCCTCACCCCCTGCCACCAAATCTATTTGTAGGAATAGAAATGAGGCCACTATAAGGCAAGAGTCTCTTAGGAAAGTTCCCGGGAAGACAGAACTCTTCCCAGACCCCTGCTCAAATCACAGCCCCTGAACAAGGGGCCAGCAGCCTACTTAGACTCTCCTAGGCTTAGAGGTTATCACAGGATCTGAACGACTTGAGTTCAAGCATCCCCCAAATCTATTCAATCATCCGGTATTCTTGCTTTTCAATGAAAATGTCTATATGGAATGATGGAGAAAAATGAGTTACTATGAAAAACTGTGAAGACTAGCCTTAATCATAATGGAAATCTCTCCTTCCACTTGTTCATTCCAGCCAGAACTAGTTCTTTCCCGTCAGCCTGTACAATTTCTGAAGCCGAACACCCTGAAAAAGAAATTCCAGGAGAATCTTGTAAAATGTCAACCTATTTTGGAAGTAGCGGAACATGACTCTGCCTTATTCAACATCATACTTAGACAACTTGATCATAAGTAGACAACTTTCATTTGAGAAGATTTGTGCACAAAGAGTGCCAAAAATCAGTAACTTGCCTTTTGAACAAATCTGAAAAGGCAAGTGATCGTTGATTATATTATTACGTTGTTTTCACTCTTCCGTATTTGACTATTAGGACTTCATATGGAAACAGAAGCTTCAGGTCATATTATATTAAAAATGGTTTCTCCTATGTAGAAGAAATACCTGCTATAACTACGTTGGAATTTACTGGCTTAATTTAGTCAATAATTAAAACAATTTGTATGCAAATGGCCATGTTAGAAGTTGCCATGTGGCCTAAAGATGAAGGCAGCTTGTGGATATATTTTGGTGGATTCACGCGTGCCTTTCGAAAATGTGAACTCAATACCAACATTTAAAAATCAGGAGCTTCCAGAAAAAGATCTCGATTTCTGGCTTTTCTGGAAATAAGGCAAGGTCTGGCTGCACGGTGCTCCCAGTCCTGCATGGCACCGAAAGACCCCCGCACCACCCCACCCCACCCCACCCCACAACATTCTCTTTCAGAGGAAACCTGTCCCTGCCAGTCACCGCAGTCCCGCCCTGCCACTTCCTGTTTATTGCTTCAGGCTGGCTTTACCCATTGACATGATCTGCCTTTCTGCAACAGGCATTCAGGTTTGTCACCCGCTACCTTGAGTTTTGTATTTCCTGAAATTTCCCCCGCCGCCCTTCCCTGTTGTTCCAGACTTATCCCTACACTTCCCTCTTCCTTTTCGTCTCCTGCCTTCCCTTTCTCGGGGCCACCGCCATGCCCGCCAGAGGTCAACTGCGACTCAGGTGTTGGTGCTGAGGCCTCTCAAACTCGTTTCGTGCAAAAACACTTAGCCGGCACGGGACGACGCATGGTTTTCCCGCGTGCGTGAGAATCCGGCTAACTCATCCGTGGTACTAAAGAGCGCGGAGACTCTAAAAACTGCCGCCTACTTGAGACCTAACTGTAGTTAGGCCTGCCCCCGGGGTGCCCTTTGGTGACCTGTTGCAGCTGCTTGTAGACAGCTCTATTTTGGGATTCCCTCCACCCGGTGTAAGCGCGCAAGTTACAGTCTTCCTGTGAAAGGAGGTTACTTTCTCTGAAAGCAGGGTTGAGGTTCTAAGCTTCTAACAGAAGTTCATAAGCATGTTCTATGCCAAGGGGCAATTCAAATATGGGTCAGTACCGCAGAAGCACTAAGCTGTAGGGCGTATGTTCAGGACACAGAAGAATCGTGAAGCAAACTGCTTACTCCACACCGCTGCTTAGCTAGCTAATCCATAGGTATCTCGAACTTGGCACGCAAATCAGACACCGCAGGTCTGATTCCACCTCCCCGAACCTGTGTGTAGCCCAGTGTGCTCCCTATCTCAGCAACTGGCCAACTCCAGCCTCCCAGTTGCTCAGGCCAAAACCCTTAGTGTCATTTTTCTGTTTCTCTCTGGCTCTCACACGGCCTGTGCCATCCATCTGCAAATCCTGTGGCTTCCACATCCACAAATGTCCAGAATCCACCCGCTTCTCACTACGGCCACGGATACCGGCATTATCAAAGGGCGTCATCTCTCAACTGAATTACCGAAATAGTCTCTTACTTGGCCGTGGTTGCCCCCTCTAGTCTCTTCTGAACACAATAGCTGTACTGATCTCTTTAAAAGGTAAGTGAGATCATGTCACTAAGCCCCAAGTCTTCCGTTAGCCAGAGTAAAAGCCAAATTCCTTAGAGTCGCCAAAAGCTCCTGTGTGATTCCCATGCTCTCCCTTCATCTTTAGGTCTATACACTTATGTCCTCTTCCACCCTATCTGGCCCAGCCACACTGGTCCTGTTGCTGTCCCCCAGACACAGCCATGCCCTACCTTGGCGCTTCTGTGTTTCTTGGGTCCTTTGCCTGGAATGTCCTTCCTCTAGAAAGTCCCTATCCCCTTGAGGTCTTTGCTAAACATTGCCTTCCTGGTAAGGCCTTCCCTGCCCACTCTATTCAAAGAGTTCTCTCGTCCCATTGTGGGTTTTACTTACTTGTTTTCGCTTCGTCACCCTCCACAATGTATACACTCCGCAACGTATACTCTATGAGGGCAGGGACTCTCGTCACTCTTTTTTCCACTGCTGTTTTTCGGTACCTAGAACATTGCCTGAGACATAATAGGTCCTCAATAAAACTTTGATGCATGAATTGGGTAGAAATGCCATCAATTTAAATTTTTCTATTTTCAACATTAAAGTGGAAGAATCATGCTTCCGATCATGAGCGTATGTGTATTATCTTTAAAAGGATAGAAGCCCAACTAAAAAGATTTACTTCTTCGGTTTTCTGGACGTGACCAGCAAAATTCCTGGTTTCTCAAAGCTAATCCCTACTGTTGAATTCCAACCAGGTGGAACCCTAATTTCTTTTTTTTTTTTTTTTTTTTTTTTTTTTTATTTTTTGGGACAGAGAGACAGAGCATGAACGGGGGAGGGGCAGAGAGAGAGGGAAACACAGAATCGGAAACAGGCTCCAGGCTCCGAGCCATCAGCCCAGAGCCTGACGCGGGGCTCGAACTCACGGACCGCGAGATCGTGACCTGGCTGAAGTCGGACGCTTAACCGACTGCGCCACCCAGGCGCCCCGGAACCCTAATTTCTAAATAAAGGAAAATTCGCCATTTCAAGTTGTAATAATGAGGGGTAAAGGATTCAGTTTGGATATTATGGAGACTCTCCTTGCATTTGTTGACCGCACAGAGGATGCTAATGTATCTTAAATAAGGCCCTTTGGGGAGGCATGTTTAGGCCATCGGTCTGTGGGGCATGTTTCTGGGTCTGAGCTCCGCTCTATTAATTCGTCATCGTTGACTGCTACATTTGTTGTGTTAAATTAATTAAACAAGGAGGCCATTAGACCGAGGTGGCTCTAATGCCTTGGTAGCCTGCATACATAAGTAAACCAAATCCTTAGCCTGTAAATCCCTCCGGTTTAGGAAATCGAAACCTAAGAACAACTAATCAGAAACAGCCGACTAGGGTTTTCCAAATGAGGCAAACGTTTCAGCTATCAACCAATCAAGTAATTTCAAGTAATTTCCTTGCTTTGCTTCTGAATCTCCTCTATGCAAATCTTTCCCCTGGCACCTGTCGGTGGAGGGCTCCTAGCCATTTCTCTTTGGCATTGCCTGATTCAGATCGATTTTTGCTCAAACTCTTAAAATGTTTAACATTCCTCAGTTCACTAAAACAGTTAGAACTGTTTTAACAGTTCTAACACCTTGATGTGGGTTAAGACGTTCCAACGCCTAGACGTGTTATTATTTCAATGTGGCATGCTTCTTCCGAACTTGAAAAAATAGAACTGCAGGAAAAAAGGCAAAAAACAAAACACAATAGACAAGTCTCCTACTTTAGTAGAAACAATCACAAAATATAACAAAATGGACACTACACTGACCATCTTTTTTTTTTTTTTCAAGGATAATGTTTTTTTTTAAGTGTATTTATTTTGAGAGAGAGAGACAGCATGAGTGGGGGAGGGGCAGAGAGAGAGAGAGAGAGAGAGAGAGAGAATCCCAAGCAGGCTCCGCATTGTCAGTGAGAGCCCAACAAGTGGCTCAAACTCACAAAACCGTTAGATCATGACTTGAGCCAAAACCAAGAGTCAGATGCTTAACCAGCTGAACTACCCAAGTGCCCCTATGTTGAACGTCTTAAAGTTTTTGCTAACTGTTCATTTGTTAGGGTTCATTTAGACATGGGGGTGATCATTGTTCACTGTACATGCCATCAAATAAGTCAGGTAAATTCGTGGAATGCAGTCAATTGTCCAATGTGATTATTAATTCTGGAGTTGGTATTCACCTATTTCAGGGAAGTTTTTAATGCAGACTTTTATTCAAAGCACTAGGTAGATAATAATAGCTAATATTTACAAAGCTCTCACACTGTACAGGAACTGTTCCAAGGCTTTATATATATTAACTAACTACAATGCTATGATGTGGAGGCTATTTAGGGGAGGAAGTTTCCCTCAACCGTCTTAGAGTCCCTGGCTGGGTCAGAAAATTTAACTGACAAAGACAGACTAACAGGAGAAAAACATACACATCTGATTAAATTTTCACTTGTCCATGGGAGCCTTCACAAGAAAATCAAGACTCAAAGAAGTGACCAGAGCGTTCATACCTTTTAGACAAAGAAACAATGCATTTGTGAAGAATTGATAAGACAGAGGGGTTTGGACTAGGGGTAGTAAATGGGGGAAGAAGTAAGCAGGAAGCTAAGAGAGAGTTTAACAAAGTTTGTGTAGACTTCTTGGTCCCAAATCCCCATCTCTGGTGATAACAATATCTTCCTTTCTCTTGGTACATGGACGCACCTTTTACATGGGAGTTTTACCACTTGTTTCAAAGGAGGACAAAAAGAGGTCAGAGTGACCTTCCTACTTCTGTCATTAAAAAAGAATTACTTCAGTTTACAATATTTAATACACCAAGGTGCCATCAATGAACCTCATCATTGTTATTATTTCTATTTTTTTTAATTTATTTTTTAAAATTTACATTCAAGTTCGTTATCATATATTGCAACAACGATTTCAGGAGTAGATTCCTTAATGCCCCTTACCCATTTAGCCCATCCCCCCTCCCACAACCCCTCCAGTAACCCTCTGTTTGTTCTCCATATTTAAGAGTCTCTATGTTTTGTCCCCCACTCTGTTTTTCTTTGATTTCTGCTTCCCTTCCCTTTTGTTCATCTGTTTTGTATCTTAAAGTCCTCATGTGAGTGAAGTCATATGAAGTTTATCTTTCTCTGACTAATTTTGCATAGCATGATACCCTCTAGTTCTATCCAGGTAGTTGCAAATGGCAAGATTTCATTCTTTTTGATTGCCCAGCAATAATCCATTATGTATATATACCACATCTTCTTTATCCATTCATCCGTCGATGGACGCTTGGGCTCTTTCCATACTTTGGCTATTGTCAATAGTGCTGCTGTAGACTTGGGGTGCATGTGTCCCTTCAAAACAGCATACCTGTATCCCTTGGGTAAATACCTAGTCGTGCAATTGCTGGGTCGTAGGGTAGTTCTATTTTTAATTTCTTGAGGAACCTCCATACAGTTTTTCAGAGTGGCTGCACCAGTTTGCATTCCCGCCAGCAGTGCAAAAGAGATCCTCTTTCTCCGCATCCTCGCCAACATCTGTTGTTGCCTGAGTTGCTAATATTAGCTATTCTGACAGGTGTGAGGTGGTATCTCACTGTGGTTTTGATTTGTATTTTCCTGATGATGAGTGATGTGGAGCATTTTTTCATGCGTCGGTTGGCCATTTGGATGTCTTCTTTGGAGAAGCGTCTATTCATATCTTTTGTCCATTTCTTCACTGGATTATTTATTTTTAGGGTGTTGAGTTTGATAAGTTCTTCATAGATTTTGGATACTAACCCTTTATCTGATATGTCATTTGCAATTATCTTCTCCCATTCCATCAGTTGCCTTTTAGTTTTGCTGATTGTTTTCTTTGCTGTGCAGAACCTTTTTATTTTGATGAGGTCCCAGTAGTTCATTTTTGCTGTTGTTTCCCTTGCCTCCGGAGACGTGTTGAGGGAGAAGTTGCTGCGGCGAAGGTCACGGAGGTTATTATCTCTATTTTTGATGAGGAAACCAAGACAAAGGAGGTTCAGTAATTGACCTGAGGTAACAGATCTAGTTAGTTGCAGTGCCTGATTTGGACCCGGGTAGCCTGGCTCTAGAGTCCAAGTTCCTAATCAGTGCTATAAAAAAAAAAAAAAAAAAAAAAAGAGAGATTACTATGAAAAATGTATTTGATTTTTATCCTGTGATCCTGGCAGAGTTTCTAAAATCCTTGGAATTTCCTGAGAGGCAGGAGTGTCTTGCGTTATTCATAAGGCTCTTCTTTAGAGCACACCTGAGGTGACTTGAGTGGAGGGGGGAAGCTCCTGGATTGCCTCAAAAAGGGGCTGATCACCCAAAAGACTATGTGATTAGAAGGCTGGAACTTGCAGCCCCACCTACCAATCTCTGGAGTGTGTGTGTTGGGGGGTGGGAGGTTCTGGAGATTAAGCTCTCAGCCTGCGGGAGCTGACAACAGTCTCCAGGTAGATACTGTTAGAATTAAGTTAAATTCATAGGACCTCCAGGAAGTGTCTGCTGAGAATTGGACAATGACTTACTTGATGGTGCTGGGGAAACATGCCAGAGATACAAAAACAGTGCTCAGATAATAAAGTTATTTATAGAGTCTTTTTCAAAGATAGGAAGTTCTGGGGTAGGTACCCGATAAAAATCTCTCTCTTGCGGAATCAGTCGCGCTGTTTTGAATTTGGCAATCTTTGAACAGGTAGAACCAACCAGGAATGTAAAGATTTCACCTCGAGCAACAAAAACTTGTGGAAATGCCTTTCATCTCACCACAAACCCCCACACTCTGATCGGAAATCCCAGAAGGGACTAAATATCATGCAGCATCAGAAAGGTGGTGTAAGGGCAGAGCAGGATTTTTTCACCGCGGCAGGTACCAGCACTCTCATGACGCCTTTGGACATGCGGGAGCTTCTCCACGCGTCAGCTACACCCATGGCAGGATATGACACCGATGACAGGATGGCTGTCCTTCCCAGGCAGAAAAGGCCAGGAGTTGGCAAGGAACGCAGCCTTGCCTCTTTATAAATTCTAGTCACGCGTATCAAACGTACTTTCAGAATCCATATCGACTTGCTTCTGCTGCACGTTTCTGAAGCAACAGCCGGGTCTCCTGACATGGTTAAAGTTGTAACCGTATTCCTTTACCTTCTCGGTCAGCTTTTTGAACATGTTTTTTAGCTTGTAACTTTAAGAACGAAAGAAAATTGGATTTCTTTAAATTATTTAATTTAATAATTTAGAAAAAAGAAATAATTAAATTTTAAAAGAGTTTTGTGCCTTCCCCAGCATCAACACGTTGCGATTGACTTTGGAAAAATAAAACCCTTTCAATACCCCTCATTCTAACGCTTAACACGTAGTTTATCAACATAGTTAATTTTTTTTCCCCTAGATCTATCATTGTAATTTTCCCCAAAGCACAAAGGAAGAACATTTTGATTATAGTAAGTACTCGTTAAATGCCTAACACACCTGGAGAATCAGAGGACATAATGATCTAAGATGTACATCTGGCCGTGTTATACTCTACTTCAATTTCCATGGCTCCCTACTGCTCTAGGATAAGGTCCAACTTTCTTAGCATAGAATTTAAGGTTAAACAGGAGCCACATCGTGGCACATGGCACTGTGGATATGCTAACTCCATCTGGAATGCCTTCTGCACACTCTCCCTGCACCCTGCCTCTGGCCTCTTCCGCTCAGCTCTCAAGTTGGCCCTCTCAGCCCTTCCTGACGCGCCCCCCCCACCCCCACCCACAGCGAGACTTGGTTGGATGTCCTCCTATGTGCTGCTAGGCTACACATCCATTGAAGATACGGATTATATTTTCTCTCTTGTATCCCTGATGTCTAGCACAGTGCCAATGCATAGTCTATGACTGGTAAATGGTCATCCAATCAATGAATAAACGATATCATTTGTATTATCAAAAGGGTGATGTAAGACCAGGTCATATACTTCCTCTAGTTACCCAGTCAAATGCCATCCATAGCGTGCTCTTTATTTGTATTTCTCTTTCAACACGTTTTCTTTTCATTCCACAAAAATTGAGTGTCTACTATTCACCAGGCACTATCCTAAGTCTTTGAGATACCTACTGGCGAACCAAACAAAGATCCTGCCTGATTGGAACTTCCATTCTAAGAAGAAGACTGACCATAAACACTACAAAGAATTATATATGATGTGAGACGATAATTGTTATGGGGGGAAAAAGTAGAGTAGGGTAAGGGGAATCAGAAGAATGGGAGGACAGGGTACGTTGCAATTTTAAATAGGGAACCAGGTGGGACTCACCGAGAGAGTGACATTGGAGCAAGTATCAGAAAGAGTAGGCAAGCATTGGCCCCATGGAATGTCCAGGGGAAGCAGGTTCAGGCAGAGAACAGGTGACACCAGTTCTCAGTGTTTGCTTAGCTTCTTCCAGGAGCAGCCCAGAGGCTGGAGTGGTTGGAGCAGAGTGAACGCAGGGGACGGAGGGGAGGTGGAGGCAGGGAGGAGATCGCAGAGGTAGACACGCTGAGGGAGGGAACGGGTGTAGGGCCTCAGTTCTACTCCAAGTGAAATGGAAAGCCAGTGCAGGAGCCCGGGAGAGGAGCGGCATGTTCTGGCTTACATTCTGAAGATCTGATCCCTATTTGGGGAAGAAGCTCTATTTTAGTAAACGTGAAAATGGTCTTTCTTAATTGATAATTTCCTCTCTCATGTTCTTTGAACATATTCTGATGCAGCCAGATGTGTGCCAGAGGCAGAGTTTCATCCGATATGAGTGAATCTTATCCAGTCCTTCTTTTTTTTTAAGGTTCTGTTTTTATTTATTTTGAGAGAGAGAGAGAGAGAGAGAGAGAGAGAGAAGGGGAATGAAGGTGAGCGGGGGAGGAGCAGAGAGAGAGGGAGAGAGAGAATCCCGAGCAGGCTCCACACTGTCAGCGCAGAGCATGACGGGGGGCTTGAACTCAGGAGCTGTGGGATCATGATCTGAGCCATTATCAAAAATCAGACTCTTAACCAAGTGAGCCACTTAGGTGCCCCTTATCCAGCATTTCTCAGCCAAGTTATTTTGGCACGCAGGAATATCATGACCTGGGGCTAGGCTTTTCCCAAAACTCACAGCCAAGTTGATCTTTAGGACACTATCCTGAGATGCAATATAGAAAAAAACTGTCATTTTAATTCTGATTTTAAAATATTATTTCAAAATAAGTAGCGGTAAGAGTTCTTACAAAAAGGGGCACAAGATTCATGAAGTGCTACAGGAATTTATAATTCCAGCTGCCAATTATCCTGCAAAATGTTATAATATCATTGAATCAATGCACTCTGTGGACCTTTGTTACAACACCAACTTTAGAGAAATAATCAGTTCTGGACTTTTGTCAATTCTTATGATTATTGATAATCTCAATAACTAAATTTCAGAGAATTCTCTTTTGAAAGAGAATGTATACATTTATTGGAACGGGTTCTAAAAATGTTTTGACACCAGCCAAAAGGCAAAGCCACATAAAGGCTATTTCCAGAGTAAACTAGAGAAAATGTTTTACATAAGAAGACTGTAAATGAGAAATAAATCTGACCAAAAAAAAAAAAAATGTTTAACTGCTCTAGTGAACAAAGAAACGCAAAGCAGTAAAGCAGAACTTAAGATGAATTTCAAGGAGAAAAGAAAAGGAAAAGGAAAAGGAAAAAGGGAGAATATTAGAATACTTGGCAGGAATACAGGGATTCAGCGAAGGGTACTCTCTAAGTGCTTGGGCGTGAAATCAGACACCTTCTCACATTGCTGATGACAGGGAGTGGTACTGGGTTATAAATCTGGAGAAAGATTACATTATTGGGCTTTGTGCTTTTACTCCCAGGAAAATTTCTTTAGGAAATGATGCAGCAAAAAAACAAAAAACAAAAAAACCCAAAAAACAAAACCCAAAAAAAAAAAACCCAAAAAACCCTGACTTCAGTTCAGGTCACCATCTCAAGGTTCATGAGTTCAAGCCCCACGTGGGGCTTGGTGCTGACAGTGTGGAGCCTGCTTGGGATTCTCTCCTCCCTTCTCTGTCTGCCCCTCCCCTGCTCTCTCTCTCTCTCTCTCTCTCTCAAAATAAATAAATAAACTTAGAAAAATAAAAAAAAATAAACTGTCTTAAAATTAAAAAAGAAATATTATAGGACTTTAAATATTTTATGAAAAATTGATATGGGAAGATACCTATGTTATAATAAGTTTGATGCAGAATGAAGCAAGGTTCAGACACATGGCATCAGCATATACAAATATGTGATAGAAATAGAAACTAGGGGCACCTGGTGGCTCAATCAATTAACCATCTGGACTCTGGATTTTGGCCCAGATCGTGGTCTCACGGTTCGTGGGTTTGAGCCCGTGATGTCTGGCTTTTCACTGATAGTGCGGAGCCTGCTTGCGATTCTCTGTCTCCCTCTCTCTCTACCTCTTCCTTGCTCATTCTCTCTCTCTCTCAAAATAAATAAATAAACTTAAAAAAAAAGAAATAGAAACTGAGTAGAAATACACTAAATTATTAACAGTGGTTATCTTTGAATGGTGATGTCACAAGGGGTTTTATTTTGCCTTATATTTTTGTACACGGAATTTACGATAAATTATTGGTGCAAACTGTGGGGTATTTGGACATTAACCAAATTATTAATGAAACTGACTTTTTAGAGATCCTTAACCCAGTCCAAGACTTGAAAGTGCTGTTATTAAGGAATAGATACATAGGATAAATATTTCACATAAAAATCAACAAGGAAAAGGAATGTGTGTGTAAGAAGCTGATCTCTAAATACCTATTAGTGAGTGTGGAGAAGTGATGTAATTCACAACTCTTGATGAAATTGTTCAAAATCCTCCACATAGGCACCACAGGAAGAAGAACACCATTGTTTTCCAGTTTGGTATTCCACTCTCCTGGCAATTTTTTTCAATGATATTCTGCCGTTGTGTGTGTTTGTGCGTGTGTGCTTTTTTTGGAGGGGGGAAGGGGCAGCGAAAGAAGGGGAGAGAGAGAGAGAGAATGAGAATCCCAACAAGCTCCATGCTCAGCTCAGAGCCCACCTCGGGGCTCAATCCATGATCCTGGGATCATGACCTGGGCTGAAATCAAGAGTCGGATGCTCAACCCACTGAGCCACCCAGGTGCCCCCCCATGATGTTCTGCGGTAATATCAGGCTTGACACAAATAAAGAAACAACACCCTCTCTTTTTATCTGAAGAAGGCTTTTTAGCCTTTCAAAGGCAAGCGTGTTTCATTTTGTTACTAGTAAACATGTGTATTGATTCGTTTAAGAACACGTGATTCCTCTCCCTGCCCTCCCCCTCCCCCCATTACATCTTCGCTCTAGGAACTTTGGAAAATCAGCATGTTACAGCTTCATCTCATTGTGAGGTGTGCTCAAAAAGTTCAAAGTGCTCCCCAGAGGTCTTTCTCTTGGTCGTTCTCATTCCCCACTTTGCTTATTGTTCCCACTGCGGTGGGCCAGATTGTCCCAAGTCTCCCTGGAAAGCAAGCTGAGTCCATGGGCATTCAAATAGCTGGTTAGAGAGTGTATTTTCCCTCCAGATTCAAAGCCTGGTGATTATAATGGTGGGATTCTGAAGAGTCTCCTGAAATAAAGCCATATTAACACTTGCAGGAATTTCTGTGCTTAGTTCTCTGGAAAGGCAATTTCTTTTTAAAAAAAAAATTTTTTTTTTAACGTTTATTTATTTTTGAGACAGAGAGACAGAGCATGAACGGGGGAGGGGCAGAGAGAGAGGGAGACACAGAATCGGAAGCAGGCTCCAGGCTCTGAGCCTTCAGCCCAGAGCCTGACGCGGGGTTCGAACTCACGGACTGCGAGATTGTGACCTGAACTGAAGTCAGACGCTTAACCGACTGAGCCACCCAGGTGCCCCAAGAGCGCTATTTTTCTGTTGAATTCCTTCCTTAGCCTGGAGATCACTTACCTTTCTAGATTTCTTTTAAGAGAGTCAGTCAATAATGAACTTATTAGAATATGAGCCAGTTTCCCTGTGAGGGAGTTTGGAAGCAGATCTCACAGCCCCCGTCAAGCCCTCAGATGAGGGCAGCCCAAGCTAACCCCAGCAGGATCGCCGCTGCTTACTGACATGCTTACTTTCTTTTAAAAAAGATTTTTAATGCTTATTTTATTTTTGATAGAGAAAGAAAGAGCATGAGCAAGGGAGAGGCAGAGGGAAAGGGAGACAAAGAATCCGAAGCAGGCTCCAGCTTCTGAGCTGTGGGCACAGAGCCCGATGCGGGGCTCGAACCAACAAACCACAAGATCGTGACCTGAGTTGAAGTCACATGCTCAACCGACTGAGCCACCCAGGTGCCCCTGACATGCTTACATTCTAAGCTGCCTCTTAGAATTGCAAGGTCTAGATTCAAGGAGGCAACTTCATGTTATAGTTGCCATCTTGACCTCCCGTGGAGAACAGCTTGCCGTGGGTAGCCATCGTGGAACTATCCCAGAAAATTCCCTGCTCCATTTAGCCACAGGGAAGGTGTGGAGAGGACTAGAGCTTTAGACCTCAAAGTTCAGGACCAGAGGAGCTACCTCAGTATTACCGGTAAAGTTCATCAACGTTGGGTGCTTTGCTGGGAAAGTATCTACTGTTTGGATAATCTTACAGCACGCCTCTTTGGGTTATTTCCTCTGCCTTTGTCCATTTTTTATTTGGTGAGGAATCCAGATATGCAGTGCAATTACGTCATTCAGCCTACCGAAATGAATGGGTTGGATTTTTATTTACAGATGTTCTGCTTTTGTTTACCTGATGTTCCCTCCAACTAATCCTGAGATACTGTCATTTTCATATTGTTTATCTATAAGTGCCACATACACTTGAGAGATCGTAATATCGAGAATGTAAGTTTCCTTTAAGCCTTTATTTGACAGTTTTATAGAAATCTGACAGAGCTGGGTAAGGAAACATAATGAAGTGTATGAGATAAAGAAGATATTAAGGGGAGGACTGGCCTTGAGCCAAGTTGTGAGATAAGCCAGGGGTTTCTACTGAGGATCAACAATCTTCCTTTCCCTTCCTAGCCTCTTCTTCTGGGTACCTGTGCTGAACGGTTGCCCCAAATAAACCAGACTAACTAATTCATCTGAAAGTTCTGGGAGGAAGATTTTTATAGATAAGGAAACTGAGGCTTCAAGTAAAATGGCCAGCGTTGAGGTAAACAGCTTGTTAAGGTAAACTTGGAACTTGAAAACAGGTTTTTGGCTTAAAATTCAGTACTTTTCCATATGCCAATGATGCCTAAACTAACACTGGTTTTATTTCTGTCTGTAAAATGAGCTATACTTACAAAATAATTGGCTTCTGTCTCTTCCTATAATTGGAGATGGTTGTGATTATTATTAATAACATCTGTACAGAGGGTCTAATAACCTGTCAGTGTCACTGTGAAAGTAGAATGCTGAGAGACCTATAAAGCACCCAGCGTGGGGTCTGAGCAGTCTCAAGTCACCACATATGCTTACCTGTGTGAGCCGGTACCTGGTGGTCACCCAGCAGGATTCCCGGACAAAATTTCATTACACTGTAATGTTGCCATAAGGCTAAGCAATAACTAAGGGCTTTTTCTAAAACTGTGAAGGCCTTTGCCAATGAACGTACAATTTTTATTCTAATATCAGAACTAGTTTACTAACCTCTTCTCCGTTACCAATTTCCTAGCTGTCTTATCCCGGTACCCTTAGAAATTCACAGTCCCAGGCTGTGAAGGCAAACAGCATATCTTTCCTTTCCTACTAACTTGGAATACTCTAGTCTTTTCTGAGAAAGGAAATGGCATGGAATTAATTGACTATGAAGACTGTGGTCTTAATGACTAATATGCCATCTTTCCTTGGGTGTATTTTCCTTTAACAAAGAAGAACCAAGAGGGGCGCTTGGGTGGCTCAGTTGGTTAAGCGACCAACTTTGACTCGGGTCATGGTCTCATGGTTCGTGGGTTCGAGCCCTGCATCGGGCTCTGTGCTGACAGCTCAGAGCCTGGAGCCTGCTTTAGATTCTGTGTCTCCCTCCCTCTCTGCCCCTCCCCTGCCCATGCTCTGTCTTTCAAAAATAAACGAACATTAAACAATTTAAAAAAAAAAGAAACAAGAAAAAGAAACATTTAACCCAAAGGATTGACTGTGTCATGGTGGATTTCCAATAACGTACATGGATGGCACTTTGGGAGACTGGGGGAAAGAAGGGTATGTCAGGCCAGGAGAGGGTACCCCCCAAATTATCCCACATGAGGCTCATTGCTTTGCTTTGCGTAGATTATCCTTTTTTTTTTTTGTATAATGTTTTATTTATTTTTGAGACAGGGAGAGACAGAGCATGAACAGGGGAGGGTCAGAGAGAGGGAGACACAGAATCTGAAACAGGCTCCAGGCTCTGAGCCATCAGCACAGAGCCCGACGCCGGGCTCGAACTCACAGACCGCGAGATCATGACCTGAGCCGAAGTCGGCCGCTTAACCGACTGAGCCACCCAGGCGCCCCGATTATCCTTTTAATAATAATTTCAGTGCCTTCAGGGAATGAGATAAGAACTCACTTTTTCTCCTCTGCTTGAATTGTTGACCCCGAGTCAACAAACCCAAACTATGAGAGTGTCACAATAGGAAGCCCAGGCTTTGGGGGTCAGACACATCTCGTATTGGATACTCACACACCTATGAGCTGTGTGTCCTTTGGTACATCACAAACTGACCCTCAGTTTTTTTCCTCTGAAAACAGAGGTAGCTCCTTGGCTTGCTGGGATTAAATGAGTCGGTACAGGTAAAGCATCAGTCTTAGCACTTTGTGCTTTACACCTGACTCCTACTCCATCTATGTTTAATGTGTGCTCAGCACACATACCTCTCTTTCTCCTCTCCCGATAAAAGCTATGATTTATTGGCTTTGTTTCTTGAAACCAGACAAATTTCTAGGAATTAGCAGCAGTGAGGAACACAGGAAGCGATTTACGGGCTCCCTTCATAAGTCAGAGAACGCGGTTCCATGGTAGAGATACTCTTCTTCTGTATCCTCAAGCGTTTATTTACTATTCAAAAGACTCCACAGGTTAAAGAAGAGAAAGATTAATTAGATCCAAGTCCCTACTCTCCTTTCCAAGATCTAAATTAAAAGTCATCAGAAGATACCTGTGTGCAGCACAAACTGCCAACATTTGAAATTTACAACCCCCTTGGCTTTGTGTTTCAGGAAATTTGATTTCGAAATCTAATTTTAGAATAACAAATAGTCCTGCACAGAGTCCCAAATGTTCCTGGTTCCCAAAGAGTTTAATTTCAAGCTTCTTTATGAAAATCTGAATATATGATCTTTTCTTTCTTTTTTTCTTTTTTGTAAATCACTGAATATATACATTCTCCGAGAACATTAGAATCTCATGCAGAGCCATCATTTAATTCTCTAATAAGGCAAAATTTACTATAAGTATTCCATCAGGTCTCAGTGGTTGGCCTCTTTGGCCTCAAAGGCCAAAATAAATCTATAAAACACGTGTGCGCACGGACGCACTTTTATTTTACACTGGTCTAAAACAAAACTGTTTCCCTCATCTGAACTCTTCTCAGAGCCCACACTGACAGGCTAATGCCAGCAATTACCTGAATGATCATTTCAACAACTGAAAGCTTGGCATTGTGCCCTGCTCAGAAAATAACATCCCACCCAATTTGGGGCACCCAATATAAACCATGCTTTTATATTTTTTTCATCTTTCTCTTACTTTCCATTTCAAGAACGCGGTCTTACTGAGTGGTTTCGGCATCAGCTGTCCTTTGTGATTAAAAAAAAGACCCTCGCTGGAACAGAATGTGACAACCTGTGCTTCAACGTCAGTCCAAATCCTGTAGTGTTCTCCTGGCAGAACTCCTGGCATTCAGATGCTTCAAAGGTTTGGGATGTAGCGACAGAACTTGTATTTGGTCTCCTCCGGACTTCTGGAACTTACACTTTGTGCATGGATCGGAGTCGTTCTCGGTGTTGCTCACTCGTCTGGCACGCAGCTTTCTGAACTGTGCAAGATTTCACCTTCCCGAGGAAGGAATCCATCATGTCTTGAAGCCTTTCTTGAACCCCTCACTGCATCTACAGTGCGTCTGGCGATCGATAGGTCATCAATAAATATGAGATGAATGAAAGTGAATACCTGATATTCGGAGATACTGTCAAATATCTTTCTCTGGTTGATTAAGAGCCTCCGTTTCAACAAAACTGTTTCCTTTTTTTTTTTTTTGAAAACTTTATCACTACAGAGAATTTAGAGAAAAGATGTATGACAGACCCATGTACCCATACCAGCTTTGATAATTATAAACTCATGAACACACCTGCTTCATACAAGCAGGGTTTTTTGTTGTTTTGTTTTGTTTTGTTTTGTTGTCATTAATAGATTGCTTTTGAGCGGTTTTAGGGTTACAAACAAATTAAGTGGAAAGTACAGAGTCCCCATATATTCTTTCCTCTCTGGTTTCCCCTATTATTAACTTTTTGCATTAACGTGGTATATTTGTAACAATTGATGAGCCATTGTTAATGCATTATTATTAACTAACATCCATAATTCACTTAAGGGCTCACTCATTGTGTTGTACCTTCTATGGTTTTAACAAATACATAATTAACAAATTACCATGCCATACAGAATAGTTTTACCAGTTTCTAACATTAAGAAAATAGCTATCACTAACCTTTAATTACCTCGGGGTGAATTACATTCACACAGTTGAAGGTATTTTCATTTAGATTCAATTCAAAATTTATGCTTATTATGATGATCTCCCATCTACTGTGTCGTACAATTCATAACAATTGCCTTCGGTAAACGTTTTTATCCCCATTTTCTAAATGGAGATATTGAAGCTCTGAAAGGTTAAAGAACTTTCCAAAGGCCAAATAGCCAGGAAGGTGGGGAGCACAAGGATTTCCAGCCAGATTAAGTGGGATTCATCCCCACTGCAACATTTATGACTTGGTAAATGGCAGAAATGCTAAAATTAGTCCTTTCTACCATTTGTGGAGCAATTAAGGGATGTAATGGAAAGCAGATCCAGATGGCGGAGGCCTTCCCAGAAGCAAGGTTTCCTATACTCAGGTAGAGGAACAAAGATCTGGAAGTGGTGCGGGGGGAGCCCTTGGTGCCTGATCGCCATCCCCAGCGTGGGGGGTGTGTTGTATGTGAGAGTGAACAATTGCAAGAGACAGGCTGGGTCCAGGGAGAGAGCCAGGTTTCAGTTAGGGTATGGAGCTGAAGGTAAGAAGGTAGAGAGGTCCCATGTGGTTCAGAGGAAAAATTACTGAGGGAAAAAGAGCAGTGGGGGTTATGGAGGAAAGAACCAAGTACCATGGGGTGAACATGGAAAGCAGACGGGCTGCCCTCTCGGCTGGTATTTGAGGGAAGAATTCGAAGCACGATGGGCTTAATTGACCACAAGGTTTTTGAAGATCCCCCTCTTAAGCCCTCAGGAAGTGTTGAACCGGCAATCCCTGCCCTGTGTCTGGAAAGTCTGCAGTCAGCACCCTGCTTTCCAGTTGCTCAGAACCATGCTTCCTGAGAGGGAATCTTATGCCCAGAAGCCTGGCCCAAGGCACGCAGATTGGTTCTACCAGGTCCTAGTGAGTGGTGAGCAATGCCTGGGTTGATGCATGAGTAGGATATCCCCTGGAATATTGGGCCGTGGGCTTGGTTTTCATGGAGGTGGTTACTGGGGGAGAACATTCGGTTCATGAGCTGTCTGACAGCTAAGATAGCTTTGAGAAGTATTCTGCCCTTTCCGGGTGGAGGGGAGGACCAAGTCTATGAAATGTTGGGTTTCCAAACTACTCTTTCTTCCACCTTGGTGGCTTCCTTTCTACTCTCTCCCTTGGTGCCACCATCTATGCTGCCATGGCCTGCTAGAATTTCTCCCCTGGGCACATTTTCATGCACACTTTTTGTCTCTCTGTACTCCATAAGAATACACCTGTTGTATGTCTAATCCTATACTAATAGACCATGTTATTCTTATAATCATGGAATACGTATCTTGCAAATCCACTCCAACTTCTCACCCTATGACTAGATGCCCCCACAACACCTCCACCAAGTGGTCCTATCACGTATGCTTGAACAGATTCAGGGAGAGAAAACTCACTACTTTAAAATGTAGCCGAGCTTTGGATAGGTTTGAGTGATAGAAGCTTTTCACTAAAGTAAAATCCTTATATGCCCCTCAAAGTATAATTCCTCTTCTCCAGGCCATTCCTTCAAATATGTGCCTCTAGGTTTATCTTCCTAGTGTAGCTGCCAAATCCTTTGTCCCTCAGACATTGTATACCAGTGGGGCAGGGTGAGATTTTAGTTCCCGGATAAGAAATCTGCCTCAACTTTTTTTTTTTTTTTAAAAAAGCTACATGATGCACTAACGCCATGCCAGACACTGTGCTAATTGTGAAGATTAAGGTAATTTGATTAATCCTGCTAACAATTCCAGGAGGGAAGTGTTGCTTTCTTTCTGCAAATGAATCAACAGTGGCTTAGAGAAACACATTATTTACCTTAAGGTCACGCTGCTGGTTAGGAACGGAGCCAGAACCGAGGTCCAGGTCCTCTGAGGTCAAGGGCCCTTCTCCCACCACCACATGACTGACAGTGACCCTCTCCAGACAATGACCCATCTAGCAGAGCAATCAAATATTACAAGTCCAGACCGAATTACAAGTGTGGAGGCTGAGGGAGAACTTGGAAGCTTTTTTTTTTTTTTTTTTAACGTTTCCAAAAAGCGTACATATGTAGAGAAGTATCTTTGTTATTCTCAAGCACAAGGGTATTGTGATGGTGGGATTGTTAGTTATGAGAAGAGACACTAGCTGCTATGACAACATACCCTAAAATCTCAGTGGCCTAACCCAGAAGTGTCTTCCACAAAGTCTAATGCAGGTGGTCCTCTTTGGCAGGTGGCCTTCCGTGTACCCTGGTATGGTTTGAGAAGATTCATATGTTGAAAGCCTAACCCCGTACCTGAGAACATGGCCTTATTTGGAACTAGGACTGTTGCCAATATGATTAGTTAAGATGACTGGGTGGGGCTCCAATCCAATAGGACTGGTGTCTTCATCAAGTTGGACTCAGGCACACATGTGGGGAGAACGCGAATGTGGAGACAGCCATCTACAAGCCAAGAGAGAGTCATAGAGCAAGGCCTTCCCTCACAGCCCTCAAAAGGTATTAACCCTACTGAAACCCTGATCACAGGCTTCTGAACTCTAGAACTGTGAGACGATACGTTTCTGTTGTTTAAGCCACCCAGTTTGTGGTACTTTGCTGTGGCAACACTAGCAAACCATACATGGTCCCATAGGGCCATTTTCCTACCTTATGGCTCTGCTGTCCTCCAGAGCCTCGGCTGTTGTTTACTGGGGCCTTGGTGTTTGTCCAGCGGAAGAAGGAGGAGGACAGATGGAGGGCCACATAGGAATTCCATGCGGGCAGGGCATGGAGGGGAGGTGCATGTCTTTTGGCATTTCATTGGCAAGAAGTCAGTCCCATGGCCAAACCTAACTTCAGGAGAGGCTGGGGAATGTAGGCCAGCTGAGTGTCTATGAGTTGGAATTAACAGACATCAATAAGCATGTAGCAGTCCTTGCCACAGACAACTTCGAGTGGAAAGATCCTGGAAGAAAAAGGCCACTTCTAGGAGACTGGGCAGGAATCATCTATCCCCCCTTAACCCCCTCATTCCATCCATAAACCAAGTATTTAGTGAGTACCTACTATTTTCCAGCATTGAACTTGGTACTGGGGATAGAGAAGGGGGGAAAAAAAGAGACACATTTCCTGCCTTCCGAGAGTTTACACCGTGATAACCCACAAAAGTGCAGGGTGCCTTGAGAAGCTTTTAAAATGTAGTTCTAACCTACTCTGGGTGCTCAGAGGTGTCTTAGAGAATGACACATTTAAGTAGAAATAAGAATGAGCTACTGGTTGCAATCTCTTCTCTGCAATTCCAAAATCCAATAAGCTCTAAAAACCAAGTTGTTGTTGTTGGGGTTTTTTTTTTTTGAAAGTTATTTGGTAATAAAACCTGACCTGATCTTGACACATTTAGTGGAAAATCCTGATCTGAATGGACATGAGGTTACTTGTAATCTTTATCTATTGTACTTGGTGTGAATATTTGTAGATCTTGCTGAAGAAATGCTGATGTTTGACTGCATAGATAGATCAAGGCATAGTATTGCTAGGATGCTGGACAGGGTCACCGGGGAATTGGAACAAAGGGATGTATCATACTGAGAACAAAAGGTGCCACAAATTGTCTTCAGACTTGATTCCAGTCACCCAGGTTTATGGACATCTTTAATATTCATCCTTCAAGTAGTTCTAATAATTGAGTAGTTTCTCAAATCTTTGACATCAAAGAGGAATCATCGATGGTTCTTCTAATACCTGGAGCTGTAGAAACAGATGGTGGGCAGTACTGGGAATAACATTGAGAGTAGTACCTTTAGCAACCGTCAGACTGGACCTGTGAGCCACCTTAACACATAAAGAGTGGCCTTCGGAATCTAGATTTCTGCTGGCTGGGAGCTTGGAGACAAAGGTAATAATGGGGGCCACTGTGATATAAAATTGTCTTCTCCTCAATAACTATGGCATGGGGGAAATAATGACAGCATTAATGCTTCCAGCGATGTTTTGCCTGCTTACCTTTTCATAGATAATACCTGGAATCCACAATAAGAGGAAATATTAGTCCCAGTCACTCATTTACAAGACTCATACATACAAATGAGCAATGAGGAGGTCAGTGTTCTTCAAATCAAGAAATCTGGGAAGTGATTGACATAAAGCAGGGTCATCCAACAGAGCTCTCTTCATGATAAGAAAAATCTACCATTACCTGCATTCTCCAATATGGTAGCCATGAGCCCCATGTGGCTATTGAGCACTCGAAATGGGGGTGGTATAGAGGAGGTGAATTTTTTATTTTATTTAACTTTAAAATCAAATGGCCACATGTGGCTAGTGTCTGTGATATAGGAAACCAAGGGTGTAAAGACTTACCTTGTTCTTTCACATAAATAATACACCATGATTGAAACACAGAGCCAGGAATCCTTTTTTTTCTTGTATATTAAACACACATACACCGTGGCACATTTTTGAAGGCATACTGACACTAAGTTTCATTTCTATAACTTTATTTCCCCCAGGAAAGTGTTCTATCCTGGAGCCTATTAAGAACTTAAGGAAAAACTCTTTTTACTCTAAATTCTCTGCTCTCAATTAGTTACCTCTATATCTATAATCTTCCTGCTCCTCTCAAACAGAGAGAAAAAAAGTTACAAAGAAACATGGGTATGTTGCAACATTGGTATATAGAACACCTCCTGTTTGATATTTCTTTGGCTAAAATGTAGTCATTCCATTTCCTTTGGTGGGATTCACTTATTTCGGGCTTTAACCTTTAATTCCTTACTGGAGTGTTCTCTTGAAGGGCAGGGACACGTTTAATTTATCCTCGTGTAGCAGAGTGGCAATTACCAAGCATTTGATAAGTGCATGTTGGATCAAACAGCTTATCGCAATCATACAATGCCTAAATTTACTTGGTAAATACTAAGTAATACATTTCTCCGGATACTTTGAAAACTCCACCTGATGCAACTTAACTTAAGCCAGAGGGTAAGAACAGGTTTATGGAGACATAGCTTAAACTTCTACATTGAATGGAGTACAGTGAAGCTAAGAAATAGAGATATGATATGGGGTCTCTATGGGTATGAAAAGATGATATGGGATCTCCCACTTTATAGATACTTAAGGGTAGTATCAAAGACAATTGCTCTCAAATGTTTTATACTTTAACTCAGAAAGAGAGAGAGACAAAGGAGAGTCTCAGCGTCTTGTCTAGCTCTGAGTTCCTAGATGTGAAGATCAAATACATTCAGCCCTGTATATCTCCTAAGACCTTTCCCCACCAAAAGAAAAATTACCAATTTCTCCAGTAGTCTATTTGAATTCTGACATGTATACAAGTCTGTATATAGATTCTGACATGTATACGAAACATTCTACTGCTAGGGGTCCACCAAGCTTGGTGAAACCATGGTTCCCTGCCCTTCTGGGTGTTCTGACAGGCACCTTGCACAGAAGTAGCTCCCTTAGACAAATGGAACCCACATTCTATTTGTGGCCAGGATGGTCAGCCAACAGAATCCTCTGTGAGGCGCAAGGCATAGGACCGACTGGAGTTCCAGCTAACGCGCTGTATTAAAGGCTTTCAACTACAGGGCTACTTGGATTCTCGGATCCTACTTAAGCAACGGAGGCAGTTTTCTATACAGATCTTTCCATGTAGCCATCTATCGTAACCATAACTTATTTCACCAATCAAAAGGAACTTCTAATATCCTTTAAGCTACATAATCAATCCTCTGGGGGTGTATTTAGAAAGTAATATTTAAAGTATTTGCCACTGGAGTGTAGACCCCTTATCTGGATCCTTCCAATGTAACTAAACACCCTTGGAGTATGGATTTCTGATTGGGGCACTTACGATCTTATTTAACTGCCTCTAAAAAGTCTGGCTATATGCACAATGTGGACACAGACGAATTTCCCGTAAATGACAGACAACCTAAGAGAGTGGTTAAGGGAATGAAAACTAGAGCTCAGCAATCAATCAACAACTTTGAAAGATCTGACCTGAAGAGTTGGGAAATTGTATTTTATTATCTTACCTGACTGTGTTTTCAGAGCCTTCTTCACCACTGTTCTCTCTCATCTGCCTTCATCCCAGATCATTCCTGAAGAGCAACACTCCTAGAAGCAAGAACAGAGCTCTGGAATCAGGCTGCCTGAGTTCGAAGCCTGGCTGTGCCACTTACTCTGTCATGGCCTATCTTCCCTATGCCTTCCTTTCCTCCCTGGAGAATGAGGGCCATCACGTGCCTATGCTATCAGGTTGCTCTGAGAATAAAAGCCTGGCACTGAGCCTCACACCTACAAGTATCCGATGGACATTTAAAGAAAAGCAAATGGGTGCCTGTAATGATGGAATTGTCTCAGGCAGAGTATATAGGATAAAAGCCACGGTTTCTGGTCTTAAGGGGCTCAAGACCTGGTGGGAGAGACAGACAAGGAAACAGTAACAACGTAGTTGATCAGAGAGCAGTTCTATGCAAAATGTGTGCAAAATATAACTCCTGGAGTAAACTTCCAGCCTAATTATCAAAAATACATAATGATATATCAAGGACCACCGAAATTTCCAATATCTAATAGAGAGATTTAAGATATCAATAGTGATGAAGTACCGAGTAAACTTCAGCATAAAAAAGATTTTAAAACAACTGATAGATTAGAAAGCGGTGTTCTATTTTAAATGTTCCACGTTAAAATTTGCCTCTGTTGGATGCTGAAAACATTTTCCAGGGCCATTTTCCTGTGAGAAAAGAGACTAACGTAAACAGTCCAACAATTAACTACATACACTTGGCCTTTCTGAACTAAAATACGGTTATTGAGCCCAAATCTACAACTACAAAACACATCACCAGCCACAAAAATAGGGCTGAATCATATTAGAAAACATATGGATTTCAGAACGAGTATAAAGTTTCATCGTTTTAGGATTCCCTTGCTGATTCCTTAATAGGCCATCTACCTTATCACAGCCAAGCTCCATGTTGCCATTTTCTTTGCAAACCACAGATACGAGCTGAGATTTCATTGTGTAGGCATGAACCATTTCACAAGAAAAGACAAAATAGCCAAGTTAATAAATCCTAGACAAGATCCAGAGTTTATTTTTGAATAGAAATGACAGACTGAGGATTATTAACCTTCTGATCTACAGATGCCTTAAATGTTTGTGAATAGTCAAGCCCTTGATAGTTTTGATAATTTTTTTTTTGGATTTTGTCATGGCAAGATAAATTATACATATCCTTCATATTTGCGGGATGAGATGGATTGTGCCAAACATTCAGGGTGCAAGTGTGAGAATATTTTCTTTACACACCTTCTTTTATTGCAAGTGTGGAAACTCGAAACTTCTATCTCAAAGTCAACCAATCACTCACTATTTTGTTTCCCTAAATATTTTTACATTTTTTAAAATCTTTATTTATTTTTGAGAGAGAGACAGAGACAGAGAGACAGAGTGAGAGCAGGGGAGGAACAGAGAGAGGGAGACACAGAATCTGAAGCAGGCTCCAGGCTCTGAGCTGCCAGCACAGAGCGGGGCTCGAACCCACAAACCGTGAGATCATGACCTGAGCCAAAGACGGACGCTTAACCGACTGAGCACCCAGGTGCCCCTGTTTCCCTAAATATTGATTTCCATATAATTAGGCTTTGTTTTGCATAATACATGGATAGTGTAATAATATCCATTCACAGTATAATAATTCAAATATATATGCTTTTCTTTAACTGAATTTTTAAGAACATTACCAGAATGCTGATGCATTCCATAGGAAAACTTTTTTATATTGTTGGGAGTGGGGATGAGATTTTTAGGTAGAATGAGGGAAAGTAAAGAGATGCTAAGATAGCTTAATAGAAGTTGTGATTAAAACCCAATCTCTTTTTCATTTGAAAATGTAGAATCTGAAAGTGTTACTGTGTTCATAAAAGTGAGAAAAAATTTAATTCTAGTTCAAATCATTTAATACCAAAAAACATAATTGATATTCATTTTTAAAAGTGTAATTAAGTACATTAATATGGTCCATTAATATCTAGATTTTATACCTGCTGGGTCATCAACCTGTCTTGTCTACATTTGTGCTCATCAGCTATTTCCTTGTCCCAGAAATTCACAAATAGAGAATCAAATTAAGGCTCTATTCCTTTGCAGAGCTAGATCTTAACATGTCCCCCCGCCCCCATTTATTTTACCTGTGAAGGTAGTTGGAGAGACGAATTAAAAGAACATTGCCCAAAAGATCAAATACAGAAATGAGTTTGCAATTTTCAATCTCAGTTGTATATTCAACAGTATGCTACACATTTGGGAAAGAAATTCTTCATCAATTCCTTTGAAAAGTAATATACAGACCATGACTCTTTCTGACCACCATCCACTTGGCCTCAAGCTTCCCCAAGAGCATCTCCTTATAATTAATCTGCACACACTGCTAAGGGCATGCCTGGTAGCCAATCAATCTCGTCTACTGCAAGGATACACACGTTTGTTTTATGTTCTAAGTTTTAAAATAAGCTTGAGCACCCAAATGCCAGATACATTGGAAGTTTGGTCTGTTACTTTTGAGGCTATTCCTTCCCTTTCAAATCTAAGAACTGCAAGGATCATACACAGTCTAATGGGGGGATCCAGTCTGACTGTCATATCCAAACAGAGCTCAGCCATTTACTGCCATAATTCTCACCAACACATTGTGTTACTAAGAAGGGGGAAAAAAAGAAAAAAAAAAAGGTTGTCCCATAAAATCTAAAGGCCAAGAAGGAATATTTCTGGCCCAGGTCCCTGCAGGTAGATTGGGGCAGGAAGACATGCCTTTGAGGAAGCTCGTTCTACCATATTGGATTTTTGAATAAGGCCAAGTCTCTCTTGCTCAGACTGAAGCTTAGGCAGGGAGTGCCCTCACTTGAGTTCCCAGGGTGACAGTTTTAACTACTCTCTAGGATACCAACTGTTCCAGGAACACCGTGTCACAAGAGTCCACCACTTGAGGACCCCCACCCGCATCCCTTTTATCTTCCTAGGGATTTGAACACCAAGAGTGAGGCTGGGAAGCTTCTCATCTTCAGGCCCTCATCCTCAATAGACTTTATTGCCTCTTAGAGCCCCAGACACTCACAGTAGTGAAGGTCTCCTTACCTCTCCCTGACATTAGGCCTTGATTACCTCCTGCCCCCCGCCCGCCATGGTCTACCTTCTCCACTGTTTTTCTGGGGGTGGAGCTATGTTCCTGCCAATAGTGATGTGCTTTTTCAAGGATCACCCAGGAGCAAAACAATAACAAAACAAAGAAAAAATAAAAGCGCAAGTTAAATTTCAGAGGAGACATTGCACTACAATGCTATATGATCAATCCTTCTAAGCAATAGCCTGTAAGTCCATCTTCCTGGGTATAGATGTATTAGGTCCTTGGGCTGCAAAATACTACAGACTGGGTGGCTTAACAACAGAAATTTATTTTCTCACACTTCTGGAAGCCGAAGGTCTGAGCTGAAGGTGTCAGCATGGTTTGGGCTCTGGTGAGAGCCCTATTCCTGGCTTACAAATGGCCACCTTCCCGTTGTGTCCTCCCATGGCCGAGAGAGAAAGGAAGCTGTCTGGTGTCTCTTCTAATAGGGGCACTAAGCCATCCTGCCAGTCTCTACCCTCATAACTTCATCTGACCCTAATTATCTCCCAAAGGCCCATCTCCAAATACGATTACATTGGGGGTTAGGCCTTCAACATAAACATTTTGAGAGGACTCAAACATTTAGTCTAGCATAGTACATAAGCCTCATTGTCATTTTTTTTTTTCTTGGCTAGCATTTAGGAAATGTCCCTCATGTAAGATTTATTTTATTCCTGAGATGCATCATTTCAACCATAGTGAAACTGACCACCAACAAAATTTGTTTCATATTAATCATTAATATTTCGGAAACTTAAACAGAAAGCAATCCATATTACGATCCAAATTGACTCAACTTAAGCTTTCATCTCTTAACTTTTATTGTCATACACATACTCTCTTCTTAGAGAAAAATCAGCAAATATCCCAACATGGAAAAATGTGTAAATACACACACATACATACACGGTGTACCTTCGTGCAGTTAGAAACAGAATATACAGAAAAATATAAAAAGTTCTGGGTTTTCCAGCCATTTCTATAATCGACAAGTCTGAACATTTTTGTATCTAAAAATTCTGAGGGTTCCTTCATCACGACTAAAGGGGCTGCAATTTCATTCACGCGTAATTACAGTTTTATACACTTTTACAGCAACATGACCATCTCTAATTCGTAAAAAGATTCACAACTGATTACAACAGAAAATATTAACGTTAAATTAATATTGATATTAAATCACGACTACAAGACAGCTGACAGACGACTAGAAGCAACGTGCTTCAACTTTTATCATCTATATTTATGTAGTTTCTTGACAACTGAAATAATAATGGTATCACTTTATGCAGTGAGACTTTTGGATAACAGAATGAAAATTGTTAGGCCCCCTTTTTAAACTCATACACACCCACCAGAATTTATTCTTTGTATAAATGGGCAAGAAAAATTAGCATGACATCAACTATAAAATAGCTCGATAACTTTAGAACCCCGCAAAAAAATCGGGAGGAAGAAGATTGCATTTTCTTTGGCTAGGTACCCTTCTAAGAGCTTTTATAGAACTTACACCATTTAGTCTTATAGCCTCTCTGTAAGTGAGGAAATGCCTCAGTTGTGGCATTACAGTGGGTATTGCC
This sequence comes from Panthera uncia, assembly GCF_023721935.1. Lineage (NCBI taxonomy): Eukaryota > Metazoa > Chordata > Mammalia > Carnivora > Felidae > Panthera > Panthera uncia. The sequence continues at coordinate 90,253,192 of NC_064809.1, read as the reverse complement.
CAGGGCGAAGGGCCAGGAGATCTGAATGGTCAACCTATTTCATGTACCCCGTAGTGTGCATGTGTGTTTGGGGGGGGGGGGTGTCATTAGCTTCCTGTAAAGGAGGAAAAGGTCCACGCAGCTTTTTCTGAGGTAAGCTGGAGATACTCTTCCACAGTCATTTCAAGTGGTCCAAAGAACTTAAGTATTACCATTTGTAAAGCAAATATCATGGCTTAACCCCAGCGTAGGAGAGGTGGTACTAAGCAGTGGAAGGAGCTTACCATGTGTCATCCCAGCTGTGTCAAGGGATCTGGTCATGAACCTGTGGGAAGCTCTGTGAGATTTTAAGTCCTTCGAAGCCTTCTTCTGTTCCATTTTCTGGTACAAGTCTCAGGAACAGCATGGCAGAGGATGCCGAGACGACATGTTTTGACATCCAGACTTGGGGAAAGAGGGACACCCAGAGTAATGCATGGGGCAATAGCTACTGCAAGAGAGGAAGGGGGCAGGAAATGGCATTGAATGAGTGCCTCCTGCATACCAGGCTACACGCCAGGCACTTCGGGTACCTGATCCCATATAAAGACGGCAGCAAGTCTATGAGGTGTATGTGCTATTGCCATTTACAGATGAAAAAATTGCCAAATTCACATACCCAGCACCACTGGGGGTTGAGCTCGCATTTGTCTGATTGTGAAGCCCAGGCTTTTTTCTCTGTACCGTATATACAAATATACCGTATTGTTTCTACTGCATCTCAGACACTTTCTTTCACCAGCATAAACCACTCGATCTATATTGCAGATGGTGCTTACAACATTCTTATATATCAGACAGTTTCTCCTGCTTTGAAAGACAGTATACCAACTTGAATTTAAACTTGAAAATCTGAGCCGTTATCATATATCAAATGCTGCTTGAAGTTTTGAAAACGTCCATGGAACTGGCTGAAGAAGAAACAATGCATTCGTGGTTTTTTTCTCACAGATATTTATACTTTGGTGACTATCATTGGAAAATATATACAGATTTGAGAAGTTTGGGTTTGTTTGTAACTTCCCTAATTTTTTTAAAGTTTTCATTTAAATTTTAGTTAGTTAACACACATTGTAACATTCGTTTCAGGTGTACAATATGAGCCTCCACTCGGTGCCCATCACAACCAACAGCCTTCCTTAATCTCCATGAGCTGGAGATTAATAAACCCATTCCCTCACCACCTCCCTTCTGGTAACCATAAGTTTGTTCTCTATAGTTAAGAGTCTATTTCTTGATTTTCTCTCTCTCTTTTTCCCCTTTGCTCATTTGTTTTGTTTCTTAAATTCCACATATGAGTGAAATCATATGGCATTTGTCTTTCTCTGACTGACTTCTTTCACTTAGCATCATACTCTCTAGGTCATCCATGTTGTTGCAAATGGCAAGATTTCATTTTTAATGGTTGAGTAATAGTCCATTTATATATATATATATATATATATAGAGAGAGAGAGAGAGAGAGAGATACATATATACATATATAGATATATGTATATAGCTATCTCACATCTTCTTTATCCATTCATCACTCAATGGACACTGGGTCTGCTTCCATAATTTGGCTATTGCACCTTCCTTAATTTTAAGGGTTTCCCTTCTACCTGTTATCAAGTTATACACATCATGACCATAATTGAGATACTCTCACTGGTCTTCAAGTGAAATTACAAATGCAGCCTTAACACACTGTTATATTTTATGAGGAAAGATAAAGGCTGAATTGTGTTTCTCAACCTAGAACCTTGAGTGCTTGTCCACATCTTTAGGCCTTGAGTCTATTCCCCCCTTGAGTCTAAGGCCTCCATCTTAAGGCCTGTCCCCTTGCCTTAAGATACACAGCTCACTGTCTCCTTCTGCGATTCTCCACTCAAAGGCTGAGAGACTGAGGGCACTGCCCTCAGTTCTTCCTTGCACCCGGAAATCATCACAGGTCATTGGAATGTACCTTTGGCGATGGCATTTTACCATGACTCTGAGTGGAGGTCATAGCTATCAACCTAGCATCTATGTTTCCTGTTGGATAGCGTCTGGGGGGCTAATGGTCACGAATTCTCATTTAATTCTTCTTCACGACTAGATTGGCCCTCTACAACAAAGCATCATGACAAAAATGCTAAGCGATGAGAGAAATAGTTCCATTCTGTCTATGACGAGGGAGGCAACACAGTACTGTGGACAGAGGACATCTCTAGCTGTTCACTCCGACCCAGAGGCAACACCCGAGTCGTTTATTGCCAGCCAGCTGTGCATGTTATCGGGCAAGTCACTTAATCTTTGTGACTCAGTTTTTCATCAAGAGGAAGCAATGATAGGACCTACTCTGTCTTCCTCCATCTACGACTGAAATGAGATCATGTGTCCGAAAGTGCATTGTAAAATACAGAGAGCACTCTACAAACTTCCAGGCTGCTGTGATGTTACTGATTCCAACCTTCAACAGTCTTTATTGTCTCTCTTAGTCATTTGGCATCTCATCAGATACTGCTATAATTAGGGTGACCAGCTCACCCCAGGTTGCCAGAAGCTTTCCTGATTCTAACAGTAAAATCTCACTCACGCTTGGAGACCTTTAGCCCCCAACAAACCGGCAATAGTGAAGTTACTTGATAAGAAGAAGGCTGACGAAGGCTATCATCTCCTTTTATGGTTCCCTCCACAGGAAAGAGGCCAGCAAGGTGTTGCCATAAGTCTGGGCTGTGTTTTCCTAAACCCTCCCCAAGCCAAAAGGTTTTCTGAGAAGGGGTAAGCTGGTAGGCCACTGATGGGAAGGGGATGGAAAAGGTGGTATAACTGATACTTTGTCATATATTAATAAGGAAACGGAGCACTGCTGGGTGGGTATTCAGGAGACCACCCTCAGAGCCCGACCCACCTCACTTTTCTGTGCCCATCAGCAAACCCTGGTGTTCTGTTCCAGATAAAGCGGGAATCTATCTGAGGCCAGACCCCGCTTCCAGGTTGCTGCGCTGTCCCCACCCCCTCCTATCTCTTCCCACTCACATCCAAGGGTCTGCCCAGCATTTCAAGCGCTTTCCCAATCATGTGAAATCGTCAGTCCTGCTGAGGTGATGTAAGGTGACCGCTTTTTTTTTTTTTCCCCCAGAGCCAGTAAAGCAATGATCTCAGCCTGAACTTAAGGCCCCCAACCACCCTTGGGCTAGTGGACTCAATTCCTCAATTCTGACCCCCCACTCCCACCCGGCTCAGGAGAATAAAGAGAGGCGGTGCGGCCAGGCCCCTCTCGCTGCAGCAGTGACCTCCTGTGCTGCTGTAGATACGGCCTAATCAAAGGCCTCTTGTTTTCTTCCGGCTCTGGAACTCACAGGTTGTGCGTATCTCTGTAGCATGATCGTGGACCCTTAAAAAAAAAAAAAAAGAAAGAAAAGAAAAGAAACAAGGACGGATCCATCCAGTCCCATTACTTGGGCTCTAGGGCAGCAGATTACGGAAAGGGAAGAGATGAAACGATTCCAACATGAGAGTCGTAGAAGAAAACACCTCCGTCTGAATTTCATGGAAGTAAAACTTGAAGTGACCAGAGGAAACCCCAGGAGCTCCAAAGCTATTAATGGCTGTCAGGAAAAGCAAGAACTGGCCAAACGAGCTGGGCTGCTTTCCTGTGAATCATCAGAATTCGCTCAGGCCTCCGCTGGGCTGGGCCCATGTGCCCCAGGTCTCTCACCTGTGGGAACCGGGCTCTCACGATGGAGAGTTGCCACCATCATCTGTCATCAGCTTCTTGGTCCTCACCAGGGCTGGGCACATGAGTCATAACGCCTGTCTTTATACTGAGGATTTTTACTTTTTTTTTTTTTTTATCCCTTTAGAAAAGTAAAGGGATGTGCTTGATAGTGTATTTTTTTGAAACGCTGATTCTTTTGATGATAAACTGAATTTTAAGGCCTGAGGGGTTGGGGAGGGGACAGAGGGGGGGAATAGTCTGGTATCCCTGAAAGGAATTGAATTGTGGATGTTTTCAATGATTCCAGGTTCTTTCACTGGGACAGGATTTGTGTTGTGCTGACAAATGTTTAACAGGCACTTTGGGGGAACGAAAACAAAAACAGAGCCTGATTTGTGGTGTTTGCCAATTCCATGGTGTAAATACTCCCACCATGACCAATTTGGCTGGTTTGAGCACAGCACTAGGAGGGGTCCCGGTTTTCCTTTGCCAAGGTCAGTCTTATCTGATGGATATCATAAAAATGTATTCATGTATATATGTACGTATTTGTTTATTTCTAATCTAGGTGTTGCTTGAAAATAAATATATTTGTTAAGAACTAAGGGTACCTGGGTGGCTCAGTTGGTTAAGCATCCAACTCTTGATCTCAGCTCAGGTCATGATCTCATGGCTCATGAGTTCGAGCCCCACATCGGGTTCTGTGCTGACAATGCAGAGCCTGCTTGGGAGTCTCTCTTTCCCTCTCCCCCTGCCCCTCCCCCCTCTCAAAATAAATAAATGAACTTAAAGAGTCAAACTTCATCAAAATGGTTTCAGTTAGCATACCAAAATGTCACTTGCCTTTCTCAACTTCCCTAGAGCAATTTGGTATCCTGTTCGTACCCTCCGTGCCCTGCCATGCTTGTTTGTTATTTGAAGTCTGTTTCTTGTTCTTATCTACCCCTTATCCACGTTCTCTGTGCTGAGAACTACTTTGTAGCTGGAACATGTTTCCCGTTTTTATCTTTTGACTTTGCTTTTTTTTTGAACAGTTATCTAAAACGTATCATGTCACTCAGCAATTCTCTCCCCTCATACTTATGGAACCTCGATGGGCTCCCCATGACCCTTGGGTTAAGTTCAAACTCCAGGGCCTTTGTGATATGGCCTGGACCCCAGCCTCTGTCCCCAGTGCGCCCCCCCCCCCCATGAAACTTGCACTCTGGTCACTTTAAAATTTTTGTAGTGACCTGAATACACCGCACTCCTTCATGTCTCCACACCTTACTCCCTCCAATTCTTCCTCCAAGAGTTTCTCTTCACTAAGCCCTTATGTTAGGCTCGCCCCAGCTTTCGATCTCTACAGCGGCAGGCATCCTGTGCTGATCTGCATCTCAGCAGTGACACGAATTCCTGATGCTGAGCTGTCTCATTCCATTTATACTGTGACCCACTTGGCACAGGGGCAGTCATCCTACTTGATATTCTGGAACCCTACCCAATGCCCAGCTCTATATTAGGTGCTCAATAAATTCCTATCACTGAAGTGATGTCATTTTTGATTCCTACTTTAATTCTAAAATCCCTATTTTAATTCTTAAAATCCCTTCATCATTCATTGAAAATAGTGCCCCTCCATTAAAAAAACAAACAAAAAGAACACCCGGGTGTTTCAGTCAGTTGAGCCTCCAACTTTGGCTCGGGTCATGATCTCGCGGTTCGTGAGCTCAAGCCCCACATAAGGCTCCTGCTGTCCTCTTCGGATCCTCTGTCCTCCTCTCTCTGCCCCTCCCCCACTTTCACTCTCTCAAAAATAAATAAACGTTAAAAAAGAAAGAAGGAAAATAGTGTCCATCAATACATTTGCAAAGGAGATTGGTTCAATAAAATAAATATAGCCTTAGAGTAGGATTAATATATTGAAGTAGAATCCCAAAAGGTGAAAACTCCAGATGCAAGAAAAAAAAGTTTGAGCTGCATTATCTATGTTCTATAAATAAATAAAAGAGCACACATGCGTGTATATATATGCAAGCTTTCAGTAGCATATGCAAATAGACTTACTTTCTGTTTCATATTTTTCTGTTTTATTTTTGCGCTAACATGTATTTATTATTTGTATATACAAAAACATTTCTATGAGAAAAAATACTTAGCAGGGATTATGTGATGATAAAATCATGAACTTTTTTTCCCTTCTTTATATTTCTCTGCAATTAGTAAACATACATGGTGGGTTTTTAAAAAACAAAACTAAACTAAAACTGGGGCGCCTGGGTGGCTCAGTCCATTGAGCCTCAACTTCGCTCAGGTCATGATCTCTCAGCCCGTGAGTTCGAGCCCCGCATCGGGCTCTGTGCTGACAGCTCAGAGCCTGGAGCCTGCTTCAGATTCCGTGTGTCCCTCTCTCTCTGTCTGCCCCTCCCCTGCTTGCTCTCGGTCTCTCAAAAACGAAAACGTAAAACCCTAGAAAAAAAATTTTTAACTAAGGTAGGGATGTTTCCCACACTGGAAGATTTGCCAACATTGTATACGAGCCCACCTCTCATTTACAGTTTCAGGGAAACCTGTTCCCTGGCAATGGTTGCCAGGGCAAGCCTCCTTCCCTCGTATTTTCCATCACTTTCTCTTTAGAGGCCTAAGGGCAGGAAAGACACTGAGAGGGAAGCAAGAAGTCGCATTAGCATCATTTTGTGTGTGCTGTTTAAAAGGAGCTCTAGGTACACCCCGTGAGCAGGCACGTGCCTCCGATGGCCACCAGTGTCCCTCAAAAGTCTCAGCACAGCCACTCCTTCTTGCCCCCGGTGTGGGCCTGCACAGCAAAGGCTTCCTGCAAAGGGAAAGACTTAAAAGGAAAAGTCTCCTCTCCCCACCTATCACGCGTCATTCTCTTAACATAGTGTCACAGACTAAAAATAGAAGCGGGTTGTGAGAGAACACAAGAAGGTAGTTTTAATGAAAAGAGTCAATTTATCAGCATTAGAAATAAAAAAGAAGATGGGGGTGATAAGGAGCGGCGGATCTCCCGACGGGTCTCTGCCTCCCCCAAAGGCAGGTGGCAAACCACGTCACGTGCTGCTGTCTGAACCCAGAGACTTCAGAGGAATCGCGTGTGACACGCGGTGACTGTGGCCAGGCTGGAGGGTTTTCTGGGCCCGGTTCCCCATCTCTTCTCAGATGGAGCCCCTGGCTTCAGTAAGAACCGTGGCAGAGAGGGAGACACGCAGCGTTTTGAGCAGGAAACGCAGCGGGAGGGTGAAGAGGAGGACATGGAAGGGGTCCCCAGCCTGGGCCTGAGAAGTGGGGGCGGGGTGGCGCACCCCTGCACCATTAGCCCCTTTCCCTCCTCCTTCCCCTCTTCATGCCCTGCTGGCAGCTATGACAAGGCCAGTACATGGGGACGGTGGGAGGTGTTGGCGACCATCCTGAGAGATGGAAAAAAGCCTAAGCCAAGGGGTTCTGAGCCATTCTAACACTGGAGGTGGGGAGACTGAAGATTGGCCAGATCTGTTTTGAGCTTTCCAGGACCTTTGCTGCCTGAAGACGGCTATCATTGAGGAAAGTTTTGAGCCCCTGGAGATTTGGGGCTCTTTGGGGTCCAAACTCTCTGCAGGTTGGGCTATTGGTTTCTATTCTGTGGGCACCTTGATTCTAATACTCTGGCCTCTTAGGCCTGGCCCTGGGCTTAAGGGGAAGGTGATTAAATGGCAGTTCTCTTGTCTGGAGCATCGGTGGCCTCCTCTCCTGATATCTGAGCTGCAGACGTAATGCAGAAGGATAAGGAACACCCAGATGGAAACTCCAGGACTCCAATGGGCCTTTTGGAGTTATCTGTGGTTCCTGATTTAGTCAACTCCTGTTTAAAGTTTTCTGGTGTTCTCAGCGTCAGCTAGACTCTTTCAAAGATCAGCTACCCTACCTGTGTCGAAAGCCCTCTCTGCAATTTTCTTTGCAGCTTATCTCAGGTGTATAGATTGGCGTTTAATCCTGGCCATGTGACCTTGATGCATTGTGTGGCCTCTCTGTGCCTTTGTTTCTTCATCTGTAAAAAGAAGACAGACTGCTGGAAGCATAGATCTCTATATCAGATAGGATGCTTTTGGCTGCAAGGAACAGGAAGACAATTCCAACTGGCTTCAATAATAAGGACAAATACTAAGGACAAATCGCCTATCCCATGTTGGATGGGCTTCAGAATTAGCTAATCCAGTGATTCAGTGATTTTATCAAGGATTCAACTAGTTCCGTCTCCGTATTCTACAATCAATATAATTTCTGGTGGGGTCCTTTAGGGTTGTAGGTCATTTAGCCTGTGTATTTGGGGTAACCTCCTTTATTCCCACCAGGTAGAAGAAAGAAACTGATTTCCTGTGTCTTTTTTCAGCGTGTGAAGTAAGTTTTTCAGAAAGTTCTAGAAAATCTTCCCTTATGTCTTATTAAGCAGAATTGGGTCACATGCCATGTTTGAACTAATTCATGGGAAGAGGGATGATATTGACTTTAGACCAATTACATTCACAGTCAGAGCTCAGCTTCTCCTGAGACACATGGGGAGGGTAAGAACCTGAACAAATTTGGGATTCTGTTATGAAGAAGAAAGTGGAAATGGATGCTGGGTTGGCATCCCAGCACCTGTACACATCCTTTCAGATCAAAGAATCCATTCTCCCCTCAGATACTGGTTACCGTTATCTGGGTGACCATCCTCTGAGCTATGTATTGAAAATATTTGTGGCTAGTTGTAGTTAGAGTTTTGTTGTCCCCTGACAAGAATAGAAGAAGAGTGTGTTTATTTTTACTTTTTGTAATTCCATACACTATATAGCTGCAAACACACATATTTAGGGATATTAATTCTTAGAGAATCCTTTAAACGATTTTTTAAAAGACAAAAAAAAAAAAAAAAAAAAAAAAAAAAGAACAACCAAACCCTGAATTTAGGAAACCAAAGCACTGTACGGATGGCAATATTTGACTTTCAAGACATTTTAACACTATTTGCATGGAGTTGTCAAAAACAACCACCTGAGGGGTGCTGGCGTTAACGTCACTTAGATTCCTTTGAGTCTTTTCTTTTTCCATCTGGATGTAAAGATAATAGCACCTGATCCCCTGTGAGATAAGCATGTGAAAGAGCATCGTAAAGAATAAAATAACTAAAGAGGGGTAAGATGTTAGTACAGCCAGTGTCTCACTGTCCAAACAAAGGATTTACAAGAACAAAGACACTTCCTCTAAAGACTTTAAGACCCGTCCAATTGAGAAAGAAAAGAGCTTCCATAAAGTAGACCTACATGCGGCAGAGCAGTTCATGAGTGTGTTAATTTGGGCTTGTTCTTATACTTTCCTTTTTGGGAAGAAAGCAGAAACCACCTGAACTTAGTGTTCTTCCTGTCACTTGTAAAAACATAAGCTCATGGAAATGATAATAAGGAGTGTCTTGGCGAAGTCTGGGAGAAGGCAAATGCTTTTGAAGCTAAGGAAAGGGGGAGATAGTGACAAGGGGGAAGAGATTTGTGGATTCCATGAGTGCCTGAGATTTGGATCCTCTCCTTGGCTGTGTCCCAAGGAAGCAATGGACCTCTAATCTGCGTGGTGTACCTCAAGAGAACAAGATTCTAGCAAAATAAGAAGGGTCAGAAAACCTTCTGGGACCACTGCACTGTTGAGTAAAGGCTAGAGTGACCAACTAGGGTTGCTTGGGCCAGTCCCCTGGAACTTGGGACCTACGGTGCGAAAACTAGGAATGTCCTGGGCAAATAAGGAATAGTCAGTTACCCTAGGGGAAACTAAGAGGCAACCTTAGTTTGATGAAGTGGAGATAAGAAGACCTTCTCCTGCTTTGTGGGTACCATGAATGTCTTCTCCAGTTGGGAGTTAAGTATGGGGGAGACGGTGTTCCAACCATGACTAAGTGACCTGGGGGACTCAGAATCAACTTTGAGTTGCTTTAGAGGAAGCAAAGAAAGTAATACTTTTTGCATATCGTAGCTTGGGCACTCGGCTTCATATGTTAGACACAGATAAGAGAGCCACAATCCCTTAACAAAACTCAGGGGCCAGACATATTTGGCGATTCAGAACTTTGGGGAGTTATGAAAGATATTACAGAACATGTCCTCTATATTACATGGCAATTCCAGTGTAGGAACTTGTAAGCAGACACACTGGTGTTTCTTTATAAATATTTACTGATATTTACATTGAGGTAAAGAACAACAAATAGGCTTATGTCAGTTCAGGCCAGGCTTTGCAGCCAAATGAGTTCAGATTGGTTTAGGTTTTGCCACCAAGTCAGCTAAAGTTTTCAGAAAGTGTAAGATCTTAGATTTATGACTAATTAATGGATTGATGCTATATTTATAAATATAAAAACATGTACTCCATTATTATAGTATTAGGTCAAGGATAAAATCTATCTCCTGTTTCCCAATATTGACTTAAGAGTCTGGAGGGGCGCCTGGGTGGCTTCGGTTGGGCGGCCGACTTCGGCTCAGGTCATGATCTCGCGGTCCGTGAGTTCGAGCCTCGCGTCGGGCTCTGGGCTGACAGCTCAGAGCCTGGAGCCTGTTTCGGATTCTGTGTCTCCCTCTCCCTCTGCCCCTCCCCTGTTCATGCTCTGTCTCTCTCTGTACCAAAGATAAATAAACGTTAAAAAAAATTTTTTTAAAAATTTAAAAAAAAGAGTCTGGAGAATTAATGAACATATAGTGCTGTTTAACACATTTATAAATTTATCAGAACCTAATACTGGAATCTATAATGCATTTAAATTACAATATAAGGTGATATATGCACCATTCAAATGTTCTAGTTACACATTATAGATTTTTATCCAGACAACTGAGGTGTAATTGTCACAATTTAAAATAGCTTTCCATAAAGGTCAATTGAAATGCTGGATTTGCTTGACCTGATAATGAAGAAGTAAGATATTTTTCTTTGAGTTATACTGAACTACAGGGTGATAACATGTACATTTTCTCCAGGGTGATCACCACGGGGCTTTTGGCCAGGAAAGTTTTGTTTAATGTCTCTGTGGAAGCCAAGTCTCTGTGGATTTACAAACTGCCATCGGGGCTCTAAGAAACGAGAGTAGTAGATGTAATAATAATAATAACAACAACAATAATAATAATATACTTGTTTGTAAGCCTAGAAGATGTGGTTGTTGCAAGCGCATTTACTTATGTGAAAACACAGTCGTTCTCCACCCTGACTCAAAATCATGATTTTCGGGGCCCGAAAAGCTGTACCAAGTAAGTTCATAATCTCTAAAACTTTGATGGTTTCATTATTATTCTTCACTAGAAAGATAGCCCAGATCTAATTTATTCAGAGCTTTGAAGATAAGATTCAGTGTCTCGAATGAAATTCAGCTGTGTATCAGAAGTAAGTGAAAGAAGAACAGGTTCATTTGTCATAATTCTTAGATTTTTCTTTCTACAGGGAAAGCCACGGGGAAAGGGAAGGTATCTTAGACATGAAACCATATATAACAGGTACCTAGACTGGACTTTATGTCCACGTCTGCACCTCTGTCATTTTGTCGCATAACATGTGATTTCTTGCTCTAATCACATAGGATGGTTGGTGAAACTTGAGACTTTGGACAGGATTTTTTCTTCTTTGTTTCACGTGTTTTCAAAAGTCTTCAAAACTCTCTTGTTGCCAGAACAGTTTATACTGTCTTTTGAAATCTCCTTGGTATCAGGACTCGATTTGGCCATTCATTTCCATCCCTTCCATCTGGATATTCAGGGCAAACCCATTACATGCACTGAAATCTGAAATATGTATCTATCGACAACACTGTGCCTCTAATTACTGGAAACGAGGCTCCTTGTCTCTTTCATGGTATTTCCTCAGAGAGGGGTGTGTGAGAAGAGCTGTGGTAATCATCTTTTTTTTTTTCCACTTCCTTTAAAACCTTCATAAAAACTCTCTTCCCACCAACTAACCCAATGGCAAATGCATTTAATGTTCCTGATGGCCTCTGGCTCACTGATTTGCCTCATGAAAGCTGGTTACACTGGGCTTACAGTGCTCCTATGACCTGTAAGTCAAATCCACGACCCCGTGGAAGCTCTCAACTGACAGAAGCTTAGCAACTAAAAGATAAACAGCCAAGGCTGCCTTTTACCTGTCCATACCAACCAATTTTGCTTTCTTTTGCACTCCTAAGTTCAATGGTCTAAAAGGACCCAGGGAAGTTTTAATTCAATACTGTTCTCCTTGCCACATTTCCCCCAGGACTCTAGCTAACACTAACCCAAACACAAAAGATCAGAATGGAGGCACAGCCCACATTTTTAGGTTCCCTATTAAATGTAATAACCAACTCCTTTCAGGCTTGGGCATGCAAGTCTGTATTTCTTTTCCTTGTCAATCTATAATTAATCACCCTGTAGAATAAGAAATTGGAGAGAAATAGAAAGTCATGGAAATGAACTCATAATTAAGAGTAAATTATACAGACTTTATTATTTCATGGTGTAAGCCCCAAACCATCCATACTACAGTTCAAGCTAAAACCTCAGTGGAAAGTTTCTGTTTTTAAAAGTCTGCCTCATAAGCATTCATAAGAACCCTGCTATAAATAGGAGATCTTTACTCTTACTTCAGTGTTTTTGGGTTTTTTTATTGTTGTTGTTATAGAATGACTCTCTGTCCTGTTACAGTTGATGACACCAGCAGCCAATACACAATGACAATTTATCCCTTAAATCTGATCAGACATTGAACACTGTGGAATGAACCCAGAAGGAATGGAGTATGGTCGACCATGGCAAGCACTTTGAGAGAGCAAGGACTCGGCGTGGAGACTGGCGAAACCTCCGTCTTTGCCAGAAGCTCATCTGTTTGCCCTCCACGGGGTTGGCTTCTTTGTGTCAACCGGAGAGAGGAGTCAGCTCCTTAATCAGAGTAACATCTACCTACTGTCTTCCGCTCTTTCCCATTAGAAGCCAACGGTTTCCTCTAGAACCTTAGAAGCAATGAGTTCATCCAGCCCAGAGTCCAAGCTAATAGAAGAACAACACTGGAGTCGTCTGAATAGCTGTCAAGCTTACAAGAATAACAAGAAAAAAAATCGTCTGGAAAAATGGCCAGCCCCAGGGACCACACCTAATGTGAAATTATTAGCCTTTAGTTAAAAACTTCTTTTTTTTTTTTTTTTTGCATCTCCTACTTGTGATGAGTTCATAAATAGCATTACTTGAGTTAGCTTTGCTCCGAGATCTCCCTGCAAGCACAGAACATTTGGTGATCTTTTTCTTTCTCCCTCATAGAAAATTGGAAGCTTCCACCTGTTACCTTGAAAATAAAACTAGGTCATCCATTTTCTCATAAAAGCTTAAATGGAACCAGGATTGCTATTTTAAGGCAAAATATTTGTTGCAATAGTTACATCAATAGCAAATAGGTATATTTAGCCCAAAACTCCTAGAGAAATAAAGCACCTGCAAAGAGCTCCCCCAAACCATGCCTCAGAACAGCAATTAGGGTTTAGGAAGATGATCTTTAAGTAATCGTATGAACTGCCACCGAGTGACAGGAGCCTGGAGCATTCTTTTTCAGCACTGCCAGGGAATCCTTTGAGTCCTGCTGTCTACTTACCCTCAAACCAACGGGAGATGCACTGGTCCCTTGCTCCCAGGGCACTTGGAAACGCTGTGTCTTCAGATTCAGATTTATGTGACAGGCAGGTTAGGGCAAGAAACTTTGTTCTACTCACTGATGAATACCCAACACCTAGAACAGTGCCTGGCACATAAAGGATGTTCAATGAGTGAATGAATTACCGATGCCATATAGAATACAGAGGCTACAGTCACCAAAGGGAGGTCATTCAAGGTCATAGAAGATCAGTTCAGGAAAGAGGGATTTCCCTGAGCCCTAATATACCATTTCTAGCTTTGCTGGGGTTTTTTTCCCCACCCTGGGTGTCTCTCCTTCTCCATAGAAAACAAAATCGGATTTTTCTTGTTTGAGTCTAAAAGTAGAATTGTTTGCTCTTAGGGCATGTACGTAATCACCGTACTGTGCTGTAATCATTTTACTTGTCTATCTTCCCTAAGGCCAGTGTGTCCAGGAGGCATAGCAGGTGCAAAACAAAACAGACCAAAACAAAGAAAACTTTTGAGGTTAAAGAAATGTTTTAGTATATAATATCAAGATCCAAAAACTTCATCATCATACCAACACAATTATGTTGTGTTTGAATATTTTTTAGGCGGGAAGGGGCCCATGAAGGTGAAAGTGCCCAGGGCTCAGGAACGTGGTACAGCACACCCCATCACCATTAGGCTGTGAGTTTACTGCATGTGAAAATCACATTTTTCCATCTTTGTAAAGTTACAACCTAGTGCAAGTCCTGAGAAACATTTCATGCTTAATGTATGCCTGAGCAATGACTGAAATTGATATACATTCCTCATGAAAGTCAGACAGAAAAAAAATGTTGGGCCCCGATATGATTTAACTCATGAGAGGAAGCACAGAGGAAAGGGCAGATAAAAGAAGGAATCGATAAGAGAAAGTGGGTTTTTAGGACTAGGCTGGCAATAATCGGTGAGAATGCCTCAGAGGAGGCCTGGGAAGCGGGAGGCTGAAGCCAGGGGGGTGTGGAGGGGTATCCAGAGGAGCCTCAAGAGCATGTAGGTGCTGAGTCCACATTTGGCAGGTGATGATGTATTTTCTGGCAGACTGACGAATAACGGAATTTGAGTGCTAGAAGTGCTTTTCAGATCCGCTCTAGCCCAACTCCTCATTTTATAGAGAAGTGTGAATCCTAGTACATTACTGGAAAGTCAGGGCCTGATGCTAATGCCCTTTCCACCGCTCTCCCACCTCTTCCAATGATTACAGTTATTTACAAGGCACGATGGTGAAATGAACAAGAAACACAACGTTTGTGTGTTTATTTTGCCTGCAGGTAAATTCCACTCACTTCAACGTAGCATAATAAGACAGTCATTTTCAGAAATTTTCATACAGCTACAAGATTATTTTCAGGTCACAGAAGGGGATGTTTTCATTTCTTATTTCTCTCAACTCTTCTTCAACTCAGACTTGGGAATCACTAACATTTGCCCAGCCAGCTCCCAAGTAAGAAACTGGTCAGATGATTAAAGGTATAGGTAGCCAAATCTGCCTAAAGTGGAACCAGAACCCGGAAGCTTCTCGGGTTGGCTATCAATAACTCAAAAGGAGAGGGCGAAATTATAAACAAATTAAAGAAACTCCCCCACTATTAACAGAGGAGCAATTTGCAGGTCACTGAAAAAGGTGTTCTCACTTTCATACCAGAATCAGTAAGCTGCCTCCACTCTGATTCCAAAAACATCCTGGTTCTACAGGTTCCCCGTGAGGCTTTCCTTCATTCTGGCAAACCGCATCCACATATTGGACCCATTCTTGAGTCATTTGACAAATATACCGAAGAGTTATTCTGCAGGAACCACAGCATAGGACATGGGATGCAAGGATGAATTACATTTGGATCCTGACTTCAAGGAGCTTATTGTCATCTGGCTGAAGGGCCGCCCGGCGGGAGGGAGAAGAGCAAGCAGTATAGTGAAGGATCACTTCACTCCATTCTGCCTCTAGGACGTGATTTTAGGAGTGAACACTTGCAATGCAATCAATTCCCCCCGTGTGAGCTGAGCCAGAACTGAGGAAGCTAAAATGGAAGGGAATTAGGGCAGGGAGAGGTGGAGGGAGGGTGGAGGACGTTGCAGTCTGAGACATTCTCAAGGACATTCCAGTTCAGTACAGCCTATGAAAGGAAGGAACACAACTTGATTCTTCAAAATCTGAAATAAGCTTCATTGTGCAATTTCCCAAACAAGAGAGCTGTCTGATCGGTGCATTTAGCATTCTCACAGAATGAACCTATATGTGGGTTGTACCACCCGGTAGGAAGGAGGAGGCTTCCGTTTTCCATATGAAGATTGTTACCACCAGGTATCTTGACGTAGGGATGGGACATTTGTCATTACTTCTGGTTTGGAAGTTTTAAGGCGCTCTTCAAGAAACTAGCTCTTATTCCATGTTGGTAAGAGGCAGACCCATTTCTGTAATTAAGGGCTCAGAGCTTCATAATCCTAGTCCTCCATCAAATTCATCTGTGCAGCATGAACAGGTTAACCTTTCTAAAATGCCAATTTCAGTATGTCATTCCCACAGTCCAAAACTTTTGATGGCTCCCCATGGGCAATAAGAAAAGAAGAAAGTCCTCACTCGGTATTGGAGAGTCAACCCACCATATCAGCCAACCTTGCCCATTGCTCCACCATGCAGACCTGCGGTGGGTTCTTCTCAGGAACCTCACGACATGCCACGCCCGCTCTCCTCTCCACACCTTGCCTACACCGTGCTCAACCTGGTGGACACCCATCCTTTGTTTCTGCCTATTTTTTCATTTATGTGTTTATGGGATAAATAGTTATGGTGCATATGGTCAGTTCTAGAAACCTTAATAGGTTCTGGAGATCCAGAGATAAGCAAGACAGACAGGGTTCCCACTTCTGGGGCTTTGAACTCCAGCTTTGGCAAGTGCCATGCAGAAGTAGAAGGCATCATGATGACGCGTAACTGTGGTTTGTCACCTTCCAGTGGGTCAGGGAAGGCTTCTCTGAAGGAGTGATTTTTAATGGGATATAAAAACTTAAGAGGATGTAGGCATAGAGCATTCTATGAAGAAAGAACCACGTGTGTAAAATCCAAAGGCATGTCCAATCCTAGCCATCACGCAAGTTTCAGCCCAGTTTTCAACTTCTCAAGAACCCTTTTCTGACCTCTGGAGTCCATATTGAAGACTCACTTGCTCTTCTGAACTCACCGACGCTCTAATTTTGTACCACTTTCCTAAGATGTTAGTCACAGTTTGTCTCGTGATGGTGTCACCTTTTATGCTTTTCTTCTCACCTGACTATATCAGGGCAGAGCCATGCTTTAAATGTCTTACTATCCTTACGAGGACCTAGCTTCCAGCAGGAGCTCAAAAAACGTTAATTAAATATATATATATATATATATATATATATATATACATACATACATGCATGCATGCAGCCATGAACGAACGGTCTGGGTGAGTTAAGATCGCACGCATGGCCATTCAGTGAGCCTTGGCAAAGGATATTACAGCAGTACAGAAGATGCTGTATTATTAAAAGTCAAAGAGTCACTGGGTATTCATCTCATTACATAGATCCTAATCTCCCATCTCCCAAAGAACCGTGGAGACAGATGAGCGTTCAGAAAGCCACTATTCATAGTGCTTGTAAGAAGATCCTTCTTCTCTACCTAATGGATGTTAGATTATATAAGTTGTTCTCGAGAAACTCTCAAAATGGAACGAGCTAAATTCCGTTGGATACAATACCTTCTTAGTGAAAAAGAAATCACCTTAACAAGCCTCCAGGCAGAAGAACCCTTTCATAGGAACCTGCTCAAGGATGTGTGAATAGTAGACACCCCTGACAGCGAACCTTTCCCACCAACCAAAATTTAGAATTAGTACCATATGCCAGTCTGCAGCGAAGTCCTCTCACACCCGCCAACATTTTCATCTCAGGGCTTCCTGCCTTCTCCATCTTTATTTCCCAACCTCCTTGCATCCGACCTGCCAAATTTATACCACGTTATATCATTTTCCTCTCAAGGAAATTTCAAAATGGAACATTTGCAATTTCTGCTGGATGCCGCAGAAACCATCTCAGTGAGTCTATAGTGCATATTTGTGTTTGAAAGCTGGCTAGAAGGGGGTGCAAACACAACCATAAGGAGGCAGCCTACCTAGAGAAGGCACAGGAAATCTGAACTATCTATACCTCAGCCTCTAGTCTCTGAGTTTTCCCATCCTCTCAATTTTCTTTTTTTTTTTTTTGAAACTTAAAACAATTTTTATTTTAATTCCAGTAGTTAACATACCATGTTATATTAGTTTCAGGTGTGCAATATAGTGATTCAACACCTCTGTACAACACCTGGTGCTCGTCATGACAAGTGCATTCCTCAATCCCCATCACCCATTTCACCCATCGCCCCCCTTCCCACCGACCTCCCTTCTGGTAACCATCAGTCTGTTTCTTGGCTTCTCTCCCTCTCTCTTTTTCCCTTTGCTTGTTTGTTTTGTTTCTTAAACTCCATATATGAGTGAAATCGTATGGTATTTGTCTTTCTCTGGCTGAGTTATTTCTCTTAGCATTGTGCTCTCTAGCTCCATCCATGTCATTGTAAATGACAAGATTTCATTCTTTATATCTGGGTAATATTCCATCGTGTGTGTGTGTGTGTGTGTGTGTGTATCCATTCATCAATTGTTGAGCACTTGGGCTGCTTCCATATTTAGGCTGTTGTAGATCAGGCTTCTATAAACATAGGGATGCATGTATCCCTTTGAATTCGTGTTTTTGGGTAAATACCCAGTAGCAGTATAGCTGAATCATAGAGTAGTTCTATTTTTAATTTTTTGAGGAACCTCCACCCTGTTTTCCAGAGTGGCTTCACCAGTTTGCATTCCTACCAACAGTGCAAGAGGGTTCCTGTTTCTCCACATCCTCACCAACACCATTTCTTCTGTTGTTGATTTTAGCCATTCTGACAGGTGTGAGGTGACACCTCATTATAGTTTTGATTTGCATTTCCCTGATGGTAAGTGAGCCTCCTTCCATGTGGCTGCTGGCCTTCTGTATGTCTGTTTTTGGAGAAATGTCTGTTCATGTCTTCTGCCCAGTTTTACACTCTTTATCAGATACGTCCTTTGCAAATATCCTCTCCCATTCAATGAGTTGCCTTTTAGTTTTACTGTTTCCTTCACTGTGCAGAAGCTTTTTTTATTTTCATGTAGTCCCAGTAGTTTCCTTTTGCCTTCATGTCCCTTGCCTCAGGGTACCGATCTAGAAAAAAGTTACTAGGGCTGATATCAAAGAAGTTACTGCCTGTGTTGTCTTCAAAGATTTTTATGGTTTCAAGTATCATATTTAGGTTTTTAATTCATCTTGAAGTTATTTTTATGTATGGCGTAAGAAAGTGGTCCAGTTTCATTCTTTTGCATGTTGCTGTCCAGTTTTCCCAACACAATGTGTTGAAGAGACTGGTTTTTTTTTTTCCCCATTGGTTATTCTTCCCTGGTTTGGCCAAGATTAATTGATGATTTAATTGTGTGTGTATTTCTGGATTTTCTTTTTTTTTTTTTTTCAGGACTAGAATTTATTTATTTTTTTTCCAATATATGAAATTTATTGTCAAATTGATTTCCATACAACACCCAGTGCTCATCCCAAAAGGTGCCCTCCTCAATACCCATCACCCACCCTGCCCTCCCTCCCACCCCCCATCAACCCTCAGTTTGTTCTCAGTTTTTAAGAGTCTCTTATGCTTTGGCTCTCTCCCACTCTAACCTCTTTTTTTTTTTTCCTTCCCCTCCCCCATGGGTTTCTGTTACGTTTCTCAGGATCCACATAAGAGTGAAACCATATGGTATCTGTCTTTCTCTGTATGGCTTATTTCACTTAGCATCACACTCTCCAGTTCCATCCACGTTGCTACAAAAGGCCATATTTCATTCTTTCTCATTGCCACATAGTACTCCATTGTGTATATAAACCACAATTTCTTTATCCATTCATCAGTTGATGGACATTTAGGCTCTTTCCATAATTTGGCTATTGTTGAGAGTGCTGCTATAAACATTGGGGTACAAGTGCCCCTATGCATCAGTACTCCTGTATCCCTTGGATAAATTCCTAGCAGTGCTATTGCTGGGTCATAGGGTAGGTCTATTTTTAATTTTCTGAGGAACCTCCATATTGCTTTCCAGAGCGGCTGCACCAATTTGCATTCCCACCAACAGTGCAAGAGGGTTCCCGTTTCTCCACATCCTCTCCAGCACCTATAGTCTCCTGATTTGTTCATTTTGGCCACTCTGACTGGCGTGAGGTGATATCTGAGTGTGGTTTTGATTTGTATTTCCCTGATAAGGAGCGACGTTGAACATCTTTTCATGTGCCTGTTGGCCATCCGGATGTCTTCTTTAGAGAAGTGTCTATTCATGTTTTCTGCCCATTTCTTCACTGGTATTTCTGGATTTTCTATTCTATTCTACAGATCTATGTGTCTATTTTTATGCCAGTACCATACTGTTTTGATCACTACAGCTTTCTAACATAACCTGAAGTCTGGAATTGTGATACCTCCAGCTTTGCTTTGCTTTTTTCAGGATCGCTTTGGCTATTTAGGGGCTTTTGTGGTTCCATACGAATTTTAGGATTATTTGTTCTAGTTCTGTAAAAAATGCTGTTGGTATTTTGATAGGGATTGCACTAAATATGTAGATTGTTTTGGCTACGATAGACATTTTAACAATATTTGTCCTTCCACCATTCTCTGGATTTTAAATAGAAGTTCCAAAATGGGGAGCATTTTGCTTAACCTAAGTAGAAATGCAGTCTTTGCTGTGGGGGCCAAACCAGAAGGTATCTCACTAGGCCTGGCATGAAGAACAATCCCGGGATAAATTGGAGCTCAGTTCAGTTCACAAAATATCTTTTGAGCACCTACCAAGTTGTACACTCTGCGCTGGGCACTGGATATACAAAGATAAATAAAACGTCGTCTTTGATTTGAAGGAGTTTGTGATCTAGTGACAGATTTAGACACTTAACAAATGATCACTGCACAGCATAGTAAGCACAGTGAGAGGGAAGGGATGAGAAATAGGAAACCTTTATCCACATCAGGGCAGCATAGGAAGGTAGGGTGGCCTAGAGGGTTAAAGTGATTCTGAAATGGACACGCTAGTGTTATAAAGATAGAACATGTTGTTACATAGCAACATAAAATGTTCCACATAAAAAGAGGTCACTGTGTTTCTGGAAAATAGTTACTTAGTTCCTGGGCTCGGGGATCAAATGAGGATTCTATGGCACAAAAGAAGCCAAAGAAATGTGAGATTTAATTATTTTAATCACTGAAAATGGGCAATGCACACAGCTCTTTGCTCAGATCCTGAAATTTGACGACAACTTTTGTAAATTGTTTCGGGCAGCATTTGTCAATGTCAATACCATTGACACGTTAGACTGGATAATTTTTGGTTGTTGTGGGGTCTATCTTCTATATTATAGGATGCTTAGCCTCTACTCCCTAATGCCTGTAGCATTCTCCCTCCAGCCCCCAAACTGGGACAAATCAGAATGTGTCAAATCACCAAACGTCCGTTAAGAAACAAAAATCGCCCCCTATTAAGAACTATTAGTTTAGGGCTCAGTCAGCTAAGTGTCCAAGTTCAACTCAGGTCATGATCTCACAGTTTGTGGGTTTGAGCCCCGCATCAGGCTCCTTACTGACAGTGCAGGGGCTGCTAAGGATTCTCTCTCTCTCTCTCTCTCTCTCTCTCCCCCACCCCCGCCTCTCTGCCCCTCCCCAACTTGTATGTATGCTCTAACTCAACAATTAATAAATAAAACTTAAAAAAAGAACCATTAGTTTAGGATGTTTAGTAGAAATAAACACAATCATGTCTATTTTTTTCTAGATAATCAGTTCCTATCTAAGGCTCTATGTAATAGTCCAAACGCAGGGACTTGTCATTAGCATTGCTATTAAGCCTTTTCTTAGCCAATTTCTGCTTGAGATCTAGTAATGGCTGTGACAGAAACGTCTAATTTCTCTAGTAATTCCTTCTTCTTTTTCTTACTCATTTTGGAACAGTAGCCCAAATTTCTAGCTGGGTATCCAGAATAAGACATATTCTGGTCTTGCCAATGAGCTATAAGCAGAGTTCGTGTGCACTGTTTGCAGAAACGTCCTTCAAGGGAGGACGGGTGCCTTTGTTCTATGTCTCCTTTCTGTTGCTTGACGTGAATGTAATTGCTGGAGCTCCAGCAGCCATATTTGATTATGAAGTGACCTTGGGAATTGAACTCACGCACGTTGGAGTAATCGATGGAAAAGCTTATACTGTGGCGGGGCCTTGCCACCTCTGAACTGCCACCTGCACACTAGTACGTGAGATACTGGGGTTTTCCTACTGTTATCATAAGTCTTTGTCACGTTCAGCTGAGCCCGATGTTAACCAATACAATAGCCTAAAGTAGACATTTATTATATTTCCAAAAGTCTCTGAGCCATTCTTTTCCTCCTATTAGGAAGCTTTGTCAGCTATTCTAAGACTTTTACCGAAAACCCTGTCTTCCATATTTTCCTCTCCTGCGGTGTGCAATACAGGAGGCTGGTTATTTCCATAATAACCTCCCACAGCCCGGCTGGCTCCGACTGTAGTGGGTCAATTACACTAGACATTCTGTTGCTACCTAGTTACTAAAAGTTGATATCTCCTTACACCCATCAGACACACAAAAATGAAATGATAATGCGTATTAATGGCAGAGGGGCAACCAAAAAAGTATGCTTTCATAGATTATTGGTAGAAATGTGACATGTCACAAATCAATTTTTTAAGTAGGCTCCACGTCCAATGTGGGACTTGAACTCATGACCTTGAGATCAAGGGTCAGATGTTCTATCAACTGATCCACCCAGGCACCCCTTAAAACTCAGTTTAATAATAGCTAGTGCATTTAAAGATACATATACCTTTTAACCTAATTATCTAAGAAGTAAAATCAATATTAATTAAGAATATATAGTGGAGGGATATTTATTGCATTTCTTCCCACAGTGGCAAAAATAAACGGAAAGAGGGGCGCCTGGGTGGCTCAGTCGGTTAAGCGTCCGACTTCGGCTCAGGTCATGATCTCGCGGTCCGTGGGTTCGAGCCCCGCGTCGGGCTCTGTGCTGACCTGGAGCCTGTTTCAGATTCTATGTCTCCCTCTTTCTCTGACCCTCCCCTGTTCATGCTCTCTCTCTCTCTCTCTGTCTCAAAAATAAATAAATGTTAAAAAAAATTTTTTTTAATGAATGGAAAGAAAGGAAATATCTCTCATAAGATAAGTGACTGAATACATTTGAGAACCAACGACACATAGTCGGTATTTAAAACCTTGGGGCAGAATGAAACTGCCCAGAACATGGGTGGGGAAGGAAAGAAAAGATGTGAGGACTGAATCCTGGAGTGCTGCAGCATTAAGAGGTCAGGATCCAGCCAGAAAGAGAGAGAGAGAGAGAGAGAAGTAGTGGCCAGTGAGGTTGATGGAGAACAAGGGGAGTAGCTCCCCAACAGCCTAGGGAAGAATGTTTCGAGAAGGGTGGAGTGATCAACGGTTCCAAATGCTGCCAAAGGGCTAAGTCAGGTGAGGACCAAGAAGGAACCATTTAATGTGACAACGTGGAGATCACTGGAGACAGAAGCAGAAGCAGTATCTGTGGATTGGTGGGGACAACAGCCTAACTGGCGGGGGTTCAAGAGAGAATGAAAGGTGAAGAAATGGAGACAGTGAGTATACATAGCTCTGGGTTTTTACTAAAAAGAAGAAGGAAATAGGTCAGTGGATTTATGGAAGGTGTTTTGCTTTTAGGTGCAAGGCATTGCAACATGTTCTAAAAGAAATGAATACGCACAGAGTGGAAAAAGATGACTCAGTAGAGAGGAGGCATTTGCAGGGTCAAAGTCACTGACTAGGTAGCCTCACAGAGAGGTGAGCCTCAGAACAGGAGAGTGCACTCACTGAGCGGTTCCTCAGGCAGGAACCACAGAAGAGGAGAGTGCACCCACTATGACCTGAGGGAAGGCAAAATACATGGGCACCAATGCAGGTATGGGGGCACATTTGGTGGTGCCATGTGAGGAAGTTCTCCTTGATTACTTTGGCCAACATCCAGCTCAGACCAGAACTGCTCAGCATAAGTCAACAATGTCCAGACTCATGAGCTAAATATATGCTTGTTGTGTTAAGCCATTAAGTTCTGGATAATTTGTTGTGTAACATTACGGTGGTGAGAGATTGTCTCATATCCAGTACATACAGAGCTGCTTTATTTTTTAAAATGGTTACATACAGGGGCGCCTGGGTGGCTCAGTCGGTTAAGCGGCCGACTTCGGCTCAGGTCATGATCTCACGGTCCGTGAGTTCGAGCCCTGTGTCGGGCTCTGTGCTGACAGCTCAGAGCCTGGAGCCCGTTTCAGATTCTGTGTCTCCCTCTCTCTCTGACCCTCCCCTGCTCATGCTCTGTCTCTCTCTGTCTCAAAAATAAATAAACGTTAAAAAAAAATTAAAAAAAAAATAAAAAAATAAAATGGTTACATACAGCATCCAGTCATATGCGCCTTATTTTATTTTACTATTTCCCTGCTACTGTTTAATTTCACTGTTACTATAAGCAATGATGCAAGGAATATCTTCCTACATAGATCTTTGCACACACATGGATCTATCTATACAGTGAATTCCTAAATGTGGGATTTCTGGATCAAACTGTATATGCAAGGATAACTCTAATATATATTGGCAAAATACACTCTATAGAGGATATTCATTTACATGCTTGCCAGTAATTTGAGTTTCCATACATCCTGATGGTATCAGGTGTTTTGTCTTTGGTTTTTGTTTTGCCAATATGATAAGGTTAAAAAAAGTAAATTCCTGGGGCGCCTGGGTGGCTCAGTCGGTTAAGCGTCCGACTTCAGCTCAGGTCATGATCTCATGGTTTGTGGGTTCGAGCCCCACATCAGGCTCTGTGCTGACAGCTCAGAGCCTGGAGCCTGCTTCAGATTCTGTGTCTCCCTCTCTGCCCCTCCCTTGCTCATGCTCTGTCTCAAAAATAAATAAAAACATTATTTTTTTAAAAAAAGTAAATTCCTATGGGTGCCATTTTCATCCCTCTGCTAATGTGTTCTAGAATGAACCCACCCCCATTCTACTTGTTCCCACTTACTGTGACCGTCACCTATTTCCTGATTATCAGCCCTGCCTTGAGAGACACAGACACCTCCTACATCACACCATTTTCTGGTGGTTCTATTTTGTCAGTGCTCTCCTTTTGTTGACAGATTATCCCACGAAATTTCAGGAAGTCATGACTAATCTAACATGAGAAAAATAGAGAAAACATTCCACATATTTACAGAGAAATGAGTTATGTTCAAGATTGTTATAAATGGCAACATTGAAGGAGGGTTAGAAACAACTGAAAGGGAATAGGGAAATTAAAAAAAAGAGAGAGAGATGATGAAGGGACAGAGTTTGCTGAAGTCCCTTTGACTGCTACCATATTTCCTGACTTTGACTTCTCAAGGGATTTATCTGTTAGCTGCAATTTACTTTAAATATTGCGTGGTCAGTACGGTAAGTTGGTGAATGATAGTTTTTACCTTAGAGCTGGTCAGCTGTCCCAAGAGGGTGACAATTCTCACAGGTCTAAAGAGAAGTCACCCAAATAAAAAGTCATACCCAAAAATAAATAAATAAATAAATTAATTAATTAATTAAAAAAAAGTTATACACACACACACATAATGAACATATATGAATATATATATATATATATACATATACTATATATATACACAAATACCAGATAGATAGATAGATAGATAGATGTACAATCGTGGAATACTAGGATAATGGGGGACATACTAATGAATATAAAAGGGGCTGCAGGTGCATATAGTGGGAGATACAATTCTCAGAGGTAGAATTTGGACCATTTTATCCCAATCCCCATATTACTATATCAAACATATATTAGGAATATTTATATAATTATTCGATGTGCTGTACAACTTTAGGTAGTGAGACAAGAGGGAAAAAACTTCATTTATGAATAAGTGTAAGCAATTTGACCTTAACCCAAGGCTAAATTGTCCTGTTGGAGGCATTTCTAATTTTGCCATAGATTCTCAGCTTTATCGCTTTGCACTCAAAGGGCAATTAGCTTAGATAGTGGCTTTGATTTTTGAAGTATTTTTCTTTTGTACATCTAACCAGATTGCATTTGGAATAATAACCCTCTCTGAAGTCAATAGGTCTTTGGAAAAGAGAGTGTGGATGACTGGAGAGAATCGAGATGGATCCTACCAAGACAAAGTAGTGGAGCCTAATGCAGCCTTTTATCTTCTCCATTAAATGGTCATGCAAATAAGCGGCTCAAGTGAGTCAGCCTTCTTGAAACTGATATGATTTCCTGGATGGATCAAGAAAGCATAATGTCTTTAAGCTCTGAGTTGAAACCCTTAAATAAAGCACTAACCTGAAAAGATGTATTTAAATTCAGCTGTTCATTGTCTTTTCAATTCTATCGCTATTCCACTTAGCGTATTTTTTTTCTCTTTCACACATAATAAGCTTTAGTTATGAGGAAAAGGGACTGGCTGCAGAGACAACCCAGCCATTCAGGATTTCTAAATGGTCTCATCAGATAATCACAAACATTCGTGCCATTGAAGGGGCACAGTCCATACTGGGGAGAAAGCATGGTGGCAGGACCCCAGGCTCAGCGGCCGTGCCTGTGCTGAGATCTTGCCACAACCTTTTCCACCAGGTTGCTCAATTATATTTTTCCCCCCCGAATCGACCAATGATTTGACTGAACTGAGAAAGAAGTGGCTGTTTTGACTTGAAACTCTAGCCCGCTGCTGAAGTTTGTACTTCACTATAGCTAAGTTTAATTCACTGCTAAATTTAGATTCAAACTGAGATACAAAACAGCTACAGATTATGTTCTAAAGCCAGTAAATCATTGTTAACTTATTCTGTGGCTTTAGCGACAACACCAGCCGTGTAAAAATCGTGTAAATACCTCTCTTACCTCTCTCTGAAAACTCCAAGCAGCCAGTGATACTTTGTTTCTTTTTCTTTTTTTCTTTCACTCTGTTATTTGTTTGTTTCTTTGGAGGATGTATTAACCCAGGACTGGTTGGTTCTGGCCCATTTATTTTTATTCATAATTAGTAGGTTTCCAAGAGCACCATGCACCATGCATGGGGTCTATCTCCCTGCACCATGCGGGGTCTTCTGTACCTAAGGGATCCTTCTTCTTAGCCTTCCCAGTCTTGACTCCACACCTGCCAAGGGTCTTTAACAACACTGGGCCCATGGAAAGAGGCAGGTGTGTATTCACCTGGGGGGCGTGAGCTCATCCCAGCTTCCCATAATGTTGTATGCCTCCTCTGCCACCCAGGCAACCTATCCTTGCGTCCACCACAAAACAATCAGAGGCCCCAAAGTTGCCCTATTTAGGACAAGGTTGGCAAAGAGATGTCGTTGGTCATGCCAATTTCGAGAGCTTCACCGATGACCGTGGTCTGGCTAGCTATGTCCAGGCTTAGCGGAAAGAGCGCAGTGGTTGACAAGCGATGTCTGACACGTGTGAGGAGCCCACCGGGTATCTGGTCTCCCTCCCAATTGGAAGGCATTGTTCACACTCTACGTGCTGGTGGAGGAGGGGCAACCGGAAGGAGCAAGAAACAGGCTGACTTTCTATCTTCCCAGGTTCATTGGCACTCAGTACTCCCACAGCCTCTTTCTTTTCCCACCCTCAGAGGTCAGAGAAGACTTTCCGAAGGTGACCCAGAAAAGGGACCCTCAGTAAAGCCTTGCAACAAGAGGTCTGTAATGAAGTGGCTGAGTGAGAGCCGCAGAAGGGCCAGAGTATAGATTCACGTTTCCTCCTCACTCCCTTTAACGATCCTCATGTTACACTAAACACCTGGGAGATAGCGAGGCTACGGTTTTCCGTGATGAGAAGCAGAAGCGTGATCCCTGCCCCTAGAAGCTGGCTGCCCAGGGGCTCTGTGGTGCATACTTGCTTCCAGCCAGCTGCCAACACTGGAAAACCCTACTCCCACCTTGAGCCCATCTCCAGCCTGCTTTACTGACATTGTCCTTTTAGAGAGTATGCCCCTTCCAAATAAGAAGGTTCGAATAAATGAGTTATCTCTGTGTGTTCCTTCAGGTGTTTCTTTTTTTTTTTTTAAGTTTATATTTGAGAGTGAAATTGAGCAGGAGCAGGGGAGGGGCAAAGAAAGAGGGGGAGAGAGAGAGAATACCAAGCAGGCTCCGAGCTGTCAGCACTGAGCCCAACTCGCGCCTCGAACTCAGGAACCTTGAGATCATGACCTGAGCCGAAACCAAGAGCTGGACGCTTAACCACGGAACCACCCAGGCACCCTCTTTCTTTTTAACGGCAGTGTTTGCTTATGTTAGATTAGGGCGGGGTCAGGACCGACTTCATTCCTGTCTGTGGGTTCTCACCCTTTCAGTTTAGTTTCCTCAGAAAATGTTCTGATTTATTTTGGTTTTCAGTTTTCGCCCACAGTTCTCGTTTTTACTCTCTATTTCTCTCCTCAAGCCCCACCCCTCCACTCTCATGCCTACCCTCTTGCTCTTTTTCTGCTTGAAATCTCCCATAAAAAAAAAAAAAAAGCATCTTTAACTCTGTAATGATCACTGTAATGTATCTCACTCCCCGGTGGAGTGAGATATGGTGGCAAGAGTATGCATCCGGGAGACCTGGATTCTTTCACATAGGAGCTGTGTGGTTAGAGGCAAGTTAACTTCCCTCTATTTTTCATCTGTAAGAAGAGATGCTTCCTGCCCTATCTTCTTTGCAGAGTTTTTACAAAGATCAAGTCAAGAAATGCCCTCGAATTCTCTTTGTGAAGTCCAAATTGCTGGGTAAACGTTATTTCATCATTGCAATCCTTTTGCAAATCTGGTCACCCCACTGTAAGGTGCCAATTATACTGCAGGAGGATCTGATTGTCCTTTGTGGCAGCGGACCAAAGAATGACAGCTTCTAGGCAATGCCTCTCTCAAATAATTCTCCCTTATCTGGGGTCCCTCTTCATCATTCCCAAGAATGCTGCCTGATTTCCTGACATTAACCACAACACAGACACATTTAGGAGGGAGAAGCTAGTAGGGCACCTTCAGTCAAGGAAACACCATCACCTGCATCAGCGTGCCTCCCACATTACTCAGAGACTTTTATCTTTGCCATCCATAAACTTCTTTAGGTGCAGGTCAGAAATCTCCAGATCCCTCCCAGCCAATGTGTAGACAAAATTGTAGAGGAAGACTGTGCTTCCAATGTTGGGATTTCTGTTTTGACAGCTTTGTATTTGTATCTCAGTGAAAACCCCCTTAATGCTGAATCTGTTTTCCTATTGGTGCTCTACTTTAGTAAAATGATAAATTGCATCTAATCTGTGCTATACTGCGTGGGAGCACTTCCCTAAAAATCTTCCCCATACTTCTATTTTAAGAAACGATTTGCATTGAAAAGTCAATGAATATCAGCATTATGTGTGAGGAGATGGCACCTAACTAAAAGCTCAAATATCGCATAATACAATCAGTTCGTATTTTCAAGATAGCAGTTCATCAACTATAGAAATGTGGTTTCTGAAAATCCTCAGGGTAGAATTTATAGTTGAGAAATAAAATATCATACAGAAAAAAAAAGCCCACCAGGTCTGGTAGAGCTAAGGTGCATTGTAAACCTTAAAATATTCTGACAAATATATTTTAATCAGTTTCAATGAAACAATAAAGGCAGCACATTCCATAAAGACAGAATCAATGAGATGATGAGGTTTTCACCATTTGAAATTTCTGATGGTGTGTAGAGTATTTGTTTTCCCTCTCTCTCCAAAAGGGATTTGCCGCCATAGGCACAAAAGTATGACTGAGCAGGAGAAAAGTCAGTGCTCCCATAGACTCGGCCATGAGAGGCAGGAATGGGATAGAAAGCAGGCTGATTGTCTTTTGCCTCTAACCAGGCTGCATGAGACCAGGGAGTAAATACCCAAATGATACCCTGAAGTGCTGAAGGGAAAGCAGGGGAGTATATTCCAAACAGATCAATCAATGTCATGGCATGTGGGGTGGAGAACCAGGCAAATGATCAAAGCTGAGGCTTAGAGTCCAATAAAGAGCTTAGAAAGGAGAGAAAGAAGCAAGAACGAACAATGGCTCAGAGCAGCAGGAAGCAAGAACAGCAATGGTCGGAGATAAGGCATTAACCCCTGCAGCAGTTTTGCACATTCCGGGTACACTATTGTGTGGACGCGCCAGGTCCATCCAAATGTTAGCGTGATACCTGGGCTGCCCTTGGACCTCCAGCAAAGGTCTGAATCCAACGGCAGAAGAAATATGACTTGGGCTGTTTCTGTGTGCAGAGTCAAAGAAGTTTAAGTCCCAGGAGGGCATGCCTCTTGAGGAAGGAGAGACAGCCTACAGGGCAGTGAGTTTCTGACAGCGGACCAAAGCATCCCTCCAAAAGTCTGTCCTTCTGGCTGTGTGTCCTAGAATCAGCCACCGCTGTGTAGATAACATCAGGTCTTCAACGATTTATGTGCTTCCAACCGCCCTATGAACGAAACTAACACTTCCCTCTAGTCACGTATTTTTCTTCCTTTTCAGAGATCTCTCTCCATTCTCACTTCTCCTGCTGTTATATTATACAGCATTTCTTTAATAAACAACCTCAACATTTTCAACGTCTCAGCAAGTTTTGATGCAACTACGTTCATTCCTATCTTCCACTTACCAAGTTTCCTGCCAGTCCTAATCTGTCCTAGTCTCGATTTATTACTGAAGATCCTTGTATTAGGCTTATTATCAGTATGTTTATTTTCTTCTTCAACCAATCCAAAGCTGGAGAAGTTGGTTGCCAAGAGGATCTTCTTGGAACTGTCAGACCAATTCCCTGAGAATTCAGGAGAGCGGCAGTTTCTTAATGCACCTTCTCTTCTCTTGAGATTTCCACCATCAAAATTTTAAATATTCAAGCTAATCATCAATGAGCAAAATGTCTGATTTTAGAGACATGCCTTCTTCAAGCAAAAAACTAGACCAACACCTACATTCGTCAGCTCAGGATGCTATATAACAAAATACCATGGACTGGGTGGCTTAAATGACAGAAATTTCTTTTCCCTCTGTTATGATGACTGGAAATTCAAGATCAAAGTATCAGCATGGTCAGTGTCTGTTGAGAACTCCCTCCCTGATTTGCAGACAGCTCCCTTCTCCATATATTCACTAATGGCAGAGAGAGAGAGAGGGAGCAAGTTCTCTACTGCATCTTCTTTTAAGAACTCTAATCTCATCCTGAAGACCTCACCTTCTTGACCTCATCTAAACCGGATTATCTCCCCAAAGCCTCATTTCCAAATACCATCACATTAGGGCTTAGAGCTTCAGCCTATGAATTTTGAGCGTTTGAGAGAATTCAGTTTACAGCGCCATCCAAAGAGCAGATAGGGTACATTTCCAGGATTACCGCGCAACTTTCCATACACTTTCCATACCAAACCGAAAGCAGTATGTGGTACATAGTAGCTGTTTAATAATACTGGTTGAGCAAATCGAAAAATGAGCAAATGTCTAGACCTATCCTTCCAATATAATGGTGTCGCATAGCAAGAATCGCCATGCATTTGTTTAGCAAATGGATATATTAGTGAATCAATACTTGGTACCCACATATTCTAGCATTGGAGACCAACCCTGCGCTATAGTTTGTTAGCTGGATGGATCTCACTGCCTGCTGCCAAACCTCCTTCCTGCTCACTGTTTGTTCACTGCATTCTTATTTCCACCGTAGAGCCTTTGGTGGTTACCTGTCCCTGCAAGAAAGACAAATAGGGTAAGGTTTGAATAGAGCACGGCTGGTTTCTAATCCCACAGTGACCATTTTATACTTGGGTAAAACTGGGCACATCACTGAATATTCCTAACAATCTCAATCTCCTCGGGGATTCAAATACCTTCAAAGGAAAACAATTAGAATTAAATGTTTTTTTTAAACAAAATTATATTTCATCAGCCTGACGCAGCGTCTCGATACATGTCTATTCTCTCCTGAGAGTGAGCAATTTCCATTTTCTACAAATCCTGTTTCTTCTGTGAAAGTTTTCTCCCTAAAATTGTGTTCAGTCTTGGTGACATGGTTAATCCAGGCACTCTGCCCTCTCAAAGAGGCCCTGAGATCTGATCTACCCGCTCCTTCTTTTCACCGCCTCAGGCCTCCTAGGGGAAGGCATGTATCCCAAGTTTAGCCACTCACGTTCTCTTAGGACATTGCTGAAAAGAATGATATGAAGACAAGAGAAAATGTTTTTAAGTTCATTCATTCCAGCTGTGATACCTTTAACAGTCGTGTAATTTTTTCGTGGTCTTACCTCATTTTCCAGCCCGATTCTCTGGTCTTCCTATTGACTACATGAACTTAATCAAATCATATATTTGATTAATCAAATCAAATATATGATTTGATTAAGTTAGCTGCAATTAGATTCTCTAGTTTGCAACCACAAAGTGCTGGCTATAATTTTAAAAAATTATATTTTTAAAATTTCTCTTAAAGGCACAAAAGTAGCCAAATAAAAAGAAATAGTTCTTGTTCATAGGCAGAAGATTTGATATTGTAATGATAAAATTTTTTCTGTAAAATCAACATGGTAGTAATGAAACCACCAAAGCCTTGTTCCCAGCTGAAAAAAAAAAAAAAGTTAACTCTACTAGATATTGAAAGGCATTGTTATACCCCAAGTTATTAAAACTGCAGTACTGGACTATTTAATTAAGGATACATTGATAGCTATTTTGGGAAGAAAAAAAAACCCTTCACCTATCAAAATAAATTCTAGAGGGATCGAAGATTTAAATGCAAAAAGTAATCATAAAAATTTTATGAGAAAATAATATATTAATGTACTTACGCTCTTGGAGTGGGAAAAGCCTTTTCAAGTATGAATCAAAAATTGAAAGTCATAAGGGAAAAGGCTGATTAATTTGGCTAAATATATTTTAAAAATTCTCAGTAGAGCAGAAATACCAAACACATGACCCCTCCACTACACTGATTCCCAGTTTGCTCCTAGCCTCATAATATTACTTGTGATTTACCATTTAATCCCTGTAATCGTTTCTTTGTAAACCATAGTGAAGATTCCATATCAATACTTAGTTATACAATATTGATCCAGATTCAGGAATCTGGTGATAGTCCCCTTGAACTGAAGCATGTGCATTATTGAAATATGTGTGAAATGATGAAGGTAGAGTTTTAAAATACATATTATCGGGGCTCCTGGGTGGCTCAGTCGGTTGGGCGGCCGACTTCGGCTCAGGTCATGATCTCGCGGTCCGTGAGTTCGAGCCCCGCGTTGGGCTCTGTGCTGACAGCTCAGAGCCTGGATCCTGTTTCAGATTCTGTATCTTCCTCTCTCTCTGACCTTCCCCCATTCACGCTCTGTCTCTCTCTGTCTCTAAAGTGAATAAATGTTAAAATACATATTATCTGTCAAGTAAGCGCTTTACATTTATTGTCTCATTTAATCCTAACAAATAATTCAGCCCACAGTTCTAAATGACTAATACTATTATATCCATTTTACAGATGAAGAAATGGAGAGTTGAAGAAGCAGGGTGAAGACTTGAACTCAGGTCTATCTTTGAACCGAATGTGTGTTGTTAATAGCTTCATTGCGCCCCTGTTGATGGAATGGAGATTGACACATCTCCATTTGGAAGACTTAGTAAGCATAAGACCAGATGCTACCTATTGTTCTCTCCCTCTGAATAAAAAGCAAGCTTCACTACACACACAAACACATGTTCATTCATTCAAAAACCTTTACTGAGTATCTACTATGTGCCAAGTTTAAGTTCTAGAAGTTAGTAATCTATCAGTGAATAAATCCAAGTGTCAAAGTGTCTGCTCTCAAGGGAGGAAACAGTACGAAGCAAACACATAAATGCTACATGGCAATAAATGCTAGGAAAGAAAAAGCAATTAAGGAGAATAGAGTGATAGAGAGAAGGCAGGATGATCTATTATGGCGGATGGTCAGGAAAAGCATCTCTATTAAGGGGACATTTGAGCAGATACTTGAGGCATTAGGGAACCAGGAAGATACTTAAGAAGAGAGTAACGAGCGCGAGAACTCCAAGTGCCAAGGCATGGGCACACTGTCATGCTCATGAGGACCGCCATCAAGAGCAGTGTGACCGGAGCGAGCGGTGGGCAATGAGGTCAGAGGTCTAGCAGGGGCTAGAACACCCGGGGAACCTGTCCACCTGCCACGTTCACAAACAATACCCTTTAGTGCCAGTGTCTATGAGACAGCACTAGTCTGACTTTCAAGCAGAAAAAGCATTCTATACTCTTGTGCTCTGGGAAGAGAGCTGCACATTTCAACTGATCAATTAGCTTAATTGCAACTTGGAGCCGTGTTCCCTACCGTGAAATGAATTCTCTCCACTTTGACGAGGTTGTGCGTTTGAGATTTACAAGTGATGGCGCTAGTATGATTTTGGTTTACAATGACTCTGATCCTCCTCCTTGTGGGTTCTTGTTAAAAACTCAACATGTTTAACGTTCAGTCGTTAGCACATATTGGGGGAAGCGAATTAGGGGGAGGAATTCTGTGGATTCTGTAAATAAATTTTTGTTTTTTAATTCTGTTCAGCTGTGGTCCGATGTCCTATGTAGACTTGTGATTAGGACCCAAGTCAGATCAAAATCAATGTCAAAAGATGAATTTCACAAGAAAAAGAGTGAGGGGTTAAGAAGGTAACCTTTAAAAGGGAAGATTGTTTAACTGCAATTGAGTTACTGTATTAAGAAATTACATTCCTAAGGATCAAGGAATGACAATTTTTTTTCTATCCAAGGCCATACAGTAAATATTTTAGGCTTTGTGGGCCATGTAGATCTCTTTTATAACTACTCAACTCAGTGTGGAAATAGTATGTAAATGGATAAGCCTGGCTTGTTCCAATAAAACTTTATTTATAAAAGCAGGTGGCAGGCAAGATTTCCCTCACAGGATGTAGCTTGCAGACTCCTGGTATAGAGCCTCTGGTTATTTATTTCTGCAAGTGCTCAGGAAAACAGGTAAGGAGATAGAAAAATAACACAGCTTCTTTCTCTGTTCTCCTTGCTCACGAATCTCCAAACCAAATGTGATTTTCAAAAGCAACCCAATCAGGCAAAAACAAAAATAAATACCAAATAGAAATAATAGTGGGGCTCAGGGTACAGATTACCTCTGCAGTCCTAGGACAATGCTAAATATATCGATGCCTAACCACGGCAGGGAGGACTCTACTTTTGCAGTGGGTCATAGCAACTGTCTTGTTAAGGAAGGTTTCCAGTCAGTCATATGGTCCCTCCTTCTTTTGTTGCATGTGAAATCTGACTAAGGTTTGGGGGCGTGGCTGTGACAATTGCATCAACCTCTATCACAGACTTTCCTTTCTGGGGCCGGAGAAACTTACTGGCTTTCCCTGGGCTCCGGCTATGGAGACCCTCCTGGCTGGCTCCCCCGCCCTGATGTGCCAGCCTCCCTCCGATATTCCTGGCCAGATCACCAGAAGGGTGCTCCTCAAGAAAGAGGCAAGATACCTCTCGAGGGTGCTCCTCGAGAAAGAGGCAGGATTCTTTCCTGTACCCACTCAACTATAAACCCTTAGAAGGGCAAGGTCATACGGCATATTTCTTTCTTGTACCCTTTAAGAGGCTAACATAGACCTGTCTGCAGAGAGGGTGCTCGAGAAACGCTGGTTGGAAGGAGGTGCCCCCAACCCTGTTGCTAGTTATCTACTGATCGTTCAGGGCCTTTTCAGGTCCTAATACTCAGCAGCCCTCACTGACCTTTCCCCCTACCTCCTCGCACACCACTTCCCACGCCAGACAGGAACTAAGCCTGAAGGTGAGACGCCTTCTTGTTGGAGAGCCTCAGAATTTTGTTTTCATGACCCATAAGCAGATAAATTTCGTGATTCTGTAACATTAAATCACATGCGTCCTCATTAACCAACAGTGGTGGTAGAAAACCTAAACACAGAAATAGGCTGGTGGGACCTGTGAAAGGCACACGTTCCCCCTCCCCAACAGCCTTTTTTTTTTTCTTTCTTTTCAGATTACAGTGACAGATTGTTCTCAGGAAAAGGCATAAGTTACCCCATGTGCTGGACGCTCTGTTGTCACCTCAGCATTGCCACCCCTCTAAGTCTGGTTACCACGTTTCACAAATTCCCTTCTCTACACGGTCCAGCTTAGAGCTTGCCCACGAGAGGAACTTGCAGACATTTGGAAAGTGGAAGTGAAGCACAGCCGTTCCTATTCTCCAGAAGCGGCTGTAGGCTGATGTGGAGGCAGAGAGGAGATTCCCAGGGGCTTCCAGAGAGTTCTCCAGAATCATCTGCTTTGCCGCAGCAGACTGAGACTGTTGAAGCTCCTCTAGGATTTCTAAGAATTCCAGCAGCTTCCAGGCAACTACCTGCGTAGGTACTCCTGCCTGAGATCAACAGCGTCAACAACCTTGACCTCTAGTGGCACCTTTGCTGATTTCTGCACCCTCAGATTTCCCACAAAAACCCTTAAGTCCATGTTAAACCCTTTATCCAGACTGAGCCCTGTTTTACCACAGGTAAAGAAGGATAGGGTAGTATACAGTTAACAGCACCTTAGCATTTACTTTCCTTTCAGAAAAGCATGGGTGTTAAGGAGAGCATCCACTGATGAGCCAAGTGCTCTGTTCCCTTGAATCTAGGATGTTTTTGATTATAAAACATACAGGCACCATTAAGAAAGAAAAATGCCCCCGGAGCACCTGAGTGGCTCAGTCGGTTGGGCCTCTGACTTCGGCTCAGGTCATGATCTCGCAGTTCGTGAGTTCGAGCCCCAAGGCAGGCTCTGTGCTGACAGCTCGGCTCTGTGTCTCCCTCTCTCTGCCCCTCCCCCACTCACGCTCTGTCCCCCTCTCTCTCAAAAATAAATAAGCATTAAAAAAAATTTTTTTTAAAAAGAAAAAGAAAAATGCCCCCTCCATGGAAGTCAATAGGAAGCCCCTCCATAAAGCTGGGAGACCAAACAGTTATATCTCCAGTGCAAGCATAAATGAGACATCTCATTTAGGAAAGGAGGGGGAGACATTGCCGACGGGGCAGCAAGAAAATCTCCCCGGTTAGAATTTGAACTACAAACTGCTCAGGCGGCTTTGCAGTCTGAATTTACACTGCCAAGGTAGCCCCCAAATGCTGAGGCAGAGAAGGTACAGGTTTGGGGTCAGTGATGCCCTCAATAATCCGCCCCAGCAAAGGCAAGCCCTCCCTGGAAGACCTCACTTTCAGTCCAGGTGCAGGGACTGTGGGACTGCACCGACAACCGGAAGGTGCACTCTGTTCTCAGACTCGGAGCACGGAGATAAAAACCACGGTGGGTCTTAGAATTATGAAACGTGTTGGCAGATGACACCATACTAGCTGTGTTCTGTGAGTTTCCCACTCAGAAGGTTGAGAGCATCGCCTTTGGATTGTGATGCGGAGTCAGGCAGTTAATCTGCATAGAGCCCAGACTCTGCTGAGTACGAGACCCCCACCTGGCCCCATCCAAGTCTCCGGACGTGCTGGCACAGGCTTCACACGCCATGCACGCACTCTCCACACTCTGTTCCAGCTTCTTGCAGCCACTTCCAGCTCTCAAGACTCACTGGCCCATTGCACATTTCTGAGCTTTAATACTCATCATCCGTCTGCTCTCCGCTCTCTCCTGTCCTTTGTGGGTTGCCTCACTCAGGAGGAGAGCATTGCCTCCTTAGGGAAGAAGCTTTCTCTGAGCGTGTCTGGTTTACGTGTGCCTTCCCTCGGCTTCCATAGCTCTCACGTTCAGTAAGAGCCAACCAGGGTGCTTACGCTTTGCTAAGAGTTCAGCTTAATAAAACACAAAGTGCCTACCCCAATGGCCGGCACACTCTAGATGCTCTATAGATGCAATTTCTCTTCTCCCTTTCTTTTTTTTTTTTAAAGTTTATTTATTTTTGAGACAGGGAGAGACAGAGCATGAATGGGGGAGGGTCAGAGAGAGAGAGGGAGACACAGAATCCAAAACAGGCTCCAGGCTCTGAGCTGTCAGCACAGAGCCCGACGCGGGGCTCAAACTCACAGACCACGAGATCATGACCTGAGCCGAAGTCGGATGCTTAACCGACTGAGCCACCCAGGCACCCCTCTTCTCCCTTTCTTAAGGGCCTTGAATGTCCAGTTCAGCAAGATGCATTCCCTACAGCATGCTGGCCACAGTTGAGGCGACAAGGGTGAATAAAACAGGCCCTGCCCACGAGATGACAATACAATGAAAGAAAAGCAAAGAAAAGTAGCTTTTTAATTCACACGAGACAGTATTACAGTGACTCACGGGATGGCCTCAGTCAGGCTGCTTGTGTGGCTCAGGAAAAGGAGCAAAGAGTGAGGATCTTCTCAAGCATCTCAGAGACCCAGTTATCACTAGTCTGGTAGTGCAGAAGGTAGAGATTCATGAGCAAAGACGTGGGTGCATGAGATGACAACTGTAAGAAGTGATGTGATCAGTGTTTCAATTTACACAGCTTTGTATCCCAGAGTTCACGGGACCGGGCACATGGTGGGAAGGAACGAAGCAGTGAAAGAAGGAAGGAGAGAGAAGGAGAGAGAAGGAGAAAGGAGAGGAGTCTGTCCTGCATTTAACAGTCCAGCTGGTTATGGGCAAATGGAGCCCATATTTATTTATTTATCTATCACTAACCAATAAAGCATCTAAGTCAAGAAGGGAGGGAGAGGGAAAGAGGGGGCAGGAGGGAAAAAGAAAGGAAGGAAGGAAAGGAGGAAGGAACTCCGTGGGGAGGATTTTTTAAATTTGTTTTCGTCCTTCTTGTCTCACACTCTTGACCTTCCTCCCAGTTTTTATGAACTTAAGATTCCAAGGTGCCCATCCAAACTAGGGAGATGGCCCTTTTCCCCCCACGCCAAAGCAGCAAGGACCTGTGTGCGGTTATATGTTGGTAAATATTTAACAACCGGCTCTCCGGGAGGAAAACAAAAGCCCTGATTCACAGCACGTGCCAATTTCAGTAGCACGAGCCCTTATCTCGGCCGATTTCAGGCTACCACATGACACAACTGGTCCCAGAACTGGGAAGAGACCGTGCAGTGGGCTCTCAGGAGCTGGTACAAACCGGCCCCAGCACGGCAGTCTGCGTGGGAGTTCCAGAAATGCAGAAGGCCGGCAGGGACGAGAACCGGTAGCTAGAGCACCGAGAACAGCAAGCTGTAGGGTCCTAACTTCTGGAGGCCCCAGGCCAGTTTTTCTGCAAGGGGCCACCCCTCCGAGCACCCTGGGAGGTCACATGGTTCAAGGCCCCAGCCCTGTAGGAGGTGGTTCAGGCAGAAGATGCGGTAAAAGTCTGATGAGAATGCTGCTGCATTTCCGCTGCACTTGGGGTGAAATCTGAAGTCCAAAGCTGCACCCCCTCCCAACGCCCTAGAAAGCCAAGAGGCAGCTGCGGTCCTCCAGCTCTGGCCAGAGTTATGCCCCGAGCTGAACACACAGGAGCCCCCCTTGAACGTGTGCTGAAGGAATTAAGGTGCTCTGCTGTGCGCCTGGCAGGTGGTCAAGTCTCCTCGAGGGGAGGAGGAAACGGAGAGGGAGGGTGAGCACAGTCATAGTATCCGAAATACCTGTAAGCTTCCAGGAGCGACAGGAACATTTATACAGCACGAGGGTATCCATGGGAATGAGGGAAGGGTAGTGGACAGAGGGAAGTTTAGACTTATTATTAGAAATGGCTAAATAATGCAGGTTCTTGAATTGCCCTCTCTTCCTCCTTTTTCTTATCAGCTGGGAGAAAATGGTGAGTGGGCACAGAGGTAGTGGGAGTAAAACAAAGAAACTCTTCGTAGCAAAACAAACAAGAAGCTATGGTTCATGGGCATAAAACTGCAATCTCTCTCCTTCCCCAGGCAAATGTGGGGCTCCCTCACCCCGTCCAACACCCTGCTGCTAATTCTCCCCTGGATGTGATCAGAGAGTTCAGGCAGATTATAAAAATGCTGAGAGATGTGTCCGCACAAAGGCTTGTACGTGGATGTTTATAGCAGCGTTACTTAAAATAGCCAGAAGGTGGAAACAACCCAAATACCCATCAACGGATTAATGGATAAACAAAATATGGTATATCCAGACAATGGAATGTTACCAGGCTATAAAAAGAAATGAAGGACTAATATATGCTACCATATGGATGAATCTTGAAGGCATTATGCTAAGTGAAGGAAGCCAGCCGCAAAGGACCACGTGTGACCATATGATTCCGTTCCTTTGAAATGTCCAGAGGAGAATATCTATGAGATAGAAATTAAATTGACAGTTGCCTAGGGCCGAGGACGGGGTCGGGGGGATAGAAGGTGGTTGCCAGAGGATATCGGATTGCTTTGGGGGGACGACGGAAATGTTCTAAAATTGACTGTGTTGATGGTTGTACCTATCCGTGAATATACTAAACACCATTCAACTGTACAATTTAAATGGGTGAATTTTATGTTACATAAAGTGTATCTTAATAAAGCTGTTTTGAAGAAGCTGATGGAAGCTGACGTATGATGTGTGACGTCTGACCTGTCCTTGCCTCAACCCCTCCTCCTTATTACCCCAGTCACAGCGTGGCATCATTCAGCTGGACTGCTGAATTATGGGTGTAGGACCTCTCGGACTACTGAAGCAAAACTCGTCAGACAATAAAAAAAAATGAGACAGAACACATCTGAGGGGAGAGATTAAAAGTAAACAGAGGCGTGCAGCCACTGTCTCTCCAGCTACCCAGTCCAGACACCCAAGAGTTATCCTTGGCACTTCCTTGGCCATCATTATCTGTATTGGGTCCACCATCAAGTCCTGCCCCAATACTTCGAACCTCTCCCCTTTCCCCTGTCTCTACTGCTAACCCCTAAGCCAAGCTATCACTTAAACACCCCAATAGCCTCCTAACCATCTCCCTACTTTCACTCGTGCCCTCTCTGGCTTATTCTCCATGCCGTAGAGCAAACTTTCTGAAACCCAAATGTAACTGAGTCACAATCCCCAATAACTTCCTATGGCTCTTAGGAAAAAGAGAAAATTCCTGAAGCTTGCCTACAAAGTTCTGTGTCATCTAGCCCCTACCTTAGCCTGCTAGCCACAGCTTGTAAGAGCCTTCCCCTGGCGTTCACTGCTCCAGCCACACTGGCTTTCCTTTATACTTCTTCAGAGGAACAATGCTTCCTTATTCCACAGGGCCTTTGCACATGCTGTTCTCGCAAGCAGAAAGGCCAAATCCCTAACCGTTCACTTGGATCCTTTTTGTCCTTCAAGTTGTAGCTCAAATATCACTCCAATGGTTTCCCCTAACCACATTACCGAAAGTGGCTGTGCCCCATCCCCTTACACTCTGTCACACAATCTGGTCGTTCCCTTCATAACATGAGCACAGTCTGTAATGGATTGATTATTTATTAATTCTCTACTGGAATGCAAGTCTCCTCATCTTGTCCCAGACTTCCTAGTCCTAGTCTCTCCCACACACCCACTGCCAGCCCCATACAGGGAACAAATTCTCAGCATAAATTTAGGAAATGTGATGTTCATGTTTATTCTCTTCACATGTTCTGTTTCACCTCTGCAATTCCCCAGGGCCCTCTATCTTCTCGCTGCTCTGGGGCCTCAAGGCATATCCCCTCATCTGGCCTGGCCTATCCAGACAGTCTCAGTAAAAAATGGCCTTCCTCCTTCCTTCTGCCCCTTCCCCACCCATGTTGCTGCTGACCTCAACTGAAGCGTAAGAAATCCATATCCAACCTAATTAATTTACATGATAGTGAGAATGTGGCTAGTCCCTTAAATATTTGTAGGAATGATGTTTCTAGAAGAGTACCAGCAAGGGAACCCCTTCAGCAGAGTAGCACATGAGGGTATGGCCAAGGGACTAACTACCCCCCACCCCCACCCCGTCCCCCCAAGACAACTGTCCTCAGCTGCTCTGGCATTTTATCACCCGTCTCCTTCCTTTACTCCTGCATTTCCAGGGCATCAGCAACTCCCAGATGAGGGCAGGGGATGGGACAGACACGGCCTCAACTGTTTGTACACAGGGCCATTTTCAAGCCTAGGTTTTGCATTTGGGGACGGCCTACATTACAGTGCTGATAAATATATTTTAATTGAATTCTTCCTGAGCTCCATGCCCCACACTTACCCAGACTGTTATATTGTTTCACATCAGGTGTTTTATCATAGCACTGAAACAGGAAACCACTGTCAGAAACCAGCTCCACACCTAAATTAGTCTAGATCAAAGGACTCCAGATTCTGAGTGCTTGTTGGCCTCTGTGTCAGGTCACAAGTTCAGGCTAGGTCCTTCACACTTGTGGGTCCAATGAACAGAGCTCCCCAAGGTTTCCTCAGTCAAGACCCATTTAGGGGGCGCCTGGGTGGCTCAGTCAGTTGAGTGTCTGACTCTTGATTTTGGCTCAGGTCATGATCTCGCGGTTCGTGGGTTCGAGCCCCTCATCGGGCTCTGTGCTGACAGTGCGGAGTCTGCTTGGGATTCTTTCTCTTCCTCTCTTTTTGTCCCTCCCCGCTTCCTCTCAAAAATAAATAAGTTAATAAAAAAAGAAAACACACATTCGGGACACTTGTTACAAATGCATCTTCTCAAGCTCCTGGCTTGCTGAATTAGAAGCTTTATGGGAAGGACCACCTGGTCTAAAGATTATGGGAAATCTCCAGGAGAGGTGGTGACTCCTACAGCAGTCATGGTTTTGTCCTTGGTAGTTCTGTCCCCGGGAAACCCTCACGGTAGTCCCACCGTTGGAATCTCTCACCTAGCAGGATGGGGCCCAGGAAAGTGAATTCCTAACAAGGTCCCAGGCCGTGCTGGAGCTGCTTCTCTGGGCACCACCCTTCAAGGATCGCCGCTTTTGAGCAAAAGTCTTTGAAAGGATCATCGGTGGTTGCTGTCCCCCACCCCTCCCTGGCCATTCTCTCCTGAACGCACTCCATTTGGGATTTACTCCCTTTCTTTCCTCTGGAACTACTCCCGTCAGGATCATCCAGGACCCGCTCTTTGCTAAGTCCGGGCTCCCTTCATCTTACTTGGCCTCCCTGACATGCCTCATCCATGAAGTGTTTCCTCACCAGACCCCCAAGACACCCCCTCTCTCACTCTCCTGGTTTCCCTTTTAATGGCACTGACAACTCCTTGGCAGTCTCCTGGGCTTGGGGACCTCTTTTCTTTATTCTCTTTCCTCACTGCCTACAAAATCCACATGCTAATGGCTCTCAAATATACTCCACCTCAAGCCTGGCTCTCTCTCTGGAACTGTACGCGAACCGTATATATTTCATATATCTGACCGCCTTGTCAACAATTCCACTCACATGTCCATTGAGTAGGCATCTCAGACTCAGTTACAGAATTAAACTCTCATGCCCCTTGCCTCCACCGTCCTGCTCCACGCCCCATCTCAGTAAAGGGCACCCCCATGCTTTTCATTGCTTAGGCCCACATTGTTTGCATCATCCTTGACTCCTCTCTTTTTATTTTTTAAGAAAAGTTTTTTAATGTTTATGTTTGAGAGAGACTCAGCGTGTGAGCGGGGCGGGGGGGTGGGGGGGGGGCAGAGAGAGAGGGAGACACAGAATCCGAAGCAGGCTCTAAGCTGTCAGCACAGAGACCAAGGCAGGGCTCGAACTCTCGAACCACAAGATCGTCACCTGAGCCGAAGTCGGACCCTTCACCGGCTGAGCCACCCAGGCGCCCTCCTCTCTTTTTATCACAACTCATACCCCCTCTGTGAATAATACTGTGGGATTTCAAGGCTCACCTTCACTGCCACCACCCTGGCCCAAATGACTCTTGTCTCCTTCCTGGATTCTTGCAACCACGTCCTAACTGGTCCCCTGGCTTCTGTTCTTACCCTGCTTTGGTCTGCCCTCCATGCAGCAATCAGAGCGATCCTGGGACAAGAAGGACTCAAAAAAAAAAAAAAAAAAAAAGTCTCGAGAGTGACCAGCAAAAGCCTGACCAGTCTGTGCAACTGCCTTGTCCCACATCATCGTCTGCGCCCTCCAGCCACTCACGCCGGTGCAGCTCTACTGGGCTCGCTCAGATATGCAGGACACCTCAGAGTCTTAGCGTTTGCTCTTCCCCTGCCTGGAATACTCTTCCATTATACGCCTGCACAGCTCACCACTCTTCCCTTCCATCCCTTCTCAAGTGTCATCTTCTCCGGGACGCCTTCCCTGACCAGGCTGTTTACAAGCGTTTAAGAACCCCAGCTCTCATGCCCTGTTCTCTCTCATGTTCGTCGTCA
This sequence comes from Panthera uncia, assembly GCF_023721935.1. Lineage (NCBI taxonomy): Eukaryota > Metazoa > Chordata > Mammalia > Carnivora > Felidae > Panthera > Panthera uncia. The sequence continues at coordinate 90,209,422 of NC_064809.1, read as the reverse complement.
GATGCGTTCCCTTAATTGTCTTATGTTATTTACTGTTTATCTACCTCCACTGGATTGTAGGTCGATAAAGGCACGGATTTTGTGCATTTTGTTTATTGATGTATCTGTCGGCGCATAACCGGTATTGAAAAACATTTGTTGAATGCATGAATGAGTTCTGATTTTGATACTAGGTGCTATGCATAAGTTATCTCATTTATCTCCATTTCCCAGCTAAAGAAACTGAGGTCAACACGGTTATATTAACCGCATTTGTCTAAGGTCGGTACAACCTCCAGGGTGAGCCCTTATTTGCCCGTGGTCTTGAAGGGGGCCCATAACTTTCTGGCTGACTCTCACTGGACACTGGAATTTGTCCCCAAATGACGGGTCATTCTCGGTAACAAGGACAGCTGGGACTCAGGTCTGTTTGGCTCTAAAGCCCTGATTTTTCCACAATGCTACCAAACCCCTACTACAGATTCCGTGGTATTCTAGTAAATGTGTTTATGTCATTCAAAGCATTCTTTTTTTTTTAACTTTTTATTTAGATTCCAGTAAGTAAGCATGCATAGTGTAAGGCGTACAATTTAGTGATTCAACCCTTCCATACGTCACCCTGTGCTCACCGCAAGTGCCCTCCTTAATCCCCAACACCTATTTCGCCGCACCCCCTGACCCACCTCCCCTCTGGTAACCATCAGTTTGTGCTCTGTAGCTGAGAGTCTGTTTCTTGGTTTGCCCCTCTCTCTCTCTCTCTCTCTCTCCTCTCTTTTCCTCCCTATGCTCATTTGTAACGGAAAGCGGTCATAATTGACTGCACGTTGAGTAACAGTTCACCCTGTCCAGCTCCCAATCCCCATGCTCAGCGCTTTCTAGATTTCCTAACTGCAGATTGTCTATTCCCGCTCAGAGTCTTTGCTGAGCCACTTCTAGCTTCTGAGGCTGAAGCGGCGTTGGACTGGAGACAGGGCGTGCTTCGTCAGCCAGCGCAGAAATGAGTGCACAAAAAGGCAACCTCCAACCTCCTTCTCTAAACGTCCCCTGGTCCTCTTGCTTTCTCACTGCTTCTCTAATGTCTCAGTAGCCGCCATGTCAACATTAGGATCTTCATAAAACAGAAGGAAGCCTCGCTCTTAGAAGAAAAACAAAACAAGACAGAAGTTTTCCATGGAAGTTGGCTCTCTCCCCATTTGCCCCCACTTATGGGGTCTTTTCAGTCTCTGCAGAAATAGCGTCTTTTCCACTGTCAACCAAGAACCCTCGGCTGTAAGACTTAGAATTATTTCCCCTACAATTCCTTTACTTTTCCCAAACTGCCATGCAAAATCTCTACGTCTTTGTGGTCCCTTTTTCTCTCTTGCTTATGACTCTCCTGTCTCTTTTTAAGTGAGTATTCTTAACACAAGTACTTTTAATCCCATGAAAAGTCAATTAAAAGTCTCAAAAATGCCTAAAAATACAGAGAGCATTTAACTTGTCTTAGGAGACCTGCTGGAGGAAATATTGTTGTCCTTGTCACTGAGAATTTCAGTGACTCGGAGATAAATTACATCTATTGCCTAAGGAATGAATCAGAAGATGTTGGCGACACCCTCTTAGATATGGACAAACAAGGAATATTCCCTTGTGGAAGGGTGTGCCCAGGCAATGTTCAGAGACACAAAGGTCAAGATCCAGATAATCCCCATGACCATAGTCAGCCCTTCTGCTGTCCCACCAATGATCAGAGCCGGGGTTACTTGGAGCCGTTTTCTGAGGAGTCCCTATCTACCTTACCCCCTAGGACTTCTGTGCCTGGGGAAGCACTGCATGAAAATAGGGAAAATAAATGCAAAAAGAGCAGGGTCTCTGCTCAGAGAGCAGCGCTAGGGCTCTCTTAGAAGCCTTCCAATCATGACTCAAAGCATGGTGGAATTTTTTAATTCGCCCCCTTGTCTGCCAACATGATCAAAAAGTACCCAAGTAAGAAAGCACCAGGAGCTAGGCAGTCTTCCCAGCAGAGGCTGCATTACAGCTGAGCATTGTATTCAAGGGGCCCGTCCCAGGCAGAGAAGGTACAGGAACCAATTAAGATCTGTGGAGGCCCTCGGTGTTGAGAAGGATACAAAGAGGTAATTTTTAAATAAAAAATGCTAAGCCATAAAATAAATATAAAAGAGTCCTTTTTTTTGCCCACTCTGATATCAAATAATTTTTTTAAAATTTTTTTAACGTTTATTTATTTTTGAGACAGAGACAGAGCATGAACGGGGGAGGGTCAGAGAGAGAGGGAGACACAGAATCTGAAACAGGCTCCAGGCTCTGAGCTGTCAGCACAGAGCCCGACGCGGGGCTCGAACCCACGGACCACGAGATCGTGACCTGAGCCGAAGTTGGACGCTTAACCGACTGAGCCACCCAGGCGCCCCTGATATCAAATAATTTGAAAAGAAAAGATACTGTTCCTCTGACTTACTGGCTCCCTACACACACACACACACACACACACACACATTCTGTTTTCGAAGTAACACGGCCATGCCAGGCAGAGGTTTTCCTCATAGGAACTTGCCTGAAAGTAGACGTTTATCCAGATTCATCCATCCCTTATTAAGTGCCAGCTATCTGCCAGATGCCACACTCAGCAATTTTGCACATCTCCTTTGCTGATCCTAGCAATACAGTTTTATGGTGATTTGGGGACCAATTGCATCCATTCCACGCAAGTGAGAGCAAATCAAAGGGTTTGGTAACTCCTGCCTAAACGGCGGACCATGTTTTACAAACAAGAAAACTAAGCGTGTTGGTGAATCCACCAAGTAGCAGAGGCCAAAACAGGTGAGACACGCAAGTGATTTATTAAGGGAAAAAACAGGAGCAGGCAGACAGAGCCTTCAAACCTGGCTCCTGTGAAGCAGAGAGAGAAAAGAAAGGGGGTCAAGTAGGAAGAGTCTAGCCTGTAGCACACATACATGAAGGGCACAGCCAGGCTTAGGAGGGTCCTCAAGCCAAGGAGGGTGCCCACTGGAGGAGTCACAGATGTGTCCCGAATGGGGCTGCCTTGATGTGTTACTGTGCTAGGTCACAGGCTGGGAAGAGACCCCCTGGCTGGGGGGTAGATCCAGTGACTGGGGAGTGGGCTGGAAACAGGGCATCTGTCAATTATGTCCCTGAAGCAAAACATCTGAATGGTGTATTTCCTTGGTCACCACACTGAGGCATTAGAGAATGAAAATCAGTTTTCCTGTGTCACCTTGCTTGTTTGGGGGTGAAACTGTGATTCAAATCCCGGCTTTTTGGGTCCGTGTTCCGTATTTTTCTCACTCTACCAAGCAGATCCCTTAATTCGAGATGGTGTGGAATTATGGAATTTTAGGTTATTTGCATTTATGTGTTAAATTTAAAACTTTTTTTTTAAAGGTCTCCTTTCAACGTGTGGCAGTCAGCTGGCTTACGAGTTGGGGAGTTTTGCCAACTATCAGGCTGTCCTGTGTAGGATTCTATCCAGGTTTCTGGGTATAAGCCCGAGCCAAGAGAAAACATGACACCCTTGAAAAGTAACCAGGCATCATCGTACCTCAGGCGTCTCTGAAATAGAACTTGCATTCTTGTTGGAGACACAGCATCCTGCTCTATTAAACATCTTTTCTTCCGGCGGATGCCATAAGACAATGAACAGACACATCAACTTCTAGCTGTGACAAAGATTGGCTTTTCTGACACATTCACACCCCTCTTTCTCTCCTGCTAAGGAGGAGGTCCTGTAGCACAACAAGCCATCAAAGTTGTGCTGTCGACGATCGCAAAAGAAAGGTTTGTTACATAGATGCCATCCTCTGAGGAATTCGTCCATTCCACAAATATTTACTGAAAGCCTCCTATGTCCCAGGCACTGGAAATGTGGTATTGGGTATGGGGACAGATGAGCCCCTAGTATGAAATTTTCCCTCCGGGGGGAGGAGAAAGGCAAGAAACCACGAAGAAATAACACGGAATAGCAGTAACCGCTATGAAGAATATAAAACATTAGAAGAGGCTCGAAAGGAGTGGGGAAAGGTGGAGGTGCTTAAATAACAGAAGGGATGGCTTCTGAGCATGGACATGTAAGAATGGGGCCATCTGTGTGAAGATGCATGCCAGGCAGAAGGAACCTTGGGGAGAAAGGGCAGCTTCTGGAGGCAGGCACATGCGTCTGCATTTGAGGCGATGGAATGGAAAGCCTGCACAGTACGTGGGGGTGTCATGGCTCAGAGACTTAGATGGGGACTGAGTCACACAGGGCTTTGTAAAATCCAGATAAAGATTGGATTCCATTCTAACTGCACCCGCGAGCCGCTAGAGAGTTCTAAGCACAGTAGCGTTGGGAGTTGAGTTAGTGCCGTGGGAAAAATGCATCGTGGGAGGCAAGGATAGAAGTGGAGTGGCTGTTTGGCAGGGACTGAAGTGGTCCAGAGGGAGAGCATGGTGGTGATGGCGATGGTGAGATGTGTTCAGGTCCGGAAGCCCTCGGCCTCCTCCCACACGAGCCCGTAGGAACCCCACCTCATCCATGCAGAATGGAGGCCTGAAATAATGGTCTCTGAGCCCTGACCACATAGGATGTCATCTGAGACGTCGGTAGGATGCAGTGTCAAGCTGGGATGTGGCAGAGGGTCTTAGCCAAAGACAGAGAGGGAGGTCAAAAGCGTGTCTCACTTTGCGCACGGTTGAAAGGAGAATCAATTCAACAAGCAAAGACCTATTAAACCGTATTTTGGGGGATTTGGGGCGTGTGTTTAGGATCCGCTATTGGTAAGATGCGTTGCTTCTGGTAATCGCCTGTGGCTGCACACCCCTGGAGACATTACAAGGCACACTGGCGAGTCACATGCTACCAGCGGTAGCTAACAATTCTACAGAGCTCACTGTAGCAGGCACCGGGTGTTTTTCCCCTACCATCTCATCTAATGCTCATAGCAACTCTATAATGAAAGATCATCATTCCTATTTCATGGATGAGGAAACCGAGGCACGGAGAGGCAAAGTTATCAAACCTGATTACTCTCACTTTGACAGATCTCTTCTGCTAAATATAAGTGGGGCTCCAATGACTCCAAGGACCTTCGACCCTCACCCTGTAACCCATGGCTGGCTTGCATTTAAGGGCACCTGCGGCATTCTGAGGGGCATCTTCTAAGACATAGAGCTATGGTGCAGTAATCACGGAAGTGAGTTTTCTCATTATAGGTGTCTCCAATGTATCCTGGCTGTCAGAAGGGCCCAAGAGAAGACCTTAGAAGAGGGCACCCAACTCAGCAATTGCACTACAAGGTATTTATGTAAGGGATACAGGTGTGCTGTTTCAAAGGGACACATGCCCCCCATGTTTATAGCAGCACTATCAACAATAGCCAAAGTATGGAAAGAGCCCAATTGTCCATCGATGGATGAATGGATAAAGATGTGGTATATATATACATAATGGAGTATTGCTCGGCAATCAAAAAGAATGAAATCTTGCCATTTGCGACTACGTGGATGGAACTAGAGGGTATTATGCTAAGCGAAATTAGTCAGTCAGAGAAAGACAAAAATCATATGACTTCACTCATATGAGGACTTTAAGAGACAAAACCGATGAACATAAGGGAAGGGAAAGAAAAATAATATAAAAACAGGGAGCGGGACAAAACATAAGAGACTTTTAAATATGGAGAACAGAGGGTTACTGGAGAAAAATGGGGGGATGGGCTAACTGGGTAAGGGGCACTAAGGAATCTTCTCCTGAAATCATTGTTACACTATATGCTAACTAATTTGGATGTAAATTTAAAAAATAAAATTAAAAAAAAAAAGAAGAGGGTGCCCAGCCCTCAATAATCAGAAATTGCACGGGGCGTCTGGGTGGCTCAGTTGGTTGAGCGTCCAACTTCGGCTCAGGTCGTGATCGCGCAGTTCGTGAGTTCGAGCCCCGCGTCGGGCTCTGTGCTGACAGCTCGGAGCCTGAAGCCTGCTTCAGATGCTGTGTCTCCCTCTCTCTCTGGCCCTTCCCCTCTCGAGCTCTGTCTCTCTTTCTCTCTCTCTCTCTCTCTCAAAAATAAATAAACATTTAAAAAATAATAAATTACTGGTCCACCAATGTCATGGTCCAGCTCTAACCAAAGCACTGTTCAGCCTCATAGTGAGGAAACTTTTAGCAACGAGTTCATTTATTATGTATTGACCTACTAAATGCTAGGCAGTGTCCTAGACACTAACGGTGACAGAGAACAAAACCACTCTCTGCCTTCAAGATTCTTACAGGTTAACAGAAATACCAACCAGGTAGACTGGCTAAAGTTCACAAAAGGAGGGAATTAACCACACAAAATGTGTGTGTAAATATTTAACCAGAAAACTGCAGACCAGAGAAATGTGTTAGCTGAACAGAAACTAGGATCCAGAATCCATGTGGGTTGGGGCGGGCAGGGAGAGAAGGATTTAAGAGAAGAAAGGGGGAAATTATTAAGGCCGCAGCAGAGGAATTTGGAGTATGTCTAAGGATTCCAGACGTTTCACTGAAAAAGGTAGCATCTGGCTGTATTTCTGCCTGAGGCCATTGTCCTCCTTTGAGGCTGAAAGCACTTGCCATCTGCTGGAGGATGCTAATGTTAATACAAGAAGCATTTTGCTTATGACTTCTATTCTGCCCAGGAGAGGTGGGTAGCAACTCTAATAGCACATGGAATGGAGGAAAATATGTTCTTGGGAAGCTCCCAGGCTAAAATCTGACCTCTCTTAAGACCTCTTCCTGAGATAGTGGGCAAGATTTGCTTAGGGATCTTTTACCAATATTTTTTTTTTTTTTTTGGGAGAAACAAATCTATGGCAGAAGGATGAAAGTTGGGAATTTGAGGATTCTGGGGCTCTAGTTCCCTTCTCCCTCATCCATCCCACTCTCCCAGACATGTGAAAGAGTCACTTGGGTAACGAGAAGAGGAAAACAGGAAAGGTTTCTGGTGAAGGTCCCACCCTTTCTTCTGAGTTAGAATTGCTCATCTGGGTCATATTACAGAGGTGGGGACAAAGTTTCCAGAGGCTTCACTAAAGTATTTTCTGGGAAAGGGAATTGGAGTCTTCTTTTCTTCCCCTCTTTGGCATGGATTATTAGTTCTTTGACACTTGGTGAAAACAAAATGAAACAAAAAAAAAAAACAAAACAAAAACAAAAACAATGGGTCTGGGCAATAGGAAAGAGAGGGCAGTTCTGGGTAGAGCACTGTCTCGTGACACCAGCCTCCAGACCGACCATCTGGAACGCACCTCTTCATCGATGCCATGAGTGAGAACTCTCCTGTCAGTCATAACACCGCCTTTTCCACTTAAATTACAAATACTTTTATCTGGCTTGTTGTTGCCTTTTAGTTCTGCTTACAATATTTTTTACTTACTGAAGGATTTTACTTTTGTATAGATAGTAAGCTCTACCAGTGTTGGTCTTTATAGTTTCTACCTTTGACTTTAAACGTACACAAGGCTCCCACATCCAACATTTTGAATTATTCATCTATATGCATTCTAATTCTTAATTTTTTTTTAACGTTTTTATTCTTTTTTTTTTTTAATTTTTTTTCAACGTTTTTTATTTATTTTTTTGGGACAGAGAGAGACAGAGCATGAACGGGGGAGGGTCAGAGAGAGAGGGAGACACAGAATCGGAAACAGGCTCCAGGCTCCAAGCCATCAGCCCAGAGCCCGACGCGGGGCTCGAACTCACGGACTGTGAGATCGTGACCTAGCTGAAGTCGGACGCTTAACCGACTGCGCCACCCAGGCGCCCCTCTTTTTTTTTTTTTTGAGACAGAGAGAGACAGAGCATGAACGGGGGAGAGGTAGAGAGAGAGAGGGAGACACAGAATCTGAAGCAGGCTGCAGGCTCTGAGCTGTCAGCACAGAGCCCGATGCGGGGCTCGAACTCACGGACCGCAAGATCATGACCTGAGCCAAAGTTGGACGCCCAACCGACTGAGCCACCCAGGCGCCCCTATATGCATTTTAATTCTTTAGCATTAATCTATTCTATTTTTGTGTATGACATGGGATAATGATCTCATTTTAATTCATTTTCCCACATAATTAATTTTCCCAGGACAACTTTTTTTTTTTAATGCATTTCTTCAGTAATTTGAAATGTATTTTCATCATACACTAAATATTTTATACACTTGAGTATGATGGATCGCAGCACCACAACATTGCAAAATATTTTAGAGCCCCTCCTAATGGTACCCTGCCTGCAGGAAGGTAAGACAAATCTTGTTGAATTCAGGCATAGCCATATAACTTGTGTCGGTCAGTGAAAGGCAAGTAGGAATGACAAGCATCACTTATGCAAAAGGCAGTAAGAGTCAGTGAGTGGCTCATCGTGCCTTCCCCCCCCCCCCTTTGTAACAATACCATTAATGTTTCCTGATAGATACTCGTCCATCAGCCCACGTCCCAGGATGAAAACAACACAGAAGAGGATAAATCCTTGGGGGGGGAAGCTAAGCATTCAAATTGTCTTGTACCCACTCAGTTTTAGGGTTTCGGCGTTATCTTCCCTCCACTGACACAAGAGTCCTGGCAACAGAATGGGCTGTCGTGCCGTTGTCCGCATTACCATTTCACATATGACCATCTCTGTCAATTCCTGCCTGTGGGCCCGACCAGAGCTCCGTGGGAAATGGTAACATTGGGTTGCCAGAAGTGGTGTGGGAAGGCGAAGAATGGGATTTACTTGGGGAAATGCTGAAAGGTAAGGGATGTGGGAAGCCGGTAGAAACTTGCCCAAATCCCCTTTCCTCCAACCACGGGTGCCGCTTATGCCTCATGAATGCAAGCATGTTTAGAGACGCTGCTGTGGCAGTCACCCTGTAAGGCACCGAACTTTCTGAGAGTTGGCACTGTAATTGAAACACCACTGGGTCTGGAAAGATTAGGTGCGAAGAAACCCCACTTTCAGGGGAAGGGTTCCTTTCGTGCCCTGCCTCCGCTTCCAAGTGACTTGCCCATCCCCCAAAGGGCTGAATGCCAACTCTGAGAGATGTCAAAGAGGCCCCAGAGAATGTTCAGGTTTGCATGTTTCCGACTTCAAAACCTCTTCACAGCCTCAGACTTAGCCAGTGGGAACCGATGGGTTCTAGTCCGAATCACGTTGGTGTACGATAAGACCTAATTCTGTGCCTCTGCCTAAATTTTGACATTGAATGGCAGCCAAAATCTGGCTCTCTTTTGAGCTGGAAGTCAAGGCAAACTGTACTATTTCAAAGAGCATTCCTACTCCAACCCTCCCCCCCACCCCTCCACAGCCACCTCCACAGCTCTGCAGAGATTCACAGACATATAAATCAGAGTTGGCTCAGGGTAGAGGAGGAAGGAGAACTGGACGCCACCCAAACAGAGAAGTCATACCCAGAACAATTAGTTACCAGCAACATACATTCCAAACAGCACATCACAGGAACAGGAATCTCCCAAGTTCAGTGCAACTAAGAACAGAAGCAGCTGGAAAAACAGAAAAGAAGAAAAAAAAAACTGGTAAAAATTCTAACAGAAAGCTACAGTTTTGCTATTGACTGAATCTTTCTGTTTCCTCCAAATTCATTTGTTGAGACCTAATTCCTAAGGTGACGGTATTTGGAGGTGAGGACTTTAGGAAGTCCTTGGATCATGAGAGCATATCTCTTCTGAATGGGATTAGTGCCCTTATGAAAGAAGCCCCAGAGACCACCCTTCACCCCTTCCGCCATGTGAGGATACGGCAAAACGACAGCCGTCTATGGTCAGGAAGCAGGTGCTCGCCAGACTCTGAATCTGCCAGAACCACGATCTTGGACTTCCCAGCCCCCAGTACGGTGCTGTTTATAAGCCACCCAGTATGCGGTATTTTGTTGTAGCAGCCTAAACAGACTAAAACAGTAAAATGAAACAATTCTTTCCAGCCGTTATGGGAAGTCCTACCTGAGAAAAGGGCATGCAAGAACGGCACTGGGCACAGGAAGAGTGTTATCAGTGAATTAGATGGTGGAAAGCAGAAAAGGGCACAAACTGGACCAAATCAAACCTATTCGCATTATTACCCCCTTCCTGAGAAGGAGGCTAAAGGAGCAGGTTATACATGATGGTGGCGTCACTACAGTCATGCTGATGTGGTTGTAAACTTGACGCGGTTCTTACTCCGTAGCTGAGGGTCAATCATTCTGAATGATTAAGAGTCGTTTTTCTTCATACACCCCCGAGGTGAAGAATCTCATCAGACTTTTTCTAGATGGATGTCTGAAGTAGGTAGGCCCCACTGCCAAGTGAAGCCAGAACCGCGGTGCCCAGACTGGACAGCCCAAATAATCAGCACTCCTTCCAGAACTGCGCCATATAACGACGCTTATGCTTCGTGTCTGTGAGCTCCTTGGATCCTCACAGTGCCCTCGTAAAGCAAGTAGGGTCCATATTTTACAGATTAGGAAACAGGGGCACAGTAAAGCCTGGGTCATAAAGTTGGCAAATGACAACGCTTTCTCATTGAAACTAACTCTTCCGGAAAAACCCCACAAAGATTCAATGTTCAAGCCAACCCAGAAAGACGTGTCCTAGACATATTTGAGGATGGCTTCCAAGCTCCTTTGAGATCTCTCCTGAGCCCAGGGGTGGGCCCTCAGCAGCCAGACCTAACACATGAGACCTTCCTGCACCCTGGCCACGGCTGATGGATCCAGGTGGAGGCTTGATCCCATGTAGACCATTTAGAACAATGTCACAAAGCAGTGCTTGGTGGCTCAGTCAGTTAAGCATCCAACTCTTGATTTCAGCTCAGGTCATGATCTCACGGTTTGTGGGATCGAGTCTCATGTCAGGCTCTGCACTGACAGCGTGGAGCCTGCTTGGGGTTCATTCTCTCTCTCTCTCTCTCTCTCTCTCTCTCTCAAAATAAATAAATATACAAACATTTAACATGTCACAAGACAAACAAACAAAGAAGGAAAACCATGAGAAATTCAGAGAGAGTGAGTCATTAGAACTAGATTCTGTTAGGGGCAACTCTCTCAAGCAATTCTTCTTGGGTGCTGTGAGATACTTGAGTATCTCCATTCAACTTTTCAAAAAATATAATTTAGGGGCACCTGGGTGGCTCAGTCGGTTGAGCGTCCGACTTCAGCTCAGGTCATGATCTCGCGGTCTGTGAGTTCGAGCCCCGTGTCGGGCTCTGTGCTGACAGCTCAGAGCCTGGAGCCTGCTTCGGATTCTGTGTCTCTCTCTCTCTCTGACCCTCCCGCGCTCATGCTCTGTCTCTCTCTCTCTGTCAGAAATAAATACACATTTAAAAAAGAATATATATATATATATATATATATGTAATTTAATTTTTTTAAACTTTTGCCGAACTAATCACTTTCTGCCACTGGCAACTAAAGAACCACAGTTAACACAACACAGTTTTCCCAGTCTCTCTCTTTCCGGGTCTTAAACTTGTCTTTCCACATAACACCTTTTGCTTTCATCCAAGTGCAGTTCTCTCTTCACTGATCATTTTCTCTGCTTTTGTGTAACGATGGCAAAGTTGGGGTACTTTCTCTTTAGGCCACATTTTCCTTGGACTCACCAACTATTGACCTTCTCAGATGACCACGAAAAAAATCAGACGCTAGAGAGAAAAAACCCACTTACATACTCAGGAGGAATGAGTGCGCTGGCAGGAAGCCAATGGGATTGCAAAATCCCTGTTAAATTAATAAACTCCCTGTCAAACTGCCTCAGTTCCTCTGCACACTAACAAGACACTAGCAGTCTGTCTCGGGCCCACCAGAACCAGTGAGCTGACTCAGATTGCAGGGTAGGTCAGTGCAGTATCCTTAAATCACCTCCCCTTCGAGTAGAGTTTGCAGCTCACATAATACCAGATCAGCAGGCCCGTAGGTAAAACAACACTCAGCAGAGTATTATGAGCTCTAAGCTTGCAAGTGGAGTTATTTAAATAAAAAAAAAGAAAGAAAGAAAGAAAGAAAGAAATCATCAGTTTAAAACTTCATCCCTCTTTGCTTGAGTGAAGGGAGACAAGGACAACCTCTTAGCTTCCATCCGGTAAGGCTGAGCCCAGCAGCTATAAATTAGCAAATAACGAACAGAGTGGTGAGGTCACACCGGAAGTGCCCTGGAGCCTTCCCGCGCTTTCCAGGGAGTTCTGCAGGATTATGGGAAAAGCGGATCCAGCGTGGATGCAGTCAAGAGGGATGATCGCACGAGAGGGCCCAACGGGCTTCGCATGGAGGTCTTCTCGTCTCTAGGTGGTGCCAAGCATGGGCAACCAAGGGCGTTTTTTTATGAGCCTCCAGCGTCTACTTGAGCACGGTTAAAGGTGCTCTTAATTGGTCTTCTATTCAGAGGCCTTAAATTAACTTTAACTAAAAATAGTGCTTACTTGGTTCAACGAAGGAAAATTGGATTTAGATTTAGAGTTGCTGTACAGATGCAAAATAAGCTCTAAAGCCTTCACTTTTTTTTTTTTTTTTTACCATAGCATATGGGCAAAGCAAAATGCAAATGACTTTGCAGTTCTCGATTTGAATAGAAGTACTTTTGTGTCTGACACCAACATGCTTTTTCACTTTTTCAGTTTGATATTGGGGAAGAGGAGAGTTAGGGAAACGGAGGCAGATTGGGACTCTTCTCCATGGTTAGTCACCGTGGATGGGTCAACCTCTCTCTGGGGTGTTCCTGGAGACACCCTACCATTCTTGGGATACTTTTTTTGCCTACTAAGTATTGTCCTTAGTATTTTAGCACTTCGTTTAACCTCCTAGCCTTACTAGCCTATAAATTCCTGGGAGAGGAGGCTACGTGCTACCCATTTTAGTCACTCGCCCAGTTCTGAGCCTGATGGCTTCCCGAATTAGTTTTACAAATAAACGTATGAAGTACAAGTAAACAAACAAAAACGACGGAAAACACAGCGAAGTAGATGGTGGGCTCTAGAATCAAAAAAAAACTTTAATTCTGTCCCTGTCCATATTCACTATGGGATCTTGGACAGTAATTCTGTTTCCCATCTCCTCATCAATAAAGAGGAGATAATCACAATACCCCTTGTAGAGGGTTGTTGTAGGAGGATTAAATGGGATAATGTGTAAAAGGACCTAGAAGACCACCTGGCATTCAGTAAGAGTTCAGTAACCGTTAACCAAAGTTGTTGCTATTGTGTCATTACCTCCCTCGTTTACAATTAGTCGGTGGCTTTTTGGGCTGTTTTGAAACATCCCTCCTTCTCCTAAGAAGAAAAATACATTCTGATGCAGTACAGTCCTGGGTAAAAACTATGATTCTGAGTTAATTAAAAATTTTTTTTTCTAAATATGCTAAGCATATCTGCTTAAAAATTCAAGGAAGTAAGTTTGGTATTTTAGAAACATGTCCATCAAATCACCACTATAAAATGTCAGCACTTCAGAAGACTTCCCATCTATGAGTCACTTCGTTAATATGATCTATAGTTCACCTGTCTCGAGGTGCGCAAGAGTCATTTGCTTATTTTCCCTTAGTACAGCTAAAGAGAAATGAGGCACAGAGAAACATTCGGCTCCAAGATAATAGAATCAATTGCATAGCTTATCCAAAAAAATCTCTTCATTCTCAAGTCTTCATCCAAATACCAAATGCAGAAGCAAATTTCATTTCACTGTTTCTTTTAAGTATAGCTTTTAGTTAAAGGGCGTTATCATTAAACTGAACCTTCAAGCATCCAAATCTACAGTTAGATTCAAACAGCTAGCATTCTGGTGGTCCTGTCCGTTGAAAGAACGAGCTTCAATTAATTTATCACATGGAACCCAGTCAGGAGACAGAAACCACCCCAATAATTTTAACAAGGGAAAGTAATATAAGAAATCGCTAACTAGGTACTGAAAAACCAAAAAGGCAAAAAGAGAATGCTGTTGGGGAAGCAGCAGTGGCAGGAAGCGGCTACTCTCCTAGGCCAGGAGGAAGAACAAAGAGAAGATGTTGGCGCCATGGAGCTCAGCTGGGACATCTCAGAATGGCCGCTGCATGGCAGGTGCTGGTTTCTCTAAGCTCGGAGCATGGCTCCAAGGGCCTGTGACCCATGCCCTGAAGAAAGGCATCCCCAGGCTGCTGCTGACACCTCTGAAAGGTGTGAGGAGGCGGGTTCTGGGCGTGAGGAAACCTACATCCTGCAGCCCACTGCTGCTACTGCAATGACAAAACGCTTTGCAAGAGCGATCTGACACGAACTGCAAACAAATGGGAAGAAGGAAGTCCCTCCCCCCTCCTTCCGGTCTCCATCCAGCACCTGCAATTGGTGGAAGCGAACCAGAAAGCAGCCGGCAAAGCAGGAAGTGCTTTGCAGAGAATCTGCCCTGGTTGACATCGCAATAAAGAAAAAGGTGTGTTGGGGTTAAGAGATAATCACTGAACCGGCATAAGTGCCTAAAGGAGGGACAAATTAAAATATTTTGTTTGGCTTTATCATTACTTATACCCAAGCTAGTGATCTGTCTCCTATACTTTTCTTGGCTCCTATTTGCATATGTTTTTGGGTTTTTCTCCTACTCATAATTGAGGTAAGAAAGTTGATTTACCGATCCAAATACGTTTTTTTAGACCTTTAGATTAAAATTGGGGGTGTTTTTTAAAAGCATAACACCAGAGTTTTCATTCTGAAGCCCCATAAAATTATGATTTATCCACTATACTTATTTTCATAAATGCTATTTATCTTCAAGGAAAGAATATATAGGAACCTGTAATTTTATTTATTTTAAAATTTTTTTTTAATTTATTTTGAGAGAGAGAGTGAATGAGTAGGGGAAGGGCAGAGAGAGAGGGAGACAGAGGATCTGAAGCAGGCTCTGTGCTGACAGCAGAGAGTCTGATGTGGGGCTGGAACTCAGGAACTTGGACGATCATGACCTGAGCCGAAACCAAGACTTGGATACTTAACCGACTAAGCCACCCAGGTGCCCCATAAGAATCTAGAATTTTAAATGACTGAAAGATAACACTGAGAACCTAATGGACTCTGTAATGTGTCAGCAAATAATTATAATGAATAAGTTTATATAGTTATTATTAACGATAAGTACATATAAATATAGTAATTGCTCTGGAATCATCCTGTTACTGGAAAATCCTCAACATTTTTGTTGTTACTGTCTTTGTTTGAATTGTTACAAAGGATGAATTGTTCAACACAAGTAATCCCTAACCAAACCTGTTAAAACTTAATTTCATTCTACTTTACAGTAACTAAGAAGTTGCATTCAGATGCAGTGGAGACCAAATCTGAAATATTTAGCCAGAGAATAGCACCCCTATTCATTTAGGACGACTATTGATTCAAAAAACATTCTTGCATGTCTGTCACTGAACATGACTTTGTAGGTTAAGGTTAAAACAATGTCTCTAATTCAAGAAGCTGATAGTTTAACTGGAAAGAACTTACTAACACATCTAAATGGGCCTGAGTCTGAGACAGGTGGCTGATCATCTCATGGCAGTGGGGCATTTGGAAGGCTGGCTGCAGCACAACTCCCAGCCTCCCTTTCAGCAACCTGTGACTCTGTGATTAATTTCTCTCCAGCGGACTATGACAGAGTAGGGGTGCCTGGGTTGTACGATATTCTACACGCGTTCCGTCGTGTTTCTCCCTTGCCTGGAGGTGTGATGACAGACAATGACTAGGGTGACTTTGGAGGCCATGTGTTGAGGGCAGCAGAGTGACATCACTGTGAGTTTCTAATTGACCGTACAGATCAGGGACAACCCTCTCACATCACCCCCACCCCCAACCTGGAACTTCTTCCCTGGACTATAATGGGAGAAATGAACCTTGACTACACTTAAGCCAGGATACTTTGAGTCTATTTGTTATTCGAGTTTAGCCTACTCTAATTAGTCGAAGACCAATACATCGTACAGAAGGATTTCAAGTAATAGAGTCAGAGTTCCTAGAAGAGATCAAACCTAATCTGGGTGTTGCCTAATTACAACTACAATTGATTTAGAACTTTAATGTGCCAAGGACTGTCCCAAGAACTGACACATATTATCTAGTTGTCACAACAGCCCTTCGTGTTAGGTATTATTAAACCTTACTTTGCAGATGAAAAAAATGGAAGTTCAGAGCCATTGAGGTACTTCCTCTAAGTCATACAGCAATGACGAATGGGAGGCCTACAATTTGAGCACAAGTATTTCTGTCTTCACAGCCAGGGCAGGCCGGTGGGGGAATATGGATGCATGTGTTCTCATTGAGGCTGGGGGGATTCCGGGAGTGACCATAGCTTTGGGACTTTTCCTTCCCAGTGATATTCTTCTATAAAAAGAGTCCGCCTTATTCACCTGTTCTTCCAGCCAGTCTTGACTTCAAAAATCTGAACTGCACTGCTTTTTTTGCCACCAATGCTACAGCAGTGGGAAAGCCCAGAATAAATTATCAAGGTATTTGGTGCTGAAAAGGAAACAAAAAACTCAGCCCTCACCCACCATCCCAGCCATCCCCCAGCAGTAGCCCAGTCCATCTGAGAGAGGATTGAATGGAGACCGAGAGCAATAAAGTGGGTTACCCTTCCTCTGTATAAGGAGCCTCAGGATGATTGGAAGGGTTAGGGGCAGGGATCTTGGCCACAGAACAGAAGGAGAGGAAGCCCAATGAAGGGCAAATACACATTGCTCAAGATCACCAACCATTTGCAAAGATAATCAAGAACTAACCGTAAGTCATTTGTTTTTGGCACTTGGCTGGCCCCAGAGGGATTCAAGGCAAATAAACAAATGTTGGCCTGGGGATGTCTAAACAAAACCACATCCAAGAGCTACTAGGCCTCGGAAACCATGGAGAGCTTTGAATAGAGGAGGTGGACATCCATGGGGCATATGGACAGTATTTCAGTATTTCCAATGTTGTCTTTGAGCAGACATGTTTAAAGTGTTAGAACTGGTCTTTTTTATTTTTAATGGAGCACATTTATAAGTCATTTATATTGCAGATGGTCCGGTGCCCCAGAATGCCACGAAATAGCTAAATAGAGCCTATGTTCAGCTTGCTGTGCTCCAAGACACTCTTGAAGCCCTTCCCCGAAGCCTGCAATTCTCCTTAACCAACAGTGACAGCCAGCAACCAAAAAAGGTTAAGGTCACTCAGACTGAGAAAGCCAAATGCTTTCACTGCAGAAGCCGAACGGCAACAGAAACCATGGATATCCTAAGTACCGCTTGCCAAAAATGCTTGGTGTCTGGCTTCTAGACACTGTCTTCTCTCACGTCCCCTAGGCAGGTGGTCGAGGGTGGCCATGCAACTGATTCTGGCCGATGAGTTAGCAACAGAAGTGACAGGGCCACTTCCAGCCTGGAGCATTTAATTGCTGGTGCCAGACCTTCCAGAATTATCTTTCCTTCTGCCACAGCCACGGGCAACATTTGAGATGATGGCTGCTCCATGAGGGGCAAGTAGCTTGAGCAAAAAAGAGACTTTGGTTATGTCAAGGCCCTGGGATTTTGCAGTTATCTGTTGCTGCGGCCTGATCTTAATTTTCCTCACTGGTAACAATAATAAACTCTCACTGAGTGCTCTAGTCTAAGCACTTGATACATACACATTTAATTCTAACAACCCCCCTCTGAGACGACTACTCTTGTATCCTCATGGCACAGATGAGACAGACAGCTACAGAGAAGTTATATAAAATAAGATGACATCACTAATACAAAAGATTCAGGTATAGGAAGTCTGTCTCAGTGCCTGGGATTTCAGCACTGAGCTGTGTTGCCTCTTGACCAGTATCATGCATTTTAATATGATCACTGTGACAAGCATTGATAAAACGGTGCATCATCAGACACACCCACAAAACCTGCAGGAAAAACATGTCGTCATATCAAAGTCACCATATGCTACCATCAAGTTTAACTCTTGTTTGCGGCTCGTTGCAATTATTTTATGAGGAGGAAAAAAAAAATGGCATCTGAAATAATTGCACCCCAGATGTCACTACTTGAGTCGCCAAGTTGCGTGACAATTTTTAAAAAGCCAGAGCATGCACACGAAATAAATAATGTTTAATCACGTAGGCTATGCTTTCCACTTCCCGCAAGATCTGGGTCTACGCTCCTGAACCTGGTCTTCCTGAGTTTGAGCAATACCTTAAAAAAAAAAAAAAAAGCAGGAACTGGGAACATTATCTATTTAGCATGTTTCATTTTAGATTAAACAGATTTTACTCCCTGTTCCCTGGTAATTATATATAATTAAAAAGCACCAAGGAATGTGCGTAAAAGCACAATGAAGTAATAATCATGTGAACAGTGGCTTATTTTAACTCACCGCTGAGGGGAAGCTGCTTCTATTCAGATTAATTTGTGAAAGGGCTGACGAGAACACGGCAGTGAGGCAGACGGGGAGCGTGTTCTTTCAAATTGCTCAGCTCAGAAAACACGATTAATGAAACACATCTCATTGCACCAATGCTTCAGAAGGCATTATTACTGAACATGCTTTAAAGGTCATGCTCCTCTGTAGCAGCTTTCTCTTCGGAGGAAACCCGTCCTAGTTTTCAGAACGTTTCTGAAGTCAGATTGACTGAGATCACTTCTAAAACAAGACCTACTGGAGCAGCTCTAACGATTGGGAGCGAGCACAGGCATCTTCTCAGAGCCACACTGTCCCTCACTCGTGCACGTTCTCCAGGACAAAGACACGTCTGGAAACACCGACTCTGCTAATTAAGTCATGTATTTGCTAAAGAGCGATGTACTGGGCAGTGGGGAGCCTGGGCGGCTCAGTTGGTTAAGCGTCTGACTCCTGGTTTCGGCTCAGGTCATGATCTCGTGGTTCATGAGTTCGAGCCCCACATCGGGCTCTGTGCTGACAGTGTGGAGCCTGCTTGGCATTCTCTCTCTCTCTCTCTCTCTCTCTCTCTCTCTCTGCCCTTCCCCACTCATGCTCTCTCTCAAAATAAATAAACTTAAAAAGGAAAAAAAGCAATGTATCAGGCATCTACAACAGCAGTAAGGCACTGAGCTGGGTGCTTAGAAAGTGACATATGAATAAAGAACTAAAGGAAGTGAAGAGGAAGCCACAGAACTCTCTGGGGGAGGGCACTGTAGACACAGAGAATGGCTTGTGCAGAGGACTTGAGGTGGGAGGGTGTCGAAGGGAAGGTGGGAGGGTGAGGAGGAAAATAGTCAGGGACTTGTCACAGCAGAAGAGGGCCAGAGCATGAACGGTCACATAGGACTACAGGGACAGGGCGAGAGTCACTCTAAGTGACAGGGCAAGTCCGTGGAGCGTTTTGAGCCAAGGAGGGTGATGATCTGACAACCACAGAATTGCTCTGGCTGCTGTGCTGAGAACAGACCCAAGGGCAGCAAAGAGGCAGGGAGGCTAGTTAGGAGGCCCCTGAGACCAACCAGGCACAAGGTGACAGGGGTCTGGCCAGCGTGGCAACGGTGGAATGTAAGAGAAAAGGCCAGATTCTGGATTTACTATACTTTAAAAGTAGAAACAATAGGAGTTGTGACAGATCAGATGGGATGTATAAGAGACAGTGGGGGCAGAGATGGCCCCAGATCATTGGCCTGGTAACGAGAAACGCGGAGTGGTCATTGACTCGGGCAGGAAAAACTGAGAGGAGCCACTTTGGAAGCCCAGTTTGGGGCATGTAAGTTTGAAATACCCATAAGATGACCAAGTGGAAATATCAGAGACTAACAGCACTGAGCTAAAGGGATCAAACCCAGCGGGAAATACACACTTGAGCCTCATTAGCATAAACATTGTATTTAAGGTCAGAGGAGTGAATGAGGCCACCAAGAGGGTGTAGAGGAAGGATGCCCAGAGGCTGAATCCTGGATCACACCAATGTTCCAAGTTTGGAAGATGAAGAGGAACCAGCACAGGTCATTCGAGAAAGCAGCCACAGAAGCAGGAAGAAAACCCGGGAGTCCAGACCGGTGATCTGGGAGTCAGCTAGCTAGAGAGAATAACGTTGGTCTGGCTCTGCCTACTTCGGTGGTGTTTTGAAACACAATGAGAGGATAAAGGTGAAATCCTTTAAAAAAAAAAAAGTTATTGTTGTCCATGTCTCCAAGATCCTCAAGAACATCCCTAGTGTGTGTGCAAATTAAATATATTTATTTTTAAAATACGTGTATGGGGCGCCTGGGTGACTCAGTAGATTAAGCCTCCCACTTTGGTTCGGGTCACGGACTCAGGGTTTGTGAGTTCGAGCCCTGCATCGGGCTCACTGCTGTCAGCACAGAGCCTGCTTCGGATCCTCTGTCCCCCCCCCCCCGCCCCTCTGCCCCTCCTCTGTTCATGCTTTGTCTCGAAAATAAACATTATTTTCAAAATAAGTGTACATATGCTTATTATACTGATTTAAAATATATGAACTTAAAACCAAAATTTCTGAGGTGAAGCTCCAGGAATAATAATAAAAATTCAAACAGATGCAACAAGTTGTAAAACCCACCAAGATTCATCAACGCTGTTGAGTCTCCCTGCACCCCCCAGCCACCTGACGAATCTTTCAGTGGCAGTGGCAGCTTAAAGAGAAAAATATTTGGCTTTTGTGGTATCGGTATTACTGTAGGATTTAACCTCTTACTCTCTACCAAAAGCTACAGAGCCACTTCCGGAGGGTTAGGAACCAAAAATGAGTCTGTATCCCCATTTCCCCTAAAAATAGGGACATCCTAAATCTAGTGACTCTTTTTTTTTTTTTTTTCTTAAGTAAGCTTCACCCAGCACAGAGCCCAAGGCAGGGCTTGAACTCATGACCCTGAGATCAAGACCTGAACTGAGATCAAGAGTCAGACTTGGCCTACTGAGCCACCCAGGCGCCCCCTAAACCTCAGGACTCTTAACCTTGTGTGGTATCTGTCATATATTTACGACCTGTTTTTAAGATCATGATATTTGTGTTTATTGGACTTAGAGCTTAGGAGGAACCTATGAGTCTTTAGGGAATGGTGATGACAGATATTCATTTACGTATTCAGCAAAAATGCTAGAGAGGCAAAACATAAGGCTATTGTTGAGAGCACGGTGCTGTCCTTATATCCTAACTGGGCGTCTATCAAATAGAGACAAGCATAGGACCTGCCTCCTGGGCTTCACACATGCCCACTGTATGCTCAATATTGTTGTAAGTGCGGGGCGCCTGGGTGGCTCAGTCGGTGAAGCGGCCGACTTCGGCTCAGGTCATGATCTCGCAGTCCGTGAGTTCGAGCCCCGCGTTGGGCTCTGGGCCGCCAGCTCTGAGCCTGGAGCCTGCTTCGGATTCTGTGTCTCCCTCTCTCTCTGCCCCTCCCCTGCTCACGCTGTCTCTCTCTGTCTGTCAATAGTAAATAAACGTTAAAAAAAAATTGTTGTGAGTGCTGGGGGTGCAATGGAGAACAGTGCAAGATCCATACGTGGGTGATGGTGGAGCCCAGAAAATAAACAAGGAGATAGCTAAATGGGATATTTATAAAGAGTGTGCAGTATTAAACATAGACCTGTGTCCGAGAGTGGCTAGGAGTGGGGGGAGGGGAGGAAAGACCTCTTCGAGGAGGAGAAATTTGAACCAAGGCCTGAGCAATGGAAGACACCAGGCATGCCAACAAGCCAGGGTTAGAGGACTCCCAGCGGAGAAAGACCACAAAAGCAAAGAGATACAGCCATGAAGACAAAATAGCCAACTTGATCTCAGAAAATAAACCATCTAATTAAATGTGGGGAAGGCATATGAGTCAGACATGCAGGGCCAAATGAAGCCATTCAGGGTCAGGCAGGGAACGTATCCACGGGGGAAACTTTCACACTCCTGGGCAAGTCTCAGAATGTACTGATGAAGTATTGATCAGGCTTGATGCTATAATGTAAAGATACATTTGAATTCTAATGTGATTGACCTGTAAATTTTTACAGCAGGCTTTAGGAGTATGCCTCCTCCTTTCACCCACCCACCTATGCCCTCATTAATACGGTCACATGATCTTTTAAGTATGTGCTTTGAACCAAGGCAGGACAAGGGAGTGGTCACTTTTCTCGACCGTGTGAAATGACCTTCCTGTATGGTTTATTTTGTCCACTTGTGTGTGCTGCTTCAATTCCTTTCTGCCAACTGCTGAAGGAATGGCATGAATTCAGACAAACAGATTACCTGGTCCAACATTTTCTGTCTGGGACTGTCCTCAAATACTATGTTAACGGCCATCCAGGATCCTGCAGCTAAGGAAGACTTTCCGTCTCAGCCTCCACGGCCTTTCGGCTCGCACAGCCTGACGGATGAGTTTGTGCCTTTCTGCTGTCCCCAGCCCCTGGATCTGTTTCACTTTTGACAGCTATGGACCTTTGGGAGAAGCCAAACAGGTTTAGAAACCAGTTTAGTCCCAGCAGACCTGCACAGTGGGAACTCACCTCTACATACAGGGATGTGGGGCAGGGCCTGTCTGTGCACTAGGAAGTCAGCCCAGGTTCCCAGAGAGCCCTAGGCATCCC
Source organism: Panthera uncia (assembly GCF_023721935.1). Classification (NCBI taxonomy): domain Eukaryota; kingdom Metazoa; phylum Chordata; class Mammalia; order Carnivora; family Felidae; genus Panthera; species Panthera uncia. The sequence goes on along the minus strand of NC_064809.1, from coordinate 90,186,972 downwards.
GTCTAAACAGATACATCAATCTGCTCACCGAGAGAATAAAGCTGGCTCTCCCCATATAATTACAGGGTGGCTGATTTATTATTCTGAACATTATTCTGTGCATGGCAGGGGGAGTGTTATTTGTGCCAGTATACAGTATTGGGCCAAAAGATGAAATACCAAGCTAGTCTGATTGGCTCCAAGAATCCATTTGCACAAACCGAGATCCTGCATATGCCAATGCGTGTTCAGGGATTATGCCACGTGGCTTAGTCTCTCTGGCAAAGCCCCTTCGAGAAGGAAATTACAGTGGCAGGGGTCTGATGATAAATCTTCCTATTTGGAAGTTCTCTATGAAACGTTTTCGCATTTATGTTTACCTTTCCATCATCGTTTAAAAGTCAATCTGGCCAAATCCTAGATTCGCCGAAAGACCCGTTTGGATTAGACTTTAAGGCTCAGGGTTGTTTGTGAGGGGTAGACACATTGATACCTGGTTTTAGGGTATACGTATTTAAGCAAAAATAGAAACAATTCTTAACAAGAATTCTTATTCAATTTTTCTCCCCCACGGAATGAATTCATAGATTATTCAGTTTTCTGAATCCCAGCAATACCTCATCACCGTTAATATAATTATTATGAGGGGAATAAAGAACCTGATGCAAGGAATAACTAGCTTTATGCTATTTTAGGTGAAATAAGCAGGTTATAATAATGCACATTTATTATGATTCACATTGTGTTGAAAAAATTTTGTCCAGGAAAAACAACATAAAGGAATATCCTAAATAATAATTGTTACCTTTAGGTAATAAAATTATGAGTGACATCTTTTTCTATTTTAAAACGTTTTTGTCTCTAATGGATATAAATTTTATAATCTTTTAAAAAAAAGTTTTTATTGAAAAAAAAAATAAATAAATAAATAAAAATAAAAAAAGTTTTTAATGTTTATTTTTGAGAGAGAGAGTGTGAGAGACAGAATGTGAGCGAAGGAGGGGCAGAGAGAGGGAGACACAGAATTGGAAGCAGACTCCAGGCTCTGAGCTGTCAGCACAGAGCCCCACATGGGGCTTGGACTCACAAACGGGGAGATCATGACCTGAGCCGAAGTCGGACGCTTAACCGACTGAGCCACCCAGGCACCCCTAAATTTTATAACCTTAAAACCTGTGTCTCAAATGTAAACAGCCCCTACAGGATGAGAATAGCTTGTAACTAAAATACAGGCTGAGTCCAGATCGGCCACTGAAGGAAGGGGTGAGGGAACCCCCTGACTTCCCAGCATTTACATCCCAAACCCCCAGACCCTGGTTTGAGGAGATTCCCGTACTGTGCACTTCAGAGCCTTAAATGCTCCCCTGTGTAGCTCCAACAGGTGTGATTTACAAGGCAAGTTTCTCTCTTAAAACACCTTTCCGGGAACCTTCATTCTTTTTAGTACTGGTAAGTTCCAGGAACTGTCTGTGCAGCATGAAGGGGCTCACCCTCCATCGTGTTCTCCCTTGGCGTGTCCCCGCGGCCCGCTCCTGGCAGACAGAGAAATAGGCCTGTTGGTTTTCTTGTCTCTCTGGGACCCCTTTTGGTCACCTCTGCCCCCTTTCTGGCAGTCTTCCCCACGCCTTAGTCACCGAACCGCGCCCAGGCCAGACCTTCCTTGGCGGGCCTTCCAGCGCTGCGTGCCCGTCCTCCTCGATACTTGGCTTTGAACAGTGTGGTGGGAACTCCTACCTCTGCCAGCTGCTCCCTTCAAGTGCCTGGGGCTAATGGCGTTGCACACGCGGGCACACACACTTATTTACTTGTTGGTATTTTAAATACCCAGCTACCCCAAAGCACACCAATTGGGAGCTTTGGAGGTTGGCTCTGACATGGGTGGTTCCAATGTCCAGCCGGGGTCGGGAACCACCTGATTAACACCCAAAGCTGAGGCGGGCGGTGAAGGACTCAGAACACACACTCTGAAACCAACTGCCTGAAATGAATCATGTCTCCACCAGGAACCTGACAGCTGTACAGCCTGGGGCACTTTATATCCCTTTGTCCATCATTTCCTTATTTGTCGAGCGGAGGGGATGCTGATAGTGATATCTGCCTCGTGGGGTTGTGGTGGGCGGGGGGGGGGGGGGTCGGATCCGATAACGCTGTGAAGTACGCTGTGGTCCAGCCCACAGTCGGTGCTTCTGGGCAGGCTGGTTCTTCGTATTGATAACTATTTCTACTCAGCATCCTATGGTCACCTGGCTCCGAGGGTCCCCAGGGCGGCAGCTTCAGGAAAAAAAAGTTAACAGGAGACTTAGATCTGCTCTGTGGGATCGGGACGGAAGGCCGAGGCAGAGTTTGCAAGGTCCTCCTTCGCCTCCAAGCGAGGTCCTATGAGTGCTCCTGTCCTGAACAGACTTCTGCTGGTCTCCAGCCCCTACCAGGGGCTGCTGGGAAGGACACTCGGGAGCCACGTGCATCAGCCACACCGGTCTCGGCCTCTCCTGAGAGAGGGGCTTTAAGAAGCGCCTGATGGGAGCTTCTCCTGCAACTATAAAATCGCATTTCTCACCGACGGGCCTGGTTTTCGGGGGGCCCAGGCTGCAGCCCTTGCAAGGCTTTGGCAGCTCTCCCGGTGCCCCTGGCTGGGGAGCAGTGGGCAGAGTGGCCCTATCGGGTCGGGGTTTATTACCCCCTCCAGTGTACTAGCCCTCGCTTCAGAATAAATACCCTCCCACGCTCAGTGTGCCGCGCACCTGTTAGTGTTTGTTTTCAACTGACAGTGTTGATTTAGCGTTAGGCTCAGCAGGGGATGTGGTTACAGCGCTATGATAAGGGCCCTGAGCAGCTCTGCGCACAAGAGGAAAATGCCAAGTTGGGTAATGAAAACTGAACCACCCCATGCTTCGGCTTAAAAATATCCTTACTGAAATTATGAAAGCGCCACAAAAACAAAACAACGCACAAATCATCCCTCTCTCCTAGAGCAGTTTTCCTTCCCCACACTGCACCGCAGCGAGAAGCAGCCTGGCTTGTCTGAAACTCAGGGGAGGGAGCCCTGGGTTCTCTTAGCACTTCCTGCTCCCCCTTGGGGGCTGCTGGCAGATTTCACCTCTCCTCTCCCGGCCTTGCTTTCCCCTGCGATGGAGAGAAGGGTTTGAATGCCCTGAGCTCTCTGATTCCTTCCAGTACCCCTTCACCCCGCCTAGCATGTTGGTGAATCCACTGATTCACTGATGCATGATGCATTCAATTACAGAGCACGACCTACACAACAGGCAATGCGGGACATGGGGGGAGAGAAGGCAAGGCAGAGCAGGCCAGGCACCATCCCTGGAAGCAAGTGTGTAAACAAACAGGCACGACCAAGGGTGCACGCTGGCAGCGACATATGTTCGGGGGAAAGGTGATTTTCACAGATCAGATGAGTGGTCTTTCATAAAGAGGGCGACTCTTTAAATTGAGTGTTGAGTGATGCACCGATGCTTGCCAAGGTGGGGAGGGGTGTAAAGAGGGCTGCTATGGGCAAAGCTTTAGTAAAAGGCGAGCTGCAAAAGAGCCTGGTGGGGTGGGGGATTGCCAGCACTTTAGGGAGTCAGAAACCTAGACTGTGGGCTGTGTGTGTGTGAGAAAGAGAGATAGAGACAGGGACACAGAGAGGAGAAGGCTAGTAGAGAGCAATGCTTTTGGATATCAGAAGAGATTCAAAGTGGGCAGAGGCCACATTAAAGCCGTACGATATAAAGGAGTTCAGAGTTTAGCCCACAAACATGAAGGAGCTAATGACAACCCGTTTTAAGCACAACTCAGTCAAATTTGGGCCAGTAGAGACTTTATGCAAAATAGTTATATGTGCAAATAATTAGGAGATTAGAATTTGTCTTATTTGCCACATTTCCCCCCCGGTGTTAGATAACAAATGTTCAGGCGATGGCACCATCCTGTTTCCTGGTTTGCTCCTTCAGGTGGCTGGACTGGAGCCTTCAGGACCCAGGTTTACAGGTTGTTGGCTTTAACTTACAACCTTCTTCTTCATGCCCCTTCCATTTCCACAATGGAAATTGGAAGACTATATCACTTCCTAAAAGCTTTCAAGACTAATCCCGTTGTACTCTTACCACTCCTTTCCTTTCCTTTCCTTTCTCGTCTATCGTGCATTTTCCTTCTTTTTGTGTGTGTGTGTACCTTGATTATCATCTGGCGAGCAGAGATTATATCATGAATATTTTATAACCCCATAGCGCCAGTATACAAGAGCCTATTAATAGCTCAATGACTTCAAAGGATACTTGCACATGCCTAACACAGGCCAGGTACAGAGCAGGTGCAAAATTATAAGAAGGCACATAAGCTGTGGAGTCAGAAAGTGCAGCGGTTTAACCCCTAGCTAGGTCACATAATCATTAGTGGTCCTGACCAAGTCATTTGATTCTGAGCCTCAGTATCTTCCTCTGCAGAGTGGGGTTAATAATAATGTGAAAGGGTATTTCTTTTTTTGTTGTTGTTGTTAACGTTTATTTACTTTGAGAAACAGAGACAGAGCATGAGTAGGGGACGGGCCGAGAGAGAGGGAGACACAGAATCCGAAGCAGGCTCCAGGCTCCGAGCTGTCAGCACAGAGCCCGACAAGGGGCTCGAACCCACAGACTGTGACATCATGACCTGAGCGGAAGTCAGACGCTTACCCGACTGAGCTATCTGGGTGCCCCATGAAAGGATATTTCTTAAGAAAAGATAAAATCATGACTCCCATACAGATATAAAATAAACACATGCTAAGGATTTTATTTAACAGATAGATGTTAAATTGGTTCAAAGGCGAAATAAAAGACGCATAAATTTATATGGTGTTAAGAAGTGTTGGAATGAGTTTACACATCGACAGAAACTGGCTTTTTCCAATGAGGGTTGAGTGGGTGGAGAAGCCAATGTAATTCCATCCAGCGAGTATGTATTTGTGTATCCGCAGACAAGAATCATTTGCATTGCTATCAGTTATCTATAGTGTACAGAGTAGTAAAATCGCTTAAAGCCAGTGAAAGGCTCAGAGCCCCCCCTCTCAGAATCAGAATCAGAATCTGATCCTGGAAAGAGTGTGCACTAAACAATGCATAGTGTTCTACAGAAGCACAAACCTTTCTCTGTAACGCCTAGCTGGCATCCTGTGATTGCTGGGAGGATCAGCTCTCACAAATGTGGAACACCTTGCATAGTCCCGAGAATGTACCAAGTGCCCAAGCAAATGAGAATTGATTTTATTACTATCGCTATAAGTTATAAAATAAAATTGCTTTTTGGCTAAGTTTTTGCTCATCAAACCAGAATGGGTATTTTTCCATCGTTATCATCTAATGGCATCCAATATAGTGCCCGGGTACTGGCTTAGTGCTCAGTAGATTTTTGAATGACAAGTTTACACGAAGGACAATATTCCGGTGAACCGTGAAATAGATTTTTTTAAGTTTATTTATTTATTTTGAGAGAGAGAGAAAAGCATGAGCAGGGGAGGGGCAAAGAGAGAAGGAGAGAGAGAGAATCCCAGGTAGGCTCCACACTCAGCATGGAACCTGTCACGGGGCTCTATCCCATGAACCGTGAGATCATGACCTGCGCCGAATCAAGAGTTGGACGCTCAACCGATTGAGCCACCCAGGCACCCCGTGAAATAGATTTTGAGAACCATTGATGATTAACCTTGTGAGTCAGGACAGATGGCAAGGAAACCGAAATGACTTCTGCCATCATGCTCTCGTTCTGAAAGTCAGTGGGACTTTCAGTGGGACCTCACGTCCCATTCATGTAAAATGATGGTGTTTGAACGCTACTCTGCTCTGACCCCTCTCCACTGGATGCCAGCCTGAGTTCTGTTGAAATGAGCATTCGCTTTACCCTGGGTCTAAGTCCTTATTCAAACACAGCTTTCAATGATGCCAGTTGAGTTTCCCACATGCCTGCTGTGACGTCCAGGAGGATCTTCTTCAAGGAACCAATGGCAGTTCAGTTCTTGTGGGAAGCAGACTAGGACCAACAAACAGTTTCCTGAACTCACCCCATTTTAAATGATAAGCAAAGACAGAAGGGGAGCTCAGTAGAGCGAGTGTATGTGTGAGTGTATGCATGTGCTTGTGATTAAATAGCAATAACTACAACAGCCACCCCAAATTTAAAATGGCGTTCCTTGCATAACGCTAAAATAAGTTGCTGGTGGCCAAGAGGAAAGTGGGGATGGAACATGGATAAAAATTGGATGTATCTTGGAACTGTCTCTGGTTTTAGTGGTTTGGACCCCGAAGTGGTTCAACTTGTCTCTTCCTTCTTTTTTCTTCTGGAAAGCCTTTCATTTTAGAATGGTAATAAGCAACCACCCAATTTGTACTTAACTGTGGACTTGGCTTCTACTAATTTTCAAGAGTTAAAGAAAGACAGAAAAAATTCTTTAAGCCTGACAGAGTTTCTGGAGCCCCAGCCCTCCTTGAACACCTTCCAGCATCCTACCTGGGTCTTAGAGGAATGCTGGCCTAGAGACAAACTTAATACGTACCACCCTGACTCCCGCAGCTGCTCTTAACTCTTCCATGCATAGGGAGAGCTCTTTGACTAGAAGGAAAACTGTTGTAAGGACAGGTACGGGCCAGGGTGGTAGGAAAGGAATGATGACCTTAACCGGAAAATAAAACTCAACTGTGGGCAAAGGCAGGGCTGGTCTTCTGATTCGGGGACTATCGACAATTATTTCGTGAGTTCCCGAGCAAGATCCATTCTGCCAAAAATAATTCCACTTTGCAAGAGGATGCCAGGAAATCCACAGTTTTGAGTTTTAGTTCAGTCAGTGACTCAACCATCTGTTAATCTGCAAGGATGTGTGTCTCCAATTCTTCCTTGGATTCTCAGGGAAAGAAAGGACCACCTAATCTAGTGATTCTAAGCTCTTTTTTTTTTTTTTTTTTTTTTTGGATGATGGATGCCTTTGAGAACCTCAGTTTTGCAGCTCAGAAAGATGTAGACAGGCACTCCATGTGAGTTAGACTTTTCTCCCACTGCAAACAGTAGAAGCCTGCTGCGGCTAATTTAAGCAACAGAGGGATTTAATGGAAGGAAATGGAGTGGGAGAGGAAATAGGTCTAGAAAGCTTTGGGATCTAGAAAGCAGGAACTAATTCCTAGTGGGCACAATTTCTTCTGTGCTGTCAGCAAAATGAATCTGATAAGCCATTCCCCCCACCAACCCCCCCCCCTTGTTGCAAGAAAGATTTCCCAAGAGGAATTCTGTTTGGCTTACATTAGACCCTTCCCTCTTCCCCTGCCATGGCTAAAAGAAGTGAAGTTTATTGACTGCAAGTGCCACCAAGATAGAACAATATTCAGAGGCGATCAAGGCCCTAAAAGGGTAATTAGGGTCTTGATATTACTGAAGGAGAAGGAAACGACGCTGGGCAGGTGAAACCTACCGGTGTCCACTAAAAACACCTCCACACAGACATCCGAATGTCACGTGAGTAGGGGAGCCATGGACCCTTGGCCTAGACCCCAGCTCTGAAAACTGGGGCCAAGAAACCCCTACCTAGGCTACACCCTATGGTCAACATTTACATGCATGCTCTCACACCCTCCATTTCCGGAGAGTACGTGTGTTGTTAGAGGACCGGAAGTTCAAGACAAAATGGGGTACCTGCCAGAAGAAAAATAAGCCTGAGGATACCAAGAGTGACAAGAAGCAAACAGAGACGCTGGGAAGAGTAAAACGAAGTCTTTCCCAGACCTGATCCTTGATTAAGTGATCTGCATGTAAGGACGTGTCGTCTACTGTTGCACCAGTCACGGGCTCTCAAGTCAGGGATCTGCTGGTTGTGCACTTGGGTCCGGCGCTATTGCAGGACCTAACGTTCCAGGGACATGCTCACTTCGACAGCACATATACTACAATTGGAACGATGCAGCTAGGACAGCAGGGCCCCTGTGCAAGGACGACACGCAAGTTCGTGAAGCTTCCACATCCGAAATAGTTCCTGTGAGGATGGTCTCGAAGGACCTGCTACCTGCAGAATGAGGTCCCTGGAGGGAAGGGTGCTAAGCCAAGCCTCTAGGCTTGATTTCTGATCTCGCTGGTGTGAGTACAGCACCAGAGAAACCCATGAGGGGATGGAGGGAGTCTTGCATCCATTTCAGCAGGGAAGTGGCATGGATCCAGCCCCGAGATGGCCTGGGATACATACGCGGAGGACAAGGAACACACCGTGCATCTCTAAAACTGTTTGTACCGTACATGACCATGGGCTATGGGGTGAAATGAACTCCTCTTGGACGACTTCACCATTTCAGACCTTTATAACCTGATTTCTGAATAGATGGTACAAGTACCCTGTGAGGCCCACTGTGATTTTTGCCCCCGCCCACTTCTCCAGATTCATCTCAAGCTCCTGTCACTCTTACATACTAGTCTTCGGCTACCCTGGCCTCCTTCCAAACCTCTCATCTTCCCCGAGACCTCAAGGCTCTATCATGCATTGTGCCCAGGCCTTCTATGCCCTTTCCGACTCTGGATAACTCCAAGTTATTTCTCAGTCCCAGCTTAAATTTTATTCCTCACAAAAATGGTCACTGATCCAAATTAGATCAGGCCCCCACCTGTCCGCCTGTACTTATTTTTCATGGCACTTACCATGCTGGTTAAATATTCACGTGCTAATCCATTATACTCCTGCCTCCTTAACTTGATAAACTCTGGAAGGGTCCAGGCCGTATCTGTCTCATTCACTGTTGGAACTCCAGTGCCAGGCTCACAGTAGGTGATCATTAAATATATGTTGAATAAATATCGTGCATTATTACACTGAATGGGAGGAGCTATCGGAGACAAATAGTAGAAATGAAATTAGTTAAGATAGTAAATTTAGAGAATGATATATATGCTAATAAGTGTGGAGGTGGAAACAGATATAAAACGTAAGATGCTAACAGAATTGTGGAATATCTTCCATTCTTTCAACCTCAGGAATGAAGGGAGCCAAGAAAGCCTATGGAATGTAGCCAAAGAGAGTTAAGGTTTCAATTAAAGCAACAAGCTCATATATCACATTTGGTTGCCCCGGCAACAGAATTACCATCTTATGATAATGATATTATAATATGATAAAGCAAATACAAATAATTTAACAATTTATCAGAAATGGAGTAACAAATGATTTACTTAGCTTCACTTTGGGGGATAATCTAAGGGGAAAGTTTGGAAAGGGCTCTCTGTTGCAAAGGATACTGTCCTAGAACTTGAGTTATATATAAAAAGGTTAAACCGAGCCACGGAATTTGACACCAATTTTAAAATCTATACGGAGAAGCACATAAGGCTATGATCAACTTAGATGGTTTTAAATAACAGAACAAGATAGGAGACTTGCCCTACACATCAGTTATCTTTTTGCATTATTATGTTGTGGGAACCCACGACTATAAACCTCAGGGGCAGAACGCAATAAGCATTCGTTTTGGCTCACAAGTTCATGGGTCAGTTGTGCCATTCTGGTGATCTAAGCCAAGCTCGGCTATTTGGCTCAGGCTCATTCATAAGGGCAGCTGGTGAATTGGCTGGGCACTGGCTGGTCTAAGCTGGTCTTAGCTTGGATCGACTCCACCCTGTACCATGTGTTCTCTCATCCTTCGGCACACTAGCTTGAGCTTATTACTATAGTGAAGGCAAAAGTCCCAAAGAGGAATGGAAGCGTACAAGGTGTCTGAAGGCCTCAGTTTGGCACACTGTCACTTCCACCACATTTCCTAGGCCAAAGCAAGTAGTAAGTCCAGTCCCGGTTCAAAGGGTGGAGAAATAGTCAACTTCTTGATGCAATGACCTGCAAAGTTGTATTGTAAGATAGAAATACAGAGAGGCTATTGATTATGCCCATCAATGCAATTAACCTACCATACCAGAAGTCAACTTATTATAAAGCTGTAGGAACGAATTCAGTATGATATTGGTGTAACAATAAAGAGAATAATTAGACCGTATTATGATCCAAAAGAAACTCATATGATATTAAAATACCATGACAGAGGAGGCATCGAAGATTCTCTATGGGGAAAATGATAAGACTTTTCAACAAACAGCACTATGACAATAGGCTATTCAATAGGGGAAAATGGATCCTTACTTCACATCATACTCAAAAATCAATTCCAAGTATATTAAAGATCTAAATGTAAAAAAACATGCTTTAGAGCTCTTAGAAGAAAATATCTCTGTAGTTTGAGTGTTGAGAAAGACTTCTTAACACCCAAAAGGTACAAACCATAATAAAAATGTATATAAATTTGGTTGCATTTTAATTTATAACTTCACAATGAGATATCACTTTACACCCGTCAGAATGGCCAAAATCAAGAACATAAGAAATAACAAGTGCTGGAGAGGATATGGAGGCAAAGGAACCCTCGTGCACTGTTGGTGGGAATACAAATTGGTGCAGCCACTGTGAAAAACAGTATGCAGGTTTCTCAAAACATTAAAAATAGAATTACCATGTGGTCCAGTAATTCCACTACTATTTATGCAAAGAAAATAAAAACACTGATTTGAAATGATATATGCACCCCCTATGTTTATTGCAGCATTATTTCCCAGAGTCAAGATATGGAAGCAAACCAAGTATTCATCCATAGATGGATGGATAAAGATAATGTAGTGTATATATACGCAATGGAATATTACTCGGCCATAAAAAATAATGAGATCTTGACATTTGCAGCAACATGGATGGATCCAGAGGGTATAATGCTGAGTGAAATAAATCAGATAAAGACAAATACAATATAATTTCACCCATATGTGGAATTTAAGAAACAAAACGAGTGAACAAATGAAGAAAAAAGAGACAAAAAACAGACTCTTAAATACAGAAAACAAACTGGTGGTTGTCAAAAGGGAGGTGGGTAGCAGAATGGGTGGAGAAAAAGGGGATTAAGAGTCCTTTTGAATTGATGAGCACTGAAAAGTGCATAGATAGAATTGTTGAATCTTTATACTGTGCACCTGAAACTGATATAATACTGCATGGTAATTAGACTTCAATTTAAAAATAAATAAGTCTTGGGGCGCCTGGGTGGCTCAGTCGGTTAAGCATCCGACTTCAGCTCAGGTCACGATCTCACGGTCCGTGAGTTCGAGCCCCGCGTCGGGCTCTGGGCTGATGGCTCGGAGCCTGGAGCCTGCTTCCGATTCTGTGTCTCCCTCTCTCTCTGCCCCTCCCCCATTCATGCTCTGTCTCTCTCTGTCTCAAAAATAAAATAAACGTTAAAAAAAATTTTTTTTTAAATAAAAGAAAATAAAAATAAATAAGTCTTTCAAATGTAGATAAATTTGATTACATTATAATTTATCACTTCTCTGCAAAGAAACCTCCAAAAAGAGATAAGAAAAGCCCCAGTCCTCAGGAAGATAGTTATAAAGCAAATAATGGAAAAAAAGATTACTAGTATAGTATTGGGAACTAATAAAGAACTTCATGAAATCAATGAGAAAAAGATAAGTCAATAGAAAAAAATAAATGAAAATTAATATGCGAAGAGAGGCAATTCACAGAATAAGACACCTGAATGGCCAAGAAGCATATAGTTAGTAAGTGGGCACATGCAAATTAAAACCGTAATGAAATATCATTTCACAACTATTAATTTGGTGAGGATGATGTACACTTATATCGAAAGTTAATCTGGAGCCACTGGAACTGTCTTACACTGTGGGCATGACTCTGTGGAGAGCAATTTGGCAATAGCTAGTAAAACTGAGTGTACACATACCTGTGACCCAAAAATATATATACCAGGAAGTTTCTCCTATTTTTCTCAACTTATGCTTGAAAATATTCACTGTAGGCTTATTTGTAATGGCAAATGGGAAACATCCTAAGCATCTATAAATGAGAGTATGTGTAGCTATATATTGGCATATTCATCCAATGGAATACAAAACTACAGCAAAAATGAATGAACTAGAGATAATATATTACCATGGAAAAAGCTCACAGACGTAATGTCAAACAGAAAAGCAAGTCGCTGGAAGATGTATACAACATAATAACAGTTATGGGGCACCCGTGGCTCAGCTGGTTGAGTGTCCGACTTCAGCTCAGGTCATGATCTGGTGGTTCGTGGGTTCAAGCCCCACATCGGGCTATGTGCTGACAGCTCAGAGCCTGGAGTTGCTTCAGATTCTGTATCTCCCTCTCTCTCTGCCCCTCCTCCACTCATGCCCTGTCTCTCTCTCTCAAAAATTAAAAAAATAAAATAAATGTATATAGTAATAGTTATATAAAGTTTAAAGACATATTAAACCACACCATATTGTTTAGGAATACCTACATACATAGTAAAAGCCTAAAGATATGCATAAGAATGATACATAAGAAATTCCGAATAGTACTGGTAGTTAGTTATTTCTGGGGAGCAGGTGAAGTTATAAAGAAGAAAAGGTCATTAGGAAAGATACACATGAGGTTTCAACTGTATCCATAATGTTAAATTTCTTTTTTCTTTAGATTTGATTTTTAAGTAATCTCCACACCCAATATGGGGCTCAAACTCAACAATCGATCAACAATCAGATACTCCACTGACTGAGCCAGCCAGGTGCCCCCGTAATATTATATTTCTTAAGCTGGGTGATGTTAACATTAGTGTTTTTTCTAATATTGCTCTCCACATGCTACTTGTTGTCTGATGTTTATTATTTATTTTTTTATTTTGTAATAGATCAATTTCTTCTTTTTTAAGTTTATTTATTTTGACAGACAGAGAGAGAGAAAGAGAGAGCACAAGTAGGGCAAGGGCACAGAAAGAGGGAGAGAGAGAATCCCAAGCAGGCTCCACACCCAGCAAAAGGACCCGATGCCGGGCTCTATACCATGACCATGAAATCACAACCCGAGATGATATCAAGAGTCAGACGCTCAACCAACTGAGCCACCTAGGCACCCCTATATCTTTTTAAAGTTTATTTATTTACTATTTTTTTAATTTTTAAAAGTTTTTTAATGTTTATTTTTGGGACAGAGAGAGACAGGGTGCAAGCAGTGGGAGATGGGACAGAGAGAGAGGGAGACACAGAATCCCTCTGAGCTGTCAGCACAGAGCCCGACGCGGGGCTCGAACTCATGGAGTGCGAGATCATGCGAGGTGATCAAAATGAATGAAATATTGCCTTTTGCAAAGAGGGCACTAGGCTAAGTGAAATTAGTCAGAGAATGACAGATATCGTATGACGTCACTCATATGTGGAATTTAAGATACAAAACAGACGAACATAAGGGAAGGGAAGCAAAAAGCATAGAAAAACAGGGAGGGGGACAAAACAGAAGAGACTCTTAAATACAGAGAACAAACTGAGGGTTGCTGGAGGGGTTGTGGGGGGACGGGCTAAATGGGTGATGGGCATTAAGGAGGACACTTGCTGGGCTGAGCAGTGGGTGTCACACATAGGGGATGAATCACTGGATTCTGCTTCTGAAATCATTATTGCACTGCATGCTAACTAACTTGGGTGCAAATTTAAAAAGAAAAGAAAAGAAAAGAAAAGAAAAGAAAAGAAAAAAAGAAAAGAAAAGAAAAGAAAAAGAAAAAGAAAAAAAGAAAAAAAAAAAGAAAGTGCTTGATCCTTTTTTGAACTAAGTGTTGATTATTACTCACACGAGATGGGGGGGAAATAATAATGTACCTGTCTTCAGAGACTAGTTTTGGAGACTAGGACTGCCATAACACAGCACCACAACGTGAGTGGCTTAAACCACCAAAACCTATGGTCTCACAGTTCTGGAGGCCAGAAGTCCGAGATCAGGCTGTGGGCAGGGGCTGGTTCCTTGCTGCTGAGGGCTGTGAAGGAGAAATCTGTTCAAGCCTCCCTCTTAGCTTCTGGAGGCTTGCTGGCAGTCCTCAGAGTTCCTTGGCTTCCGCTGCACCACCCCGGTCTCTGCCTTCATGTTCGCATAGCGTTCTCCACGTGCGCAGGTCTGTCTCCAAATTTCTCCTTTGTATCAGGACACCAGGCGTATCGTGTGAGGGGCCCACCCTACTCCAGCCTGACTCCATCTCAACTGGCTATATTTGCAATGACCCTTTCTCCAACGTGGTCACATTCTGAGATCCTGGGGGTTGGGACTTCGCCATAACAATTTTCAGGAGACGCCGAGACCAATTAAAATCGCATCTATGAAACTATTGCTACATGCTCGTAAGGGGTTACAAAGTGTAAGAGTCTGTGCTTGTCACAAATGATCACATCTTAAAGCATCTAGTAACCTATTCGTTGCACCACACGGCAAGAACTTAGCTTGGCACAGATTGGACAGTTTGGGGGAACGATGCTAACAGAGCTTGTGCAGGGACTCTTTAAAGCAAGCGCTCTGTTGGGTTCTAAATCTGTCCTCGGTAATTGATTGCTTTAGCTCAGCTAACAGAGAAAAATCCATTCTGTAAAGAGTTACTAGATACATGGGGTTTGTATATAAAAGGAGCTACAGCAGTATGTCGAGAGATTAAATAATTGCTTGTAGGCAGAGATTCGAAGAAATTTCCCAAATTAGCCGGGCTGTTCCATGGTTAAACTAAAGAGAGAATCCAGCTTTTCTAATGTGCAGGCTTGTGCTATGCCCGCTGACCCCAAATGCGTGTACTTTCTTAATGGGTGACTTTTATAACATCATTTGCCCTGAAAGGGAATTCAGAATGACATTAGGCCACCTTTTACCTAGCAGGGCCATTTCAGGCCAAAATGACCTTGTCGTTAAGGGGAAGCAGCATATCATGGTGGTCAAAAGCAGGGATCCTGAAGTTCAGCTGCCTGGCTGTATGTTCTGGGTTTCACTGTGAGGTCTTAGACAAGAGATATCCGTGACCTTTAGCAAATAATCATACTCACCTGGTAGGGCTGCTATGAGGATTAAACCCGATAATCCGTGAAACAGAACCCTCTCTGGAACATAGACCGTGTTTAACGATCGATGGTTACAATTACTCTCTGTAACGACAGAACCTCGGAGAAATCACTTTGAGATAATCTTTCCCTTTTAAATTGTGAAAAGGAAAAATAATGATACCAACCAACACAACCACTTTCATTTTTGTATATCATCGTATGGTTCCTAGGATACTTAGAGTGAGATATCATTTTGTATTGTGCTGCTTAAATGTAAGCAGCTTCCATGTTCCTACACAGGAACTCAGTTCCAAACGGCTGTATAAGATTCCATTGAATTGATACATCAAACTTTACCTAACGTTGTTCTTATGGTTAAATATTTGGATGGGGCGCCTGGGTGGCTCAGTCGGTGAAGCGGCCGACTTCGGCTCAGGCCGTGATCTCGCGGTCCGTGAGGTCGAGCCCCGCGTCGGGCTCTGTGCTGACCGCTCAGAGCCTGGAGTCTGTTTCAGATTCTGTGTCTCCCTCTCTCTGACCCTCCCCTGTTCATGCTCTGTCTCTCCCTGTCTCAAAAATAAATAAACGTTAAAAAAAAAATTAAATATTTGGAATTTTTTGGTTTTGTGACTCTGGGTACCACTGACTAATATCACTTTGTAGAAACCAATATATTTTTTCTTATTAAGATAAAGCAACCAGGAGGCGTCTGGGTGGCTCAGTTGGTTAAGCGTCTGACTTCGGCTCAGGTCATGATCTCACGGTTTGTGGGTTGGAGCCCAGAGCCTGGAGCCTGCTTCGGATTCTGTGTCTCCCTCTCTCTCTGCCCTCCCCCACTCGTGCTCTGTCTCTCTCTGTCTCTTAAAAATGAATAAACGTTTAAAAAAATTTTTTTTAAGATAAATCAGCCAGGACCATCTCCCTTACCCCTCCGTCTAAGGGCATTTGCTTCACTTACATCCTCCTCCATATTGTTTTGACCTAAATTATGTTCCTTATAATCTACTCCCCAATGTTCCCCAAACTCTATTTACAAAAGCCGAATCTCCACTACTGTTTCTTAGTTTCCCTCTGCAGATTCCAGGCTCTCCACACTGTTCCTTGCTGTGTCATGTCCCAGATACACTCGCTGCCCTCCCCCACTTCCTCGAGCTCGCAGTCCACTTCTGGGGGCATCAAGTATGGGGACTACAAGGTTAGGCCCATTTGGCACACTTTATGCTTGCCTTCTTATGCTGGGCATATTGTCAGAATCCAAAAGGGAAGTAATATGATGCTTTCGAAAGCATCGTTGCTCCCGTTCTGTGTCTGGCAAACTCCCTCATCCTTCAATACTCATCTCAGATGCACCAACCCCCAGGCGTAGTGGCTCACTGCTCTATCCTTGCTGTTCCCAGGGTACTTGCTACATCTTGGTATCCTCAACATCCAACAGTGATTGTCCATCGTAGATGCTCAGAAATGCTCAAAAACCAGTGACTGCGCATTACAGATGAATAAGTCAGTTATGGACAGACCTGTGTACGTGAAGTTAGAAACTCTTTAAATTGCCTGTTTGGATGGGATTGGAGTCTATTGGTTAAGAGAAAAGACTTTGGAAGCAGATAGACCTTGATTTGAGTGTGAGCTCTACAATGTGCTAATTAGGAAACCTTGAGAAATGTAAACCAGGCTTTCCGAGTCTCAGCGTCCTCATCTGCAAAAGGAGATCATTTCTGTCAACTTTCTTGGTGGGGTAAGATGTAGATTAAATGGGGGCGCCTGGGTGGCTCGGTCGGTTAAGACTCCAACTTCCGCTCAGGTCACGATCTCGCAGTTCGTGCGTTCGAGCCCCGCATCGGGCTCTGTGCTGACAGCTCGGAGGCTGGAGCTGCTTCAGATTCGGTGTCTCCCTCTCTCTCTGCTCCTCCCCCACTTGTGCTCGCTCTCTCTCTCTCTCTCTCTCTCTCAAAAACAAATAAACATTAAAACACAATTTTTAAATAAAAATTAAAGATGTAGATTAACTGGATTAGTAGATGCAAAGCACACGACAAACACATGGTTTAAGTGGCAGCTATTAAGACTAGCAAAAAAAGATGCTGGAAAGTCAGGCTGGCCCAAAGTATTGTCCCCCACTGGATTTTTGTCAGCAGATCCTAGGTTTTCACCTCTTAAAATATAAATGAGGGTGTAGCATTAGCTTACCAGGAGGACTGAGCAACCCCTGTTTTCAGTGAGGTTCTGACATTATATTGATGGATGTACTCTATTTTTTGCTCGCTCTTATCACAGATGCTCATTTAACAGAAAGAGCTGCTAAACGCATACTCCACCCTGTCCTGTCCAACGCCAGCCCATCTCCAAGCCTTTTCCACAGCGGATTTGTTGTTGGGATCCATCTCATTTTTGTCTTTTCTCCGAATGGAGCGTTGTCTCTAGCCAGTCTGACTAAAAGCGTGAATTCAATTTGTGATCTGGAAGGACTGACGTGATCAAGTCACTAACAGCCATGACTCGCTGGTTACGACCAGTAACTATAAGTAATTTAATAAAAGATTGTTGACCCCCCCCCAAAAGAAAGTGGAATTGTTATGAACAGATGAGGAGGAAGCATCATGAGAAAACGGAGATTTAAACGGCACTCCCAAAATGTGGCCCCAAGCAGCAAGAGGGTGGTAGACTGTGGGCATCTCTTAGGAAAGAAGAGGAGTGTACACGATGGGGAAGAAGGGAAGACAAGGGAGGAGTGGTAGCCCAGGGATCAGGCTTCCTGTGCCTAACGACACCCAACACTCACCCGCTAGGCTGGTGAATGGGCTGCAGGCTCTGAGGGAAGCCAGTGACACCCAAGTTGGATCAAGCTTGCAGGCCTTGGTACCACTGGACCAGTGCCTGTTAGTGCCAGGCAACCTTATAGGCTGTCAGCCCATCCAGGGGCAAGGAAAGATATGCTCATTGGCCCTAGGAAAGCTCTTTAAAAACTCAAAGCTTTGCGTGTGATTGAGGTGCACAAGCTACAAGGCAGAGTATTGAAATGCAAAAGTCTGCTAAGGAAACAACCAAAGCAATGCCAAAGAATTTAATCTAAACGCAGACACGTAATAAAATCATAATTCTGTTTGCTTGGCCCAGATGCCTGAAGCATCTTGAAAGAAGGCACATTTCTGCACCTGAATAATGTTAATCTCGGGCTTAGAAAGCGTTGGAGTGAATATGGAGAGTCTTGAGACTGCTAAAAATCACTTCTGATAACTATTTGGTATTCTAGTAATGCAACCAAATATTTATTAGAAAATTGCAATGTAGAAGACATAGTACTGACAAACGATGGTGATGACAACACCTAATCTTTATGATGGTACTTTAGAGTTGACACCAAGCTTTTTACGTGGGGGAGGATGCTCATCGGTGTCCAAATAATATGCACGTGTGCAATCTGTTTTGAGGCATGATTTTCGCCCCTCAAAAGCTTATAGTGCAGCCACAAAAGAAAGACATGAACACAATGTAATATAATACAAGCTGGATGATGCTAAAAGCTATAATAAAGATAATAAATTATGATTTTCAAGGGCTAGGCTACAGAAAGGAAGCATAATTTAAAATGTACTTTGAACTTCTGATAGGTAGAGGTGTGAGACAGGCATTTCAAGCAAAGAAAACATCACGTACAAGGGCAGGAAATGGAAAATTGCAGCATGTGTTCAAAGAATGATAGGAGACACAAGAAGAGTAGGTTGTGGTGGACATCTGTTACTTTTGGCTACTCAATATCCACTCTCTATTCTCTTCCTAGTGGTAAATGGTTCCTTTGGGGGAACCCATCTACTCTTGATATCTAACAAGTGGAGTTGACCTTACTCCTGGAGTCAAGGCAGGGCCAGAGTGATCATCACTTGACCAATCACTGCCTTCTATCTCCCTGGATATAGCAATTGCTTCAGAGTTGGGTACACAACTCAAGTTATCCAATGTCCCAAGGCGAAATCTCGGGAATTTTGTTGGAAGTTTGGAAAGAAACATTCTCCTTCCATGAGATTAGTAGCTCTAAAGAATAATGAAAATCTGGAATTTTCTGGAAAATCTGGAAACGTGGTCTCTCTGAGGAGAGTGCCTGACATGGAGAAAGGCCGACACGTTTATACACCTGGATCCTGTCATGTCTAAAACAATCTGCCCCTTGACTTTTCAGATACGGGAGATGACACATTCCCCACGTGTTTAGCCAGTTTGAATTTTTTCCTATAATGCAGAGCTGAAGACAGATTAGAAAGGGCCTTCATGGATTCATGAATTCATGGGAATTCATTCTCTAGTCAACAAAAAGCCACAGGATGTTTTAGGAAAGTGATGGAATTTGAATTCCATGCCCAAAACAGTTTGGAGGCACTGTTGGAGATAGGGAAACCAAGGAAGTGACTTCTGCAGAGGCAAAGCCAATGGTGAGAATTGTTGGCTCTTTGTGAGTTCCACGGAATCATCATTGCCTTCATTTCTGAAGTTCAACGTGCACTGGTATTTTTCTAAGCACTTGCACACCCACAAACCCACTTGATGCTCACCCTAACCTTATGAGAAAGGTCCAGTTATTATCATTTAACACACCAACCCCGTGAGGAAGGTCCAGCTTATCCCCATTTTGCAGAAGATGGAACAAACCTCCAAGGTCCCACAACTAACCAAATGGCAGGTTGGACTTTGGGAGTCAGGTCTCAGGGCCTGTCTTCAAAGTAGACAACTGCCAACACCATAATGTCTTGGAGGTGACAAACTATCCTCCCCAGTGGCCCATTCTTTCCTCCCAATAGCCTGGAAGTTCATATTGAGAATCATTTCTTTGACCTAGAAGATGAAGTTGGAGGTGTTGCTTCTAGAATGCTCCAGTTCCATTGTCACCTGAGTAGGAGAATAGGGTGCTGGCCTTCACATTAGAAGAACAGAGCCTTAAGGGGGACAGGTAAGTTTTGAACATAAAAATGTGGATGTTGGGGCACTATTTGAGGAAATGCCAGTTTCCCCTTGTATTGGCAAGAGGAGCATCTGGTGTGCAGGTGAGCAAAGAAGCGGGGGAACAAAGAGAGACTCTGTGTCCTAACAAAAATCCCCTATCCCCTTCAAAATGCAGATTTTTTTGGTCAAAATTCCCAAAAGCACATTCTTGCAATGTTATACTCACTTCCATAAATGGCCCTTGTCTGTGTTGTTTCAGTCAGTCCCTGGATACAAGGAGATGAAGTCAGGCCTCCCAAGTACTTTCACTGTCAAGTACTTTCTCTCTGCCAGACCTTCCCACGGCCCCAGATGGTCTAGCTTCTCCTTCTTTGTCATTTCCTGAGGGGGTGGGAGAGAGGAAAGAGTTAGAAAAGAGGCAAGAAGCATCGATTTGCCAGTATCAGCCCTGGCTCTCTCACACAATCCACCCAGTGGGCCAGGTTTGAAACAGACCATGGGTTGGTAAGTGGTTGAAGCTTGGCCCTCTGCCCATGCTTCCCTGCCTGCCCACATTCCTGGGCAGGAAGTACCACCCACTTCCTGCCCACCTCAGGCTATCTGTTCTCGTAGGGGCTCTTAATACATTCTCACCACATTGATATAAATGATGAAGTATGCACAGAAGTAATGCCCTCCTGTATCACTGGGGTGATCACATTAATGAGAGCATCTGCGGGGAGAATTTAGAGGAGACATCATGCTTCTGGAGTCACTTGTTTATTCACCTATTAAGCAAATCTTTATTGAGAACCTATAATACACCAGGGAATATTCTTGATACTGGAGATAGAGTGTTGAATTTTTGTGGGATTTTATTCTTGTAAACATACAAGCTCATTTCAGGTAGTAAGAAGTGCTATGAAGACAAAGAAATATCACTACGAATAGTTAGAGGGGTGCCTGGGTGGCTCAGTCAGTTAAGTGTCCGACTTCGAGCTCAGGTCAGGGTCTCATGGTTCGTGAGTTGGAGCCCTGCATCAGGACCTCTGCCGTAAGCACAGAGCCTACTTCAGATCCTCTGTCCCCCCCGCCTCTCTGCTCCTCCCCTGTTTGTGCTCTCTCTCTCAAAAATAAAGAAACATTAAAAAAAAAAAAAAGAATAGTTAGAGAGTATGAGATATTGATTTAGGAAGAGTTTTAAGGGAAGTCCACACTGAGGAGACAGCACTGAGGCCATGGGCCAAGTGAAAATCAGAAGGAAGATCATGCTAGGCTGAAGGAAAGGAAGGAGGGACAATCATTGTTGAGGATAAGAAGGTCTGTGTGGCTGGAGCACAGAGAGCAAATGGAACAGTCGTTCAGAATGAAGCTTGAGGAACCATGGACCAGATATTCTTAGGGCAATAGGAAGCCAGTGGAAAAATTTTCCCAGAAGAATGAGATGATGTGCTTTCAGGGGCGCATAAGGCAAAAAAAGAATGTAAGAAGACAAGTAAGGAAGCAGGAAGACCAGTCGGGAGGCTTTATGGAGGTTCAAGTGAGAGACGAAGGTGGCCTGGACAAAACCTATGTATCTAGTAACTCTTTACAGAATGGATTTTTCTCTGTTAGCTGAGCTAAAGCAATCAATTACCGAGGGCAGATTTAGAACCCAACAGAGCGCTTGCTTTAAAGAGTCCCTGCACAAGCTCTGTTAGCATCGTTCCCCCAAACTGTCTAATCTGTGCCAAGCTAAGTTCTTGCCGTGTGGTGCAACGAATAGGTTACTAGATGCTTTAAGATGTGATCATTTGTGACAAACACAGACTCTTACACTTTGTAACCCCTTACGAGCGTGTAGCAATAGTTTCATAGATGCGATTTTAATTGGTCTCGGCGTCTCCTGAAAATTCTTATGGCGAAGTCCCAACCCCCAGGATCTCAGAATGTGACCACGTTGGAGAAAGGGTCATTGCAAATATAGCCAGTTGAGATGGAGTCATGGTGAAGGTGGGGAGAAGGGCTAAAGCTCCAGATATATTTTGAAATCAGACACTTAAATCTCACTTTGTGGGTATGTGGTGGAAAGCTCGGATGCCTGTGTTACTTGCCTTTGACTCACCTCTGATTTCAGTTGTGACTGTCGTGGACGGTTCCCAGAAGCTCACTCACCTGGGGCTACTTCTCCAGTACCAAAGGAGTCCTCTTGGCCTACAGACAGGCTCACGGGGAGTGCAGGCTGGAGGTATTAGACACCGGGGCAACCCTCAACCGATAGGAGACTGGAGTCATACAAATGCTCCAGCTTCCTTTCAGGCGGAAGGTTCTAGAAGGCATTCTATATACTTCTCAGAGTATACGTCAGTTCAAGGCCTGTGTCAGTGACCTGGGGCACATACCCTTATCTTAACTCGTCCTTCTTCCCCTGCTCTTCCTGCCTTCTCACTCCTGCCTCCTAGGATCACCTCCCAAATAAGCTGCCTTCACTCAATTCCTTGTTTCGGCCTCTGCTTTGGGGGAACTCAAACTAAGACAGGACATTTGCCTTCTCTACCTATTTCCCATTTACCAGCAAGCTCTGCCCCTACCAAACGCATACAGTTCCCTGTCCTGGCTCAAGGCTCTTGAAGAGAACACCCAGGAGATGCCACCCTCATATTCCAGTTTCTAATTTTTTCCCAAGATCTATGAAGTTTGCAACAGGAAACAGAGCTTTTCCTTAACTCCTTCAAGACATCTATCATCCATCCCTGCTTCAAAGGTTGATATCTAGCCCAACTCATGGAAATTTAACTGAAAACAATTGCACATTATAGGGAAAAATTAAAAATTATCAGGGATCTCTTCCAGTCAAGAGAACATGGGATACTGTAAGGAAGACATAGTCTTGAAATACATAAATGACTTTGTAATGGACCTGAATGGACACATTGCCAAGTTTATAAATGATAAAAGGACAGGGATATGACTGAGTGATAATTCGGCTGAGAGATATGTTTAAATGAGACTTGGCAAGAATCACTTAAAGTGCTTTGGCTGGTAGGTTCTGAACATTTTTTATTAGAAATGACTATAGATTAAAGAGAGATGAGACAACTGAGTAATACAAAGCAGAAGAAATCCTTAAATCAAAATAGACATTTTAATAACTATGCTTTAAATAAATCCCCCCTCTGAAGTCTTCTAATGTTTAACAGCTGCAAATAAATATGACACCAGGAGAAGCTAATCAAATAGTTTAAGGAGGCAGGAAACAAAAGAGCAAAGAGGAAACGGAAATAACCCACCTTCAGTCCCCCCATGATTTCAACTTCTCTCTCTCTTCTGTTTTGCCACCCAGCCACCCCAACACCCTACAGGTTGGGCAGCCTCCTGGCTGAGAACCCAGCCAGACTGGGTTTGAATCTCAGCCGCGTCCTGTTTCATTTCTGTGTGCCCGGCCAGTAACTTAACCTCCCAAGCCTTAGTGTTCATGTCTGGAAAATGGAACGAAACTCACGGCATCGGGTTGTTCCAAGCGTTAACTGGGCTAATTCATGTGAATACAGAGTAAATACTCGACAAAGTATCAGCTATTGCCGTTATGATTACTACCTTGCTAAAAGAGCAGAAAAGAACTAGAGAACGAACAGGCTGACAGAAAAGAGAACCGATGAGAAGGATACCTTGGAGGTAACTAAGCTGGCCATCCAAGTAGGGCCAATATTCAGGCAGTGTGTTCAGGCAGGCCGACCAGTTGGTTTCAGTTTAGGTCAGTCAGTATCAGTGCTTCCACTAGCTGATACATTTTGAATATCATCCCTGCCTTGGCTTGTGCGTTATTCAATCACAAAGAATCCATGGCATGTAAACCTTTACTATCCGTTAAGAAATCAACGCGGTAACACACATGAAAGGCCATGAAACTAGTTATGCTTTACCCCACTCCTGGGAATTTATTCAAATACAAAAGAAGAATAAGTTATAGGTCCACTGATGCTTGCAGAGGTGTTAGCCATGAAGGCAAAACACCACAAGCAACGCTAAAGTCCGACAAGAGAGGAGTAGTTAAATTCACTGTCATTCCTACCTTCAGTGGAAATTATGTAGCATCAAAATCATCATTATGAAAATCAAAAACCCATAGAAGACGTGAGGTGCTTATGGTATAATGGTCAGCCAAAAAAGGTAGCATAAAAATTGTGACTATATTCGGATATAACATGCAAATTACATATGGATAGAAGCAACAGAGTATGCAAGAATAACTGTGGCAGTTTTTCCAAAACTGTTTAGAATGTTTGTTATATATTTTTTAATTTTTTTAACGTTTATTTATTATTGAGAGGCAGAGAGACACAGAGCGTGAGCAGGGGAGGAGTAGAGACAGGGGGAGACACAGAATCCGAAGCAGGCTCCAGGCTCTGAGCTGTCAGCACAGAGCCAGACACGGGGCTCGAACTCACAATCTGCAAGATCGTGACCTGAGCCAAAGTCGGTTGCCTAACTAACTGAGCCACCCAGGTGCCCCTGTTTGTTATAATATTTTAACGATTAAAAGGGGCTGGGATTTGCAGAGAGAACGGGCTTTCTCTCCCCCCAAAACCCATGCTCAGAGACAAGGAATAATATCTCTAAAGCATGGGCCAGAGTTCTCCTTCTCCCAGAGACACTATTATCCCACTGGGGGCTTTTGTGCAAATTAGGAACAACAGCCCCTGTCAAAAAAAACCTTCCCTAGAACGCAGACGTTTCTTTTGTATTGAGCTCTGTTCAGAGCCTTGCCATCCTCCACTGCAAGCCAGTGAAATAGGATTCTTCCAGGAATATGTTGGCAAGATTACCAAAGGGGAAGCTACTGCAGACCCAAAGATTAATTATTTTAGGCGGTATGCAGATGAGAATTAGGACAATGGAAGCTGAATAAACAAATATGAGTGGTATAAAAGCGGAATTATATGCTATAGAAATTAGATCTCTTTCCCCTTGACATCAGCAAGTTGGGTGCTTTCTAAGCATTCCTCTTTTGCCTACTGAAGATTATATTTAAACCAAACGAAGAAAGATACTGCACCCGAGATCCCACAAAAAGCTTGCGATGTGAGTCCCAGATGTAGAAGGAAGTGAATTTGCCAAACCATGCTGTCTGCACCTTCTTCAGAAGGCAGCACCCTTCCAGGCCTCTGATGAAGGGGTGAAGACAAGTCCTCTGTGGTGCAGGGGGGAGGCACCAGAATCTGGAGTCCCGGGTCCATCACAGCTCTCTTTGTTCCACATACATCAAAAGAACACAACGTGGATCCCGGGCACCTCACAGGACGGCTTGTGTCTTTCCGAGGAGCCCACAAGTGCGTAAAAATGTTCAGGAGCACGTAAAACATTTGCTATAAAAGGGAGCTTTTCTATTCAGCTCCCTGCGGTCCAGGACCCAGTTCTTGGAGGCATGCCCCCCAAATAGTTGAACAGTATAAGCGCTCAGGTGTACTGAAGAGAAGCAAGAAAATGTAGTCTATGTTCTGGGTGAAAAATAAGGGAGAAAGCTCTTGCTCCTACCGTGGTTTCTGTACATCCGGGTGCCGGTCAGACTTTGCCGGCATGTTTACCTTGAAAACACGGAACCGCTTTTGCTAGAGGTTTGAATGAAGCTGGTTTGGGACTGAGGCAAACAGCTGTGCAGTGTCCTCGGGCTCAGCACACAGATTCCTACAACCCGGGTGTTCTTTTCATACCCTCCTGCCGGAGCGTGCAGAGGCAATGACCCCCTCCCGAAGCTGTGGGTGTGATTTCTCTTGGGTGACTTGGAGTTCATGCCTGGCAAAGCCCCCATGAGCCCGAAGCAGGGTGGCATGGTCGCGGGGGGTGGCTGCCTCCATGAGGGAGCAGGGTTCTGAAACCAGCAATTTAGGATCCCGCAGGCTTCCCTTTGGCCCGCTCACCTCCAGCTTGTGGCTCCTGACGCCACAGTACTCACTCACGGGAGAGCCTCCTCTTGGCCTGGATGGTCCCATCACGCCTGCCCAGTGCCCCCAACAACAGGGCAAATGGTTGATGAGACCAGGGGCCCTGTGATAGGTCCCTTTCCAGCAGCCGTAGGACCCATCTTCTAAACCTGGCGCGTTCTTTGCCCTTAGCACACATGTACTTTAAGTTTTCTGGAACAGATTCCACTTTCGTACTACGGGTTGGTAAACAGAAGGCAGTCATCAGGAAGGTATTAAGACAAATGTCACTGTGCACGTCACTCTCCCCCAAAGCAACAGCAGCCTGTTCAAATGCCGAAGGATATCGAGAAATTGGTGGGGAGGAGCTGGAGGCAGAAGCCCAGCTTTTCTTTTCCTGGTCGTGCAGCAGACAGCTTACTGCCTTGGCAGCCCTCCAGCTCTGCTTTCTTTTCGGAAAGTTCTAGGTGCCCAGACTCTGCACTGTGCTGCCTGCTCATCCGGAGCACATTTGCACTCTGCTTTGAAGGGGACAGCCATAAGTAAAGCGACGGGGGGAGTCGTGGGCAGACTTCAGCACACTCTGAAAGAGGGGACCACCTTCTGACATGCGCTTGTGGCTGGCAGGTCACCTTTCAGTCTGCCACAGCTGATCGGCCAGAAGGCTTTCACCTCCATAGCCTCCAGCTAGGGTAGATCCACAAAAGTCGGCTTCAGAGTGGAGATGTCTCCCTGATCGACCGATACACGGTTTGGGGAAGGCATGCTAACGATAGTTATAGCCAGCTAGTTGTTTTCTCCCTCTTGCCTTGTATCTCCTCTGCCCCTGAGCACGTCTACATGGCCCCAAGGCCCAGCTCAACCCTCCCTCCAAGATTCAGATCATATCCCTTCATTCAACAAATACGGCGTAAGCACCCACTTTTGAGCCATCACTGAGCTATCGGTCTACCAAGAAAGATGACAAGTAAAGAGTGTCATATGCACTTCCGGAGGATGTATCTGTTATGGGAGTGACTTCATTTGGGTGGGGTTGGGGGTCACAGAAGGATGCCGCCTCCTCTCCAAATCCTTCCTGGCTTTCCCGAGGCCACTGTCGCTCTTTCATTCCCATGTCTACTCAAAGGCAAGTATCATCCCATCGGGTTACTGCATGGTATTTCTAGACGATGCCTCCCCCACTCCTGCCATCCCTGCCATTTCGCTGAGGGGGCTTTAAGGTCACGGATCATCTCAATCAGTCCCCTCGGAAATGTTCAGTGAATGAGAGAAAGAAATCTCTACCCAGGTGTGATCAATACGCTTCAAATCTTGCTTAGGGCAATCTCAGAAGTGACAGCGTGTTTTACCATTTTGAACGGAAGCATGTAGATGAGCATGACTGAGCAGGTGAACAAAAGCTGAATTAGGTAGTGAGTGCAGGGGTGAGTAAATGGAGACAATGAGGTGAGGGAAAGAGAGCAGTGAATGCTTAGAGCGGCTGCTGACTCAGAGGGTAAACCAGCTGGCAGCAAGGGCTAAGACAGAGGCCAATGTAATGGCAAGTTTCACACAGGTATTTCTGAATCATTCACATCCTGACTACTAAAAACGTGTGAAAGTTATTTCAACGCCAGAAAGGCACTTGAAATCTTATTAACCTCCTTGCACAGAACGCCAAATGCTACCTCTCGACAGTAATTAGCCAAGCGAATGCTGTAATGAAACAGCAGTAACGAAACAATCAGCTGAGAGTGCCCCAAAACAGTGCTTCTCAAGCATCAGTGCGTATGTTAGCTGAGTATCTTGATGAAATTCAGATTCTGACGTAGCAGTCAGGCAAGGCAGGAGATTCTGTATTTCGAAAAGATCAGGAAGGACAAGTCGCGATTTTGACAAAAGACGCTATTACTCTCCTTTCACGTCTTTACTATTTATTGAAATTTTTCTAATTATGGAGTTAACACACAATCATTGTGGCGAATTTGGAAACTGTAAAATGTACAAGGGGAAAATCAAATCACCTTCAATCTCATCATCCAGAGAGAATCTGTATAAACATTTTGATGTGTTTCCTTTTCATCTTTTTGTTGTTGTTTTTACATCACGCCCTCCATAAATTTTTTAATCTTGATTTTATTTTCCTTTTAAATTGTGGGCGCTTCACATGCTATTATATTATTTGAAAACATATTTCTTACTAAGCCAATCAGCGAACATTTAGAAGAGTACATGGCAGTTTCTAAGGGTACAGCAGTTAAAGAAAGAGTCCCTGCCCTTATTTTGCAGTGAGGGGAAACAATCTGATATTCAATCTGATAATAAATGAGATCAAATGGATCTTAAATGACTGAAGTGTATTTTATTTTACAGCTGATCACAGTATAGTTAACCCATCTTTCCTTCAGATATCTAATTTCCTTTCTTTTGCTGTTATATATTTGTGCTATATATATATATATATATATATATATGTACATATACATATATATATATCTTGCTGTCATATATGTATATATCAATTTTTGCATGTACTCCTGATTTCCTTCGGATAACTTTCTTTTAAATGGAATATCTGAGTCATCGAGTGTACACAATTTTTAAGTTTTTAATACATATTGCCAAGCGGATGCCCAGCAATGCCGTGCCATACACACTCCTACCTGCGATCGGGAGGGTGCCCCAAAAGCTTTATCCCATGTTTTCCAGCATTAGTTGTCATTTATTTTCATATTTGTCAAGTTATTTTTATTTAAATTCCCTTTATACCCATGAGCTGAAACATTTTGACATGTGCATAAGCCAGTTGATATCTTCTTTTGTCAAGTGTCCATTTCCTTTGCCCATTTTGCCTTTGATGTGTTTGTCTTTTCTCCTTATTAATTTGTAGCTGCTCTTTATATATTAAAGATATTAACCCTTTGTTATACATTTTGTAAATATTTTTCTAATTTATTGTTTATCTTTTAACTTTGTTTCTGGGTTTTGTTTTGTTTTGTTTTGTTTTTTTTGGAAAAACATTATTTCGAAGTATGTTGTTTAATCTCCACAGGTTTTAGGATTTTCCAGTTACCTTTCTGTTATTGATGTCTAGTTTAATTCTGTGGTCTGAGAGCAGGCATTGCATGACTTCTATTCTTTTAGATTTGTCAGGGTATATTTTATGGCCCAGAATGTCATCTATGTTGGTGAGTGTTCCATGTCACCTCAGGAAAAAAGTGTATTTTGCTGTTGTTGGATGAAGTCTATAAATGTCCATTGTATCCCATTGATTGATGGTGCTGTTGAGTTCAACTAAGTCCTTACTGATTTTCTGCCTGCTGGATCTGTCCATTTCTGATAGAGGGTTGTTGAAGCCTTTAACTGTGCTGGAGGATTCACATATCTGTCCTTGCGGTTCTATCAGGTTTTGCCTCTCATTTGTTAGGCACATACACATTAAGGATTGATGTCTTCTTGGAGAAGTGGCCCCTTAATTATTATGTAATTCCCTTCTTTGTCCCTGATAACTTTCCTTGTTTTCTTCTACGAAATTAATACAGCTACTTTTGTTTTCCTCTTATTAGCATGATATGGTTTTCTCCATCCATGTACTTATATAGATTGAGTGCCTTTATATTTGAAGTGGGTTTCTTGTAAAAAATACACGGTTGACTTGGTTTTTTTTAATGTTTATTTTTGAGAGAGAGAGACAGACAGACAGAGCATGAGTGTGGGAAGGGCAGAGAGAGAAGGAAACACAGAATCTGAAGCAGCTCCAGGCTCTGAGCTGTCAGCACAGAGCCCGACATGGGGCTCGAACCCACCAACCGTGAGATCATGACCTGAGCTGAAGTCGGACACTTAACCGACTGAGCCACCCAGGCACCCCCCTAGTTGACTTGTTTTTTAATTAACTCTGACAATCTTGTCTTTTAATTGGTGCATTTGGACCATTAATGTTCAAACTGGTTACTGATATAGTTGGATTAATGTCCACCATATTTGTTACTGTTTTCTACTTCGTTCTTTGTTCTTATTTTGTCTCCCGTTCTTTTTTTGCCTTTTGCTGTTTTAACTGAGCATTTCATAAGATTCCATTTTCTCTCTTTTCTTAGGATTATCGGTTATATTTTTACCTCTTTCAGTGGTTGCTTTAGAATTTGCAATATGTACTACAACTAATCTAAGTGCACTTTCAAATAACACTATACCACTCCACAGATAGTAGAAATACCTTAAAATAACAAAATAATCCTAATTCCTCCCTCCTGTCCCTTGTATCTTTGTTGTCATTCATTCACTCCGTACATATATGCATGCTTATATATGAACATACATAATAGAACACATTGTTGTTATTATTTCAAATAAGCTGTTCACTGTTAGATCAATTAAGAATAAGAAAAATAGGGGCTCTTGGGTGGCTCAGTCAGGTAAGTGTCCAGCTCTTGACTTTGGCTCAGGTCATGATCTCACAGTTTGTGAGTTTGAGCCCCTCATCAGGCTCTGCACTAACAGCTTGGTTAACAGAGCCTGCTTGGGATTCTCTCTCTCACCCCCCTCTCTCTGCCCCTTCCCCACTTGTGTGCTCTGTTTCTCTCTCCAAATAAATAAATAAACTTCAAAAATTTAAGAATAAGAAAAATAAGCATTTTTATTCTACATTCACTTATTCCTTCTTAGCTTTTTCTTTCTTTAGGTAGATCTGAGTTTTTGACCTATATTATTTTCCTTCAGTCTAAACTTCTTTTAACATTTATTGCAAGGCAGGTCTACTAGTAACAAATTCCCTCAATTTTTGTCTGAGAAAGCCTTTGTTATTCTCATTTTGAAGGAGGATTTCACGGGGTACAGAATTCTAGGTTTGCGGGGTTTTTTTCTCTTTAACATTTTAAATTTTCACTCCGCTCTCTCCTTGCTTGCATGGCTTCTGAGCAGAAGTCAGCGTAACTCTTGTTCCTCTGTAGGTAAGGTGTTGGTTTTCTCCTGATTCTTTCAAGATTTTTTTCTATATCGTCTTTTTCTGTACTTTGAAAACGATATGCCTACGTGTTGGGTTATTTTGTTTTGTGTTGCGTGGGGTTTTTTTTTCTTGGCATTTATATTGTTTGGCATTCTGTGAGCTGTGCTTTGGTATCTGACTTCAATTGAGGAGTAATTTTTAAGTCATCATTGTTTCAAAGATTTTTTCTGTTCCTTTCTCTCTTTCTTTGCCTTGTGGTCTTCCTATCGTGCATATGTTATATCATTTGTAGCTGTCCCACAGTCCTTGAATATTCTAGTGTTTTTGGTGGGGGCTGTTCTCTTTACTTTTCAGTTCTGGAGGTTTCTATCGAGATATCCTTGAGCACCGAGATTCTTCCCTCAGCTGTGTCCAATCTACTTATAAGCCCATCAAAGGCATTCTTTATTTCTGTTAAGAGTGTTTTTGATCTCTAGCATTTCTTTCTGGTTCTTCTTTAAAATTTCCATCTCTCTGCTTACGCTGCCCGTCCATTCCTGCATGCTGTCTACTTTATCCACTAGTGCTCCTGGCATATTGATCATTATTGTTTTAAATTCCCTCTCTGATAATTCCAACATCTCTCGCAAGTCTGGTTCTGATGCCTGCTCTGTCCCTTCAAATTGTGTGTTTTGCCTTTTGGTATGCCTTGTCATTTTTTGTTGGTAGCTGGGCATGATGGACTGGGTAAACTGAACTGCTGTATGGAGATGCCACGGATGGGGAGAGAAGCGTTCTATAGTCCTGTGATTAGATCTCACTCTTTTAGAGAGCCCATGCCTCTGGACCGTGAACTTCACAAGTGTTCCTCAGGTTTTTTTTTTTCCTCATCAGGTGGGACAGGATGGCCAATGTGGGCTGAATCTGGGTATTTCCTTCTCCCAGGTGGAAGGCTGGAGCCAGCTAGAATTTGGTATTTCTCTTCCCCTGGGGTTAATTAGGCTCTGATAATATCCCGGCAGGCTAGGTGCCGGTTAACTCGTTTCTGCTGATGGAAGGCCTTATTAAGGAGAACAGAGGGCGCTGGCAGATTTCAAGATGGATCCTCTTCGTCTCAGCCTCCTGGGGGCACATGAACTTTTTCTCCGCTATTTACCGTGAGAACCTGCTGGAGCTCCTGGAGGTAAATCCCACAAAACTGTGGGGTCCCTTCTATGACTGGACCTCCCTGGGGTTTTTGGCTCTCAGAGTCATCCACTTGGGGCATCCAACATTCATCAGGTGTTCACAGCCTGGCTTTTCCACCTGTGATTCTCTGCTCTGGTAAGCAGTGACCCCCTGCTTCTCTCATCCTGGGGGCAGTAGTCTGACCTGTGTCCTCCCCTCTCTTATGAATCCAAGAAGAGTTGTTGGTTTTTCAGTTCAGATTTGTGCTGGCTTAGATGGAGTGGCAACCTCTAAGCTATTTACATGTGGGACGAGAAACTGGACATTTGTTTGCTTTTTAAAAGCCTATATAAATTGCGGGCTGCCTGGGTGACTCAGTTAAGTGTCGGACTCTTGGTTTTGGCACAGGTCACGATCCCACGGTTTGTGAGTTTGAGCCCCGTGTTGGGGTTCTCTGCTGACAGCATGGAGTCTGCTTAAGATTCTCTCTGACCCTCCCCTGCTCACACACACGTGTGCACTCTCTCTCCAAATAAGTAAACTCTAAGAGCCTGTATAGGTTATTAAGTTTTAAGTAAGTCCTAGCTATTAATCTTGTCCACTGTGAATTCGGTCTTTGTTTTTATGTTTGGAATAGCCTTGCCCTCAATAAAGTGAGAAAGTAACGGGTCCATGTTTCTATATAATTTGGTGGGGTTTTTCTTAATTGTTTAAAGTGTATTTATTTTGAGAGAGAGACAGAAAGAGCGAGAGAATCCCAAGCAGGCTCTGCACTGACAGTGCAGACACGGGGCTCAATCGCACGAACCACAAGATCACGACCCGAACAGAAACCAAGAGTCAGACGCTCAACTGCCTGAGCCACCGAGGCACCCCTCCTTCTAGTTTTGTTAAAGTTTCTTACGTTATGTGTGTATGGGAAGGTTAGAAAGCAGTGTTGCAAAGATACTCCCCTCTCCTGCGGTGTGGTTTGTCCAAATCTTGGTTGTGCAACAGGCTTCTCCCTAAAGAACCAGGAACAGGGAAACACTGAAAGTCGACATGTTTCATGATTGTAATAGGAGTTGAGAAGCCAGCTTCTCTTTGTTACATTAGCATGTGTACTTCTCCATAGGAAGGATATGATGGGATCTTTCATCTAACGTATGGTAGATGGAATCATATCCTCCAAAAATGTACATATCCTAGTCCTTGAAACTTGTGAATACGTTCCCTTCTGTGGCAAAGGATTTTGCAGATATGATTAGGTTAATGATCTTGAGATAATGAGATTATCCCAGAGGGCCCAAAGTAATCACAAAGGCCCTTGGAAGAGGGAGAACAAGGGTCAGAATCAGAGAAGGCAATGACAGTGTAAGCAGAGGTCAGAGAGAAAGAAAGAAATTTGAAAATGTTGTGCTGCTGACTTTAAAGATAGAGGAAAGGGCCATGAGCCAAGAATTGCAGGTGGCTTATAGGGGCCTGGAAAAGTCCAGGAAATAGATTCTCCCTTAGAGCTTCCAGAAGGAATGCAGCCGTGCTGACACCTTGGTTTTAGGACTTCTGACCTTCAGAGCTGTAAAACAACAAATCTGTGTTGTTTAAGCCACTGCGTTTGTTTAATTTGTCACAGCAGCAATAGGAAACTAATATGGGATTGTCAGAGTACAAGTCAAGTGCAGGCCAAGTCCCCGCGGTGGTTCCTGAACACCACTGTTTCCTAGCCTGGGTCCAATTTAGTTGGCTGTTGCCAGGACAGTGGGGTTGATTTCACCACCATTGCGTGGTCTCGGAACCCTGCTATCTTACCCGGAAAGGGCCAGCTGGAGTCCTTTGCCTAAAAGTAAAAGGGCAGGAACTTGAGGCTTTTGGTTCTTCTCCTTGAATTAGCCCAGAAACATTCATAGGAGTCATCAGAATATGTCATTCTGATTAGTTTCTAACAGGGAAAAACATCGGCCTCCTTTTCGGGTTGCTATGAGGATTAAGAGTTAATACAGCCAGGTGTGGCCCTTAAAACATTGCCGGGTACTTTTTAACGTCTTTAGTAGGTGTTAGCGGTTATTTGTATTAGTCATAGTTCTCCAGAGAAACAGAACCAATAAGGGTGTGTGTGTGTGTGTGTGTGTGTGTGTGTTATACACATAGAGAAATTTACTTTAAGGGTTTGACTGACACAATTGTGAGGTCTGGCAAATCTGAAATCTGCAGGGCAAGCCAACTGACTGGAGACCTAGGGAAGGATTAATGAGGTCTTGAATTCAAAGGCAGTCTAAAAGCAGAATCTGTCCTTCCCTGGGGACTTGAGTCTTTCTCTGAAGGCCTTCCACTGATTGGATAAGGCCCACCCACATTATGGAGAGTTATCTGCTTTATTCGAAGTCTATGGATTTAAAAAAATTTTTTTTTCAATGTTGATTTATTTTTGAGAGACAGAGTATGAACGGGGGAGGGGCAGAGAGAGAGGGAGACACAGAATCCAAAGCAGGTTCCAGGCTCTGAGATTTCAGCACAGAGCCCAAAGTGGGGCTTGAACTCACCAACTGTGAGATCATGACTGAGTTGAAGTCGGACGCTTAACTGACTGAGCCACCCAGGTGCCCCTCAAAGTCTGTGGATTTAAAAATTAATTCCACTTCAGGGGCGCCTGGGTGGCTCAGTCGGTTGAGCGTCTGACCTCGGCTCAGGGCATGATCTCACGGTCTGTGGGTTCAAGCCCCGCATCAGGCTCTGTGCTCAGAGCCTGGAGCCTGCTTCCGATCCTGTGTCTCCCTCTCTCTCTGCCCTCCCCACTCTCATTTTGTCTCACCCTGTCTCTCAAAATTAAATTTAAAAAAAAAATTTTTTTTAATTAATTACACTTCAAAAAATCATCATAGCAACATCTAAACAGATATTTGACCAAACGTCTCAGTACCATAGCCTCACCATGTTGATGTGTAAAATTAACTATCACATGGTTAATTGTTCCCTATCTTCTATCAGTGGCTAAAGCTTCCAGAAAAATATAAAATCCTAAAAGTAATCCTGGAGATCCGTATCCTGTTTCTAGTTCTGACAAGAATGCTGCCCAGGTCTTCAGTTGGTATCTCTATTAACTACAGTTAAGAAACTATTCTCTAACTCCACTTTAGTATATTTTTAATCCTAAATGGGTACCATCTGCTAAGATGATTATATAATTTTTCTCTTTTGACTTATTGAAGTGTTTTATTTATAGGTTTCCTATTAATAAACTATTCCTTGCATTCCCATGGTAAATCTTACTTGGTCACATTGTAGTCTTTTCAAAGATGCTGCTGCATGTAATTTCTTAGTATTCCAGTTCGTTTTTAATTTGGATTCCTAAGTCGGTGTCAGTTGTCTGAGGGTTTGATTTTTCATGGTTTGGGCAGGAGGGTCTGTTTGTGGGACCTTTGTTAAAACGTGGTATTTCTGTTTTGCTCCCGTCACAAAGTGGGTTGGTCAGCATGCCGTGTTTCTGTGCCACGTGACGATTCATGAAGCATGGGACCAAACGTGTTCTTGTGGCAAGATACATAGACTGTGTCATTACAAAAGTAATCTGGTGTTTCCTTCCCTTGCAAATTCCCTTCCATTGGCTCTGTATTAACATTATATCAAATATTATGTTAAACACCAATATTTTTTAAAAATGTACCTTACCCTTACAACAACATGACCTTTCTTCTTCTGCCTTTTGGATCTCCTACATGCTTTCTGTAACTCTCTGTAAACCTCCCCCCTAAAAAAAATATCCTGTAGGAATAGCCAGCCAGCTGTTTTTCAAGAGGGGTAGCCATCCAAACCCCCGGTCTCTTTATGAGTCATCTTGTTTTAGGAATCCATCCTATGTTCTTTGACAAATGTAACTTTCCTCTTCAAAAGCATCACTGTGTGGCGCTTCTTCCACACTGAGACCAGCCTGGGCTGACTTGTTTGACACTTCATGTGGTTTCCTACAAAACGAACCCAAACAAAAGTCGAAAATATGTGTGGCCATTCCTGGCTTAAAAAAGAGAGTCAGTGTTTGGCCTGGGTGGTCCTAGTGAGGCTAGTGCAGAACTCAGGGCTTTTCTTCAGGGGACGGAGGTGCCACTTAGAGGTCTGGGTGGCTTCTGTTTCAATTTTCTTTTAATGTTTATTTATTTTTGAGACAGAGACAGAGCATGAAGGGGGGAGGGTCAGAGAGGGAGACACAGAATCTGAAGCAGGCTCCAGGCTCCGAGCTATCGGCACAGAGCCCGACACGGGGCTCGAACTCACGGACAGTGAGATCATGACCTGAGCCAAAGTCGGATGCTTAACCGACTGAGCCACCCAGGTGCCCCTGGGTGGCTCCTGTGAAGTGAAGAGTGAAGAGTGAAGTGAAGAGTGAAGCCAGCAGTTAAAACAGTAGATTCTGATTAACTAGTCACACAACTAAGAATTATTTTCACAAATGAGCATCATTGAAACAGTGCTCTGGGGCACGCTAGTGAGGTTAGTAGTTCTAAGAGGAAAATAGATTCCGTCTTCAAATAAACTTGGGACAAGGTGGGTTGCACAAAACTCTACTGACCACTTTACTGCACAACCCCACAGAGCTGTGAGTACGTTGATATTCTGTGACCTCTGAAACTTTTCCCCCACGTTATGGTTGTTAACATACCCAAGTGCACTATTCCTGGGTGGAATATATTTTGAGGAACATTAAGTAATCCGTCATCATCATCATCACCTACACTGAGTGCTTACTAGATATTGAGTACTGTTGGGGATTTTACACGCTGTGTCTCACTTAATCCTTTCAACATCTCTGGGCGATGGGTGTTATTCATTGTCCAGTGGTGCAGAGCACAATGACAGCACTAGTGAATCACAA
The DNA here is from genome assembly GCF_023721935.1 of Panthera uncia. Lineage (NCBI taxonomy): Eukaryota > Metazoa > Chordata > Mammalia > Carnivora > Felidae > Panthera > Panthera uncia. Next base: position 90,150,386 of record NC_064809.1, on the reverse strand, counting down.
ATCCTAATATGCGTCCAGGTCTGTCTGATTCCAAAGGCTGCATGCTTAGCCAGTAAGCTACATTTGTTATGGCACTACTGAACTTTGAAATAGTCACCTCGTGGAGTAATACAGTGCATGGCATTGATATATACTTTCCTGATACTCTGAGAACTATCCTATCTTCTCACTCCCTGAGATCCAGCCTGGCAGATCCGTCTATCAGTGAGCACCTTCCCACCATGCTGCAGCCACTCAACCAATGAGAGCTGTATCAAGCATACTGGAAATGTGTGTTGCTTTCTTCCTGAGGGCCTCTCTGTGTGACCTCTATGTGCGTGTCAAGAGATGTCTAAATGATGGCACGCGACCTCCTACAGAAAAAAAAGCAAAAGACACCAAGCTGGATGTTAAAGTTTGATAGCGTGTCCGAGGACACAGCGGAGGAAACAGAGGGTAAAGATTAGTGGGCAACTAGGGGTTGGTGGCAATCCTTTGGCAAATGAAGGGCACCACTGTGGCCTGGGAGCAGTCACCAGCCATTGTGTGAAGCTCTGGCTGGAGGCTTGCCCATAACCTCAGGATCTGAAGAAGACAGAAAAGCTAACGCCAAAGAACTTGCTGGAAATCCCTCTCCACGGGGGCCATTTCGTGTACTGCCATGATTGCTCCCATTTAAAGACCCTACCTCCTGTGCTAATGGGACAGCCTTGTGTGGCTTCTTCTAATAGACTCCACACGTCTCAAAGCAGTGACCAGACTTCTTCCACGCTGCACTACAGTCTTCCACACCTAGGGATGAGAAGTTGACAATGATATAATTCTGCCTATCAGAGAACTACTCCCCGAGGGCCACGGCAATATGTTCTGTGGGAAGAACGCCCAGTCTGAAAATTTCCCATCTCAGGAAATCTGGGAATAAAAATGGCCAGACTTGGAAGACCTGGTTTAGGGGAACCCTATTCCTATTCCCCCCTCTTTTAAAGTGTCCCCTCATCTTCCCCATTCAAAAAGTTAAGACTTCTCCATGCATACGAATTAGGCTTTGTTACATAAGAAGCCGCCTCTAATGCTAGTGGCTTAAAATTGCTTGCACTTGTCTTTTATTATGAATCTGATTGGCTGGGGAGTTCTGCTGATTCTAGCTTGACTTAGCTGATTTTAGCTGGGCATACACATGCATCTGTGGTTGACTGGTTAATCGTCAGGAAGCGGGCTGCCCTAGTATGGCCTGAGCTAGGAGAACTCCCCTCTATCTCTACCAGGCTAGCCTGGGTTCATTCTCATGGTGATGATGCAGGTTGAAGAGAGGAAAAAAGTAAACCCCCACATGTAAGAAGTTTTGAAGCCACTGGCTGTGGTACATTTGCTAACCGTCCACCGGCTAACGCAAGTCTCATGATGAGCTCAAGGTCAGAATGGAAGGAAACAACTGTAGGGGGAAGGCCAAGGTAGGCACTCTTAGACCTCAAACGAGTCTCTCGACTTGAATTTAAATCGTATGGTGAACAGAATGGTAAAAGTGGCTGGGTTACAGCTAAGAATCCTACCAACCGAGGCCCTTCGGTGACTTGTAATTCTAGAATTAGCCTAAAACCTCCTTCAGAATACTGGATTGACCGCTTTGTGTAACTCTGACCAACTGAAAGAATGCAGTAATGCCAGAGACCAAGATATGCCACCCCCAAATATGCCATTTTGATATCAGAATTGTTTTAAACTGAAGACATTTGAATATAGTATCACAAATCACAAATCACCATATAGCATCACAAATCACAAATCTCTCTTGTTCTCCTAAAACTTCGTCATCCTAAAAAAAAAACCTCTTTTTTTTCCATAGAAATGTTTTCTCCCTCTTTTTCCCCTATTAAGGTGTATGAGCCCCAATTCTAACCCCTTTAAGTAACTCCTCATCAAGCATGCCTCCGTGTATCCGCGTTGTGTGTGTAAATCATTTTTTTTTCTCCTGTTAATCTGTCTTTTTGTCAACTTAATTTGCAGGACTCAGTCACTCCACCTAAGTGAGTGCAGGAAAGGCTTTCCCCTCTCATACAGCACCATCTCTATGGCCCACCAGGTCAGGAACCATACTCTAAGAATGCCCTTGCTATTTAAACCATTTAAGTTGGAGTCTTCTGTTGCTCACAGCTACTAACATCCTATCTAATCGAATATTATGTTTGAGTTCCTTCTTGAACAACTAAAGGGAGATATCAAGGAAACAAATGGACATGTGAATCTATATTTGGAAACAGAGATAAGGGCAGGAGATAGATATTTGAAGGTCCTAGGCATATAGATGTTACTTAGAGTCATGTGACTAGACGAAACCACATCGGAAGGATTGTAAAAAGAGCAGAGAGCTCAAAATGGTGCCATGGGGCACTCAGATATTTAGAAGTTGAGCAGGGGAAAAGCTATCAAAGAGACTCAGAGTGACCAATGAAGTAGGAGGGAAACCAGAACAGGGTGCTACCAAAGAACAAAGGGGAAAAAAGGAATCTCAAGAGAAAAGAGGAGTTGGATTGCATTGAACATTTGTGAGAAATCCTGCTCTAAGCGCTTCGGGACCTACAGAGCTTCCTCTGTTCCAGAACCTGTACCCTTGCCCCCTATGCTCCAGGTTACTGAACTTCCTCTTCCTCTGTGTCACATCTCAGGCTGTACTCTCCTTACCTCTGGCTTCACCTACGTTGCAACCTCCACATGAAACATGCCCCCCCCTTCGTCTCCCCTCTCCAACTCCTGCTGCTGTTCCAGGTCTCAACTCAGACACTGCTGCTTCAGATGTGGTTGTGGGGTCCCTACCCTATGCCCCCCAAGAGCCCCACACTTCTCCTGTTGAATTTGTCTGGGCTGCCATAACAGAATCCTATAGACTGGGAAAATGGAGGCTTATTTTCTCACAGTTTTGGAGGCTAGACGTCCAACATCAAGGTGTCATCACTGTTGGTTTCTGGTGAGGACTCTCTCCTTGGCTTCCAGACGGCTGCCTTCTTGCTGTGCCCTCACGTGGCCTTTCCTCTGTGCGTGAATGCAGAGAATGCACTGGTGTCTCTCTTTCTCATAAGGACATCAGCCCTGTAGGATGAGGGCCCACTCTTAGGCCCTCACTTAGCTTTCCTCACCTCCTTAAAGGCCCGATCTCAAAAACAGTCCACTGGGGGTTCAGGCTTCAGCATGAAAATTGGTGGGACACCGTTCAGTTGATAACACCCATCGGACGCGTATTGGAAGAGAACTTGTCTCTGTTGGACTGTAAGTGCTGTGGAGCCAAGTCCAGGCAAAGTGTATATTCTATTTTCTATTATCTTCACATACCACGGTGCCTGGAGGTGCTAAAAATATTTACGGCCCAAATGAATGAGATCATGAATGCAGGGTCCACCTCTGCTATACCATCTGGCTAACCCACATAGCTAGCCAAGGCTTTACCCTAATTGGGAATTCTCCCAGGAGTGTCCCATTTTCAGTGCTCAGTAAAATCTCACCCATTTGGAATAAATGGAGGGAAGCCTAGTGTGAATTAGGGAGAAATTATAGGATTTTAAAAGTTTTGGTATTTTCGAGGAAGCTCAAAAAAAAAAATACTGCTTTGTAATCTGTTCGCTGTTTGCCTTCAAACAAATGATATTACAATTGTTTCAAATGTGATGAAAACACCCTTTCTTTAGTAAATGAAGCAATCATCCCAAAATGAGTTTTTACTATCCTCTTACTTCGTAAATTCTACTTGCTACATACAGATGAGGCAAAGGTAAACTTAACCAGGCTTCCAAAAAAAAAAAAAAAAAAGTGAGTCCCAAATTCAGGATTCCAAAGGTCTCTACACTTTAGGAAAGCTAAAAATGATGAGAAGAGGGGATTGCAGATGGGCTCAGAACTGCAGTATTTCAAAGCTCTGTCTTTTGCTATATAAAGTCAAAGTAGTGAGTTTGATTTATAGATATTAGGATACTATCTTTAGAAATAGGAAGTCAGCAGTGGTATATATATTCTCCTTCCCTTGAAGATTGCACACACTTTTTTTTTTTTTTTTAAGATACAAAGATGATTTGGGAGCATAGAGAGAAACTTGGTTTTGGTTTTTTTTTTAGGGTATCTCATTTCTAGGTTTTCCTAAACTCTAAAATACGTTAGGGGGGGAAAATCTCTTAAGTTCCTAACCATTCACTGGTGGTAACCCTTCAAGGATGCCTTTCTTCCTTTTTCTAAAAATAGAATGTGTTTAGGTAAAGGCTGACTTGGGATGTAAATGCCTAGTTGCAGTTAGACAGAGAGAGAAAAGGCACTCAGCTCCCGGAGGGTTCCAGCTTTCTCTGTGGGGCTGGATTAGGGCTATTATCCCAGTGGTTGCCCGGTGAGGCTCAGTGACATGTGACAAACAAGCTGACACGCAGCCCGTGCTGACCCAGACGGTACTAACAATAACACCCGGGCTGCCACACTCAGGCCTGCCCCTCCCTCCAACCAAGACCGTGTCAAGTGGAAACATGGCTCTGAGACGCGGCACAGACAATACCTCTGGCTTTAAGGACCGTCACACGGAGCCGATTCCTTAAACAACTGTACAGCGTCACAGGGAAGGGACAGAGGCCGGGAAAGAACTACTACACTTGTGTAATTATTTCAGCGCAGCCCCAATGCAACGTTACCTTGACTACTTTGACCCTTGGCGTAAACGCAGATTTGTGGATATCTCCTATTCCATGGGCGAGTTCTTGTGATATCATAAAGAGGAACACTATGGCCCAGGGATTTGAAGAGATTGCCCGGAATCAATAACACCCAAAAGGAAAGAGTGCAGTGACCACGTGCGCCATGGGCGGATTCAGGGGTGGCCTCTTTGTTCGGATTTATTGATAATTGTTCTCAGAGAAAAAGCCTCTGGCAAAAGCCACCTTATAACGAGTATTTTTCTCTTTGGCCCACAGGCAGTTCCCTAACATAGCTGTAGCCCACAGGCCCTGAATTATGAAAAGAGCCTTCAATTTCGTCACAATGCAGAGTTTGAAGGTAAGCATGACGCCATGTTTGAATTGAGAGAGTGTGAAGGTTTGGGGGGAGACCATTGGATCTGGTGGATATCTGTAGGTGAACGCCGTATCTTAAATGTCTGGATGCTCTTGGCAAGGTCCAATTTGGCCCCGGAAGAAGATGATGAGTCCCTCTCAATCACAGAGTCTGAGACGATAAGAAGCACACTCTGGTCCTGGCAATAACCCACCGATAAGATTGCCTTTCCTTGTCCTGATGGGATAAGAAAGACCTTGGCACTCTTCAGGCACTCAGGCTGCCAGGATAACACTGATGTGCACACGCACGCGCACACACACTCCAGCCTTACGTGTGCACCGGCCCAGCTTGCTGAAAACAGCAATCCTTGCTCTCCTTTGGCCTGGGACTCTCTCCTTCCTTCTCACTGAACTTATAGGCTGTGGAGACTGTTAAACTTATTTTTATTTTGCTCCTATCTGATAAATCAGAATCCCCTCTGGAGAGGAGCCTGTTCAATCAGCTTCCCCTTAGGAAATAGAGCATCAGTGCTTAGCCAGAGTATACTCACAAACGCCCCTAGGATTGATTTGCTTTCACAGTTTCCTGAATTTGGGCCTTAGTTTTTTCATTGTGCGGTGGGATTACAATCACTTCCTCACAGAATTGTTATGAGGCTTGAATAAGAGGAAATGATGTATATGACAGCTTTGTAAGCTGGGAGGGAGGGGCAGGCTGGGGGCAATAACCGTCATTAAGAAGATCCATTGATCAATAGCCAAGTTTATTCATGTAGATATAAGAAGAGGATTCTGGGAGCATGCATTCTCAGCCATTTTCTAGCGGTATGAACTTTAACAAGCTAATTAAATTCTTAAAGGCTTGATATTCTTACCTGTATTATTAAGAAAGCAATGTCCACTCTTACCAAGCTATGGCAAGAGTTAAAAGGATACCTTCTTGCACTGCGATGCCTAACACATAGTGGAGGCTTTCTAAATGGTCGTTACGGCTGTTGTGTTCACCCGGAAGAAGTTATGGCTGTTGTGTTCACTGTACAAATAGAATATTTCTTTCTTCCCTAACTTGTTAGCGTGCTTCTCTGCTCAAGAATTGAATCCTGACCTCAGTTATTGCTATGAGTGTGTAAGACTGTGGCCAATGAGACTGATGTTTGGGGCATGAAAAGAAATAATTCACGGACTGCGCTCTGAACACTTTGTTTGCATTTATGTGAGGCTTAGTATTTCAACTTCCTAGATTGAAAACAGAAAAGGTACCAAGAAACTTAAAATAAAAGACGGGGGGAGGGGGCGCAGACCAAAACAACTAACGAACCTTCCTAGTACACAGTTTGCTAAATTTTCTGTCAATTTTGCGAGAGGTTGGGTTCTTTACTGACTCCAAGGTGAATGGGAAGAGTTATATATTAGGCCTACCAAATGATAAACTGTAACTTTCAACTTCTAAGTTTAGTAAAGGAAAAAAGCCCCCGAATTCTTTCAATAAATAAGGTAGCTCTCAGAGCCATATTATGGTCTGTTGAGAGAGAAAGAAGAAAAGAGCAACATCAGGAAGCAGTGGGTGAGCTACAGGGAAACAGTCTTCCCTAAGGTAAAGATCCCATCGTAGGACCCTGGGATATGGCCGTGTCCCATATTTGCACCCACGTGCTTATGTGAGGCTACCTTGTCCCTCTTCTCACCGAAGTTACGTGAGACAGAACTAAACAAGTTCCTAGATGAACTTTTGTACATTTCTGCTGTTATTCAGCACCCAAAAGAAGCTGGTGGGCCTGGGGACCAGAGTCCCCCATGGCTGGGCTGACACTGGATTCCATTATATCCTCCAAAGAAAACAGGAGCTACTGTTGAGGTGAAATAGCAGAAACCAAGGAGGCAGGAGTTAGAATTGCAGTGGGCTGAAAAAAAAAAACAAAACCAAAAAACTGTAGCACCTCCATTCCCCAGGCTCAGAGCTCCTCTCTGTCTCTTTCTCTCTCACACGCACTGAAAGGTGATATCTGCTCACTCTTGCCAGGATAGTTCCATCTTGATGCCATTTTTGTGAATGCAGATAACACGGCAGTGCAGCGTTGGGTGCTGCGAAACTTTGTCCAGGAACGTAGTAACCTGATGCCCAGTTTAGGAGTTTCTCTTTTAACAACCCTGAATAGCGCTTTCTTATTTGTCGCTTTGCAAACAAACATATGGAAAAGACCGAAAACACTGTAGAGACTGCAAATAGATCTCCCCTCCCACGCCAACCCGCATCACCGAATCCTGCGTAGAGAATGGCTCTGAGGCCATTTTCATGTCTGGTGGCGGTGTGGTCTATCAGAGAGGTTCACGGAGGGCTCTGAACGGGGAAGGAGGGAGACACGAAGAATGCATTTGCCATCTTCAAGCTGCAGCTGTATTAAATAGACGCCCAAAATAATCACATGTGCATAACAGTAGTGTTAGTGTCACCTAAAAATTAGCTCCTCTGCAACATGTTCGTCTTTGGGTTATCGGTTGTTCTTCAAACAGACTTGCCCCACCTCCAGAAAGGTATCACCCCTAGGATTTTCTCACACTAAGCTTGCATTACTTGGAGTTTCTGCCCTATCTGGTTTGGGTGTTGTTGCTGCTATAATTCTCTCTCTCTCTCTGTCTCTCTCTCTGTATCTGCAAAATCTCACCTGAATTCCACTTCTGGGTTGGAGAAATACCTCTGGCTAGTTATGAAAGTTGATAACTCTTTATTTGAATCTCACACACTTTGTCCGTGATATCTTTCATTTAGGTTCACTTGGCTCAATTTATCCTGCGCAACCCTAACCAGATAACGAATCTGTGCCTCTAACTGTGCTTTTGCATCATTTCTCGAGGTAGTGATTTGTCTTTGGCACCTGCTCCCTTAAAGTAAGTCTAAGGTCTTTGGGTCCTTTAACACCACAAGCTTGCCCAAGCAACTGCCAAGGTAATGACTTCACTGACTACGGAATATTTTACCCCAGGCTCCAATAACCACAGCATCCATACTGGCCATCAATAATTCTCTGTGTGTTATTGTTCAGGTCCCGATTCCCAGGAGGGGCCACCCTATGATGCGGTGCAGGAAAGACCAGCTTCTAGGCAGACTGCCAACAAAAGTTCTTAAGAAACTGACCCATTTCAAACACGTCCCCTTACCTAATTAAAATGACTGCTACCTCTGAGGAAGAAGTCCTTTGAACCTTCAAGACCTTTTCAGACTCTTGCCTAACTTTGGGCAGGTAGCAGACAACAGCTTCAGTCCCATCTTAGGGCGGCCACAAGTGTAAGGAGGCAAAGAGGAAACAGAAGAGGGATTTGACAGGTGACAAAGATACCTTCCCTTGTGCCAAAACTCTCCTTGCTTTCCATCAGCTATGCCTCTGTTTGTCTCAAGTGCCAACCAACCCCGCACTGCTTTATGCATAGAGGCAGCCCAGAGGGGGCAGAAACCCTTCTTCACAACGGGGAGAGAGTATATGGAGCTTGTTAGCTTGAAGGGGGAGAAATGAAAACAAAATAGTTTTGCGACTGTCACCTGCCCCTTTATATACATCTGGCTACATGAGTACACTCCTTCAGACTCTTTCTGGATGTCTTATTTTTTTTTAATGTTTATTTATTTTTGAGACAGAGACAGAGCATGAATGGGGGAGGGTCAGAGAGAGAGGGAGACACAGAATCGGAAGCAGGCTCTAGGCTCTGAGCTGTCAGCACAGAGCCCAACATGGGGCTCGAACTCATGGACTGTGAGATCATGACCTGAGCCGAAGTCGGATGCTCAACTGACTGAGCCACCCAGGCGCCCTGATGTCTTCTTATTTAAAAATGACAGTAACCATCTGATGGTGCCTTTATGGCCACCAAAAAAAAAAAAAAAAAAAAGCATAAATTCATGGAAATGAATGAAAAATAGATTATCAAGCAAAAATTAAGCATGCACTTGGCAGATATCAGGGTGAGTAGCTCCCGGGTTGTCCAATGTTATTAAATTGATAAACAACTGTCAGAATGGAGAGTGAAATGGGTGACTAATTGGATCCTGAGAAAAATTAAGGTATATTTATTTCTCAGATAGATTTACCTTCCAGTCTTCCACGTGGGAAAAACATTTTGCTTTCTTTTCATTTTTTCAGCCACTTACGACAAGTACACAGTCTCGAATTCCCATGATAGGATTACACCACTATAAATAGACCTTGGAAACTCCACTCTGACTTTTAGACCCTGCCATTTACATTCAGGAATTTCCCCTCTCCCTTCCTGATATTTAAAAAGAGAAAAAATCTTTGCTATGCTTTTTTGGTCTGTGAGTTTCTCTTCTACATGGTTTTCCATGCTACATGATGAAAAGTCTGCGGAGGATCAAGAATGCAGAATTGTGTATCGTTTCTTAAAGTGAACAGAAGCCTTGGAATAAATGCCTATGTGTGATCCTCAGAGCCAGTCAATAATTCCAGGCACCTGCAGGCAGCAAACATAAATTTGATAATCTGAGAAAATCCTATTCTAACAACTGGCCTATTTAAATTAATTTACAGTGTGCTTAAATCATATATCCTATTCAAATTACAAACAAACAAATATGTAATGCTAACCATATCTCTGAGAGATGGGTTCATGTAGCTCCTACCCACTCAGAGGAGGTAGCTGTGGGCTTACCGAAAAGCTAACTTACCTTAAATTATGCAGATGTCGGGGCCCCTGGGTGGCTCAGTCAGTTGAGCATCCGACTTCGGCTCGGGTCGTGATCTCGCGGTCTGTGGGTTCGAGCCCCGCATCGGGCTCTGTGCTGACAGCTCGGAGCCTGGAGCCTGTTTCAGATTCTGTGTCTCCCTCTCTCTGACCCTCCCCCATTCATGCTCTGTCTCTCTCTGTCTCAAAAATAAATAAAGGTTAAAAAAAATTTTAAAAAAATTATGCAGATGTCTGCTTGGACACATTGATCTCACAGGATGGAATAAAATAAAAAATATCAGTTCATTGTAACCTGGTTTTAACGGGGCTCAATCGAACTGAAAGGGAAGAACGTGAATCACAAGAGACACAACTATTATACGAGAATCTATACCCTGAAACTTGAGTGTTAATAAAAAGGGGCTTTGCCATTGCTCTAAATTGGTGATGAATATTATTTTTAGAGACTAAATTTTTACTGTTCTTACTAGGTAATCTTAGTTTAAGAAACTCTTCAGTTGACATGCACATGTATGAACTGTGTGTAGAGATAGAATTCCACCCTACTATTCCTACACCCAGTGCCCCAGTGAGAATGTTTAATCCTGAGTATTTGGCACTAACTTGGTAGGCTAAATACATTGTTGTCAATACAGTAGTTGTATGTTAGATTGTAAACTCCCTCCAGACAAAATATAATTAATGTGCAGTCTAGAGGTGTATATTGTTTTGGTGACAATGATGGTTGGGTGTCTTCAATATTTTACCAGCTACTCCTATCAAACACATTAAAAGAGGGGCGCCCGGGTGGCTCCGTCGGCTGAGCGCCTGACTTCATCTCAGGTCATGATCTCACAGCTTGTGAGTTCGAGCCCCCCGTCAGGCTCTGTGCTGACAGCTCGGAGCCTGGAGCCTGGAGCCTGCTTCGGATTCTGTGTCTTCCTCTCTCTCTGCCCCTAACCCACTCGCATTCGGTCTCTGTCTCTCTCAAAAATAAACATTAAAAAAAATTTTTTTAAAACGCATTAAAAGAGTTGTGATAATATGGCTTTAAATTTCTAGCGGACATAACTTTTAAAAAATTTTTTGACAATGTTAGTAGAAAAATCATCAAAGCCAGAAAATAGAATGAGCCCTGGAGTCAGCAATAAAGACAGGAAAATATTTCGTGGGGATGATACAAAGTGATTCCTATAGGCCCATTAATGCAAAAGGCCCAAGATTGGGATGAAGAAAGCATGAGTGGAGTCTTGTGAGGAAGCGATAGGATGGGAAATAAAAATCCTCTTGGTGTCTGAAATGAGGCAAGTCTAGGTTAAGAATGAGCATAAGGTTGTGTTTTTCTTCAGGGTGCTCTGGAATAAGGGGAGAAATATTGGTGTGCAGGTGCAGACCCCTGCACCTCGCATCCAAAACTGGACCAGTAGGTCCCCGTCAACAGCACGGGACCTATGAGCATAGATGTTACTGCTACCGTCTACTGATGTCACAGCTCGTGATGCCTGTGACCATGTGCCCTCTAAATACGTATGGGCTGCCCTCTGGTATATTCAGATCTGGCCACTCAAGGCACACTGGTCGTATGGCAGACAGAAGAGGTCAATAAACCTCTGCACGTGGAGATCTAGGTTTTCATCCCCAGTGTTTTGACTCTGAGTGACATGAAGAAAGTGAGGAGTAGGTCCTCCTGGCGGGTTTTGCTGAATAGGAAGAACAAGTCAAACCAAATAAATAATGACCTCCCTTTCAGCAAGTTGAGGTATTCACTTCAAAGACACCAAAGCATCCTTCCCTGAATCCCTCCCATTCCTGCTCCAACCACAGTGGTTGCCTGTTTACAGAAATAACCCTGAAGGGAGGGGCTGGGAAATGAACATGACGGCTGCGGCTGTGGGCCGTGCTCGCTCGTTCCCCACAGTTGGGAAAGTCTTGGTTTCTCAAGAGTTCCGACAAATCTTGTGGCCTATGTTCCCGCTCCCGGGGTTCTCTTCAAGATCTGCTACTCCGTCCCTCAGTAATGGAGAGTCCTTCATATCCTTCCTGGGTTCTGACCTTCAAGTCTCACTTAGTATTGTGTCCCAGTGACCACATTTTAGGGATTAAGCATTCTGAAATGTAATTGTAAATCCTATTGCCAGGCACTCAAGAAGCCAGTCAGGTTAGTCTAAACTTTAAGAAATACACTCACCACTATCTAGAAAACAAGCAAGATATAAATACTCCAACGGCTAAATTTTGTCAGCTGGCTTTTTTTTTTTAATGTTTATTTTTGAAAGAAAAAAAAAGGAGGAAGTGGGGGGGGGGGGGGGGGGGGGGGGGAGACAGAACCCAAAAAAGCAAGCTTCTTGCTGTCACTGCACACCCCGACATGGGGCTCGAACTCCTGAGCCGTGAGATCATGATCTGAGTCAAAGACAGATGCTCAACCAACTGAGCCACCCAGGCGCTCCTGGAGCTTTTTTTTTTTTTAATGGAAAAATTTTGTCTAGAACACCCCATATATGTATTTGATACTTTAGAATATTTCTAAAAAAAGAATAGTATTAATGCTAGGATGGCTATAAAAAAATTTTACAACCCTTTATTTCCCAGATTAAAAAAAAAAACAACAGACACAGAGATTAAGTGACTCGCTCAGGGTAATTATACTCCAAAATTCCTTTTAGGTTCTTATTTAATCAAATAAATTTAATAAAAATTGAAAACTCCAAGCCCGATATACATTTTATCAATAAGCCTATGGCTCTGACTTTTGTCACAGTGTGAAAACCACACTGTGCCTGGCGGATCCTTTCTGCTCAGGACGGTGTTTCCTCTCTTTCGTTCAGGAAACGGTCCTCGGAGTGAGCAGACACTGCCCGCAGATGGTCACGGGGTAGGATTTTCCTGCTGCACAAAGAGAACTTGTAGACCCAAGGGAAGGATTCCTTCTAGATCAAGCCTTCCTGGAAAATTCCACTTTAATCCGTCAATCAGAGAAACACTGGAGACAGGCCCAGTCTTAAAGTATAGCAGTTCTTAACCACTGCTCAGTATGCCCACCTCGCATCTAGCAGGAGATGGCAGGGGAGTCCGCTAACAGACTCAGTCTTGCTTAAAACAGCTGCTGTCCCAGCCACTGTTTTCCTGGCTCTCCCAGGACTTGGAAAGGGCTTCAGGGAGGAAAAGGAAGCCCCCAGTGCCAAGCGTGGCATTTGCTAGGGACACTGAGCACATGGAGAAAGCAAGAGAGCCACAGTGGCCACTCCTGTCCCCCTCCAACCTCACCCTCACCCCTACCTCTCCCACCCCCTCAAAGCTTCGCAGGAATTCTTTGGCTTCCTAATTTAACATCCTCCAGGGCGTCTGGCTGGCTCAGTCGGTGGAGCCTGTGACTCCTGATTTCAGGGGTTTAAGTTAGAGCCCCATGTTGGGTACAGAGATGCCTTAAAAATAAAAAGACAAACCTTTAAGGTAAAGAGATAAGATAACATCCAGAGAAATTCCCAGGGAGGCCACACCCCCAGTTATCTCTATTTTCCTTGCTTTCCCAACAATTACACAGAAGTTAAGAAAACCTTGAAATATTAATCACTGTTGTTTTCTTTCTTTCCAGCACTTCCTGACCTTTCCCCTAGTGGGCAGAAGTATCTACTTTGCAGAAGAACTAGCGTTGTTGTGACTGGAAGACTGGAAGGAAAGGTTAGTTTTCAGAAGTTTTATTTCCACTCAACACAGATCACAGATCTACCTATAACAATGGATATTTTGCTACTACACATACTGCTGCAATGAACTTGGACATACATTCCTTGCTCACTAGTCTATTCCTTGTGACAATTCCTATAAACAAACTTTGCTAGATCAGATCATATACATTCTTTTCAAGGCCTCTGATACATATGCCAAAATCGCGTCACCCCTCCCCCGCCCCCCAGAAAACTTGGCCTCGTTTTCAACCTCACGACTTCATTAGAGTGCATTTAAAAAAAATTATTTTTCAACGTTTATATCCACAAAGATTAGTGGTGGTCTCTCCAGGCAGGCTTCCTGCTCCCCGCCCCCCGCCACCGGTTCCCTTCCTGGCTGCGTGGGGGCCTCCCGCCCTCCCAGGACATGTCCCCATCATCCCACGTGATCTTGCCCTGACCTGGGCAGTTGCCGAGCCTTCCCGAGCTGCCCCCCACGTGGCCGGCCCTCTGTCCACAGTCCAACAGCACTCGCAAACTGGACCCGTTGACCCCTTGGCAGGCGTTCGTGAAGGGGAAAGACCCAGCCTCGTAGGTCAGTGGACATGGGGTTGGAGTGGAGGAATTTACCCCGTAACACAACAAGCTGTAGGGATTCTGGATGGGCAGAGTATTTTTAAACAGCTCACCACCACAACAAAAGTTGCCAATGCCGGCCTTTCTAAATCCCAAAGAATTCTGGGAAGGTGCTTGCTAAGGTGGATTGTGACCCTGCAGCAGTGGTGGTATTTACTACTGGCCACCATTAATTGGTCTGTGCCAAGCCGGCAGTGTGTACTTCCAAAACATTGTTTTATTTCGTTTTCACGACAACCCAACTATCTTATGGATGGAGGAACAAAGACTCCAGTGCTTCTGACCTTGACCACCGGACAATGCTCCCTCCTAACGAGAATAAAGATACTACTTTCCCCAAATACTCTACTCCCTAAAATATATTTTTATGAAAGATTCTACTTTAAATAAATACAGGAAGCTGTACTTTTCATTAGAACTTGAAAGGTTCCCCCCCGAGTAAAATAAAATCTGGCCTACCAGGTGGTTTAAGACTCAGCTTCTAAGTGGGCGAATACGTTCATTTAATACAAATGTGTACGAGGAAGGGTCTCCTTGGTCATCCAAATGAAGGCGTAAGAATCAAAACTGATTCTTTAAGGGACTAGTGAAAGCAGCCATGAACCTTGACCTCCCCTTCAGGGCATGGAGGTCCTAGTAGCTTGTCCCATACAGCAAACTGGTCCTGTCACCTCTCCCTGGACCCCCACTTGAGAAGTCCTGAGAGGCAGTAAGCTTTTGGAGAGTTTGGCTAATGGCAAGAAAGTGGCAAAGCAGACATGTTCCTCCTCAGTGTTCATGCCCCGTCCTTTCCAGGGAAATTTGCTGGGGAAGTCCCCTTCCATATCAGAAGTAAAGAGGACAGTTCTCCATGTGACCCCTCCCCTCTCAACACAGATTAGTGCAACAGAATGAGTGGGTAAACACTGACCAGGTCTTAAGGCTAATTTTAGGAGGTTTTAGGTTATTTGCCAATTAGGTCCTTTGATTCATTCCCCCCCCCCCCCCCGTGTGCGTAAAGCAACATATTTCTGCATCATTTAAGAGAAAAGAGAATTAGTGTGAGCTGCCGACAGCTGGCTGACAACCTTGAGCCCTGGGTGTGTTGGCACTGATCCAGATTTCACATGAGGAGTTCGTTTTTGGTTAGTCAAAAAAGGGAAGGGGTTGGCCCAGATCCTGTTTCGCACATTCAGGAGCAAGGATTCGCCATTCCCTTCAGAAATGGCTGGAGGGTGGCTCTGCAGGTGCACTTGTCTCTCCACCTGATACAAAAAGGACCGTTCAGCTGTCTGGGTTCTTCCTCCGACAAGTCTGTGCTTCAGTGCAGCAATTACACCAAGCAAAGGTTAATTCCCCTTTTTCTCCAAATCCCCTTTTATAAAGATCTATTATGTCTGCAGATTCCAGGTTTTTTCTTAAGCTTCTTTTTCTTCCTCATGAATCCTACTCACCCTCACTTCGAGGTTAGTTTTTAGACTGAGGCCGAGTTTACTAGCACAATCAAGACCTTCATATTTGTTGGAGAATGAAATCCTCTTAGTTTCCCAATCTGTGAGTCACCATTTCAGAATAATAAAAATTTCATGTTTCAAAATGGTCCTAGCCTTTCTTATTTTCAATGTAACAAGTAATAAATGCAAAAAAAAAAAATTAATTGGGATTAAAAAAATCCTCCCAAATCCCACCACTAGAGAAGACTAACCACCATTAACATTTTAATGTCTATGATTTTCATTATTTTTCCCCCCACAAATTACAAGCTATTAATAATTTGATTTTTTTTTTTACATTTTGGATGTTAGATGAAAACAGAATAGATAAATGTCACTGTTTTTAAGAGGGGCAGAATACTGCAAAATATTAACGTGCTTTAATCTACCTATAACAATGGGTATTTTGCTACTACACATACTGCTGCAATGAACTTGGACATACATTCCTTGCTCACTAGTCTATTCCTTGTGACAATTCCTATAAACAATTTGCTAGGTCAGATCATATACATTTTTTTCAAGGCCTCTGATACATATGCCAAATCACGTCTCCCCCCCAGAAAACTTGGCCTCATTTTCAACCTCACTGACTTCATTAGAGTGCATTTAAAAAAAATTTTTTTTTCAATGTTTATTTATTTTTGAGACAGAGACAGAACATGAACGGGGGAGGGTCAGAGAGAGAGGGAGACACAGAATCTGAAACAGGCTCCAGGCTTTGAGTTGTCCGCACAGAGCCCGATGTGGGGCTCGAACTCACAGACCACGAGATCATGACCTGAGCCGAAGTCAGACTCTTAACCGACTGAGCCACCCAGGTGCCCCTAGGGTGCATTTTTAAAATCATACTCTCACAAATACTAAGTAAAATAGGTCTTTTTAAAATTTCTGCTCATTTGAGAGAGGAAAAAAATGGTACCTCCATGCTTTTTTTAAATTCTTTTTTTTAATTCTAGTATAATTAATATACAGTGTTACGTTAGTTTCAGGTGAACAATACAGCAATTGAACACTTGTATACGTTACTCAATACTCATCATGCCAACTGTGCTTTTAATCCCCTCCACCTCTTTTACCCATTCGCCCACCTGCCTCCCCTCTGGTGGCCATCAGTTTCTTCTCCATAGTTAAGAGTGTTTTTTGGTTTGTGTCTTTTTTTTTGGTTTTGTTTCTTAAATTCCATGAATGAAATCATGCGTTATTTGTCTTTCTCTGACTTATTTCACTTGGCGTTATACTCTCTAGATCCACCTATGTTGTTGCATATGGCAAGATTTCATTTTTTATGGCTGGGTAACATTCTATTATATATATACCACATCTTATTTGTCAGTTCTATGGATGAATAGACACTCAGGCTCCTTCCATAATTGGCTGTTGTAAACAATGCTGCAATAAACATAAGAGTGCATGTATCTTCTCGAACTGGTGTTTTTGTATTCTTTGGGTAAAGAGTAGTGGCATTACTGGATCATATGGCCATTCTCTTTTTAATTTTGAGGGGAAGCTTCATACGGTTTTCCAATGTGGCTGCACCACTTTGCATTCCTGCCAGCAACGCAAGAGGGTTCCTCTTTCTATATATCCATACCAATATCTGTTGTTTCTTGTGTTGTTGACTTTAACCACTCTGACTGCTGTGAGGTGATATCTCACTGTGGTTTTGATCCGCATCTCCCTGATTAGTGATACCGTGCATCTTTTCATGTGTCTGTTGGCCATCTGTATGTCTTCTTTGGAGAAATGTCTGTTCACGTCTTCTGCCCATTTTTAAATTGTGTGTGTGTGTGTGTGTGTGAAGTTGTATAAATTCTTTATATATTTTTGATACTAACCCTTTATCTGATATGTCATTTACAGATACCTTCTTCCATTCAGCAGGGTGTCTTTTAGTTTTGTTTATTAGTTCCTTTTCGGTGCAGAAACTTTTTATCTTGATGCAGTCCCAATAATTTATTTTTGCTTTTGTTTGCATTGCCTCAGGAGACATATGCAGGAAAATGTTGCTATGGCCAGTGTCAAAGAGGTTACTGTCTGTGCTCTCTTCTAGGGTTTTTATCAGGATTTTTCACGTCTCACAATTAGGTGTTTAATCCATTTCAAGTTTATTTTTGTGTATGGTGTAAGTGGTCCAGTTTCATTTTTTGCATGTAGCTATCCAGTTTTCCCAGCTCCATTTGGGAAAGAGATGGTCTTTTTCCCACTTCTCATTTATGTCTCCTTTATCAAAGATAATTGACCATAATATCATGGTTTTATTTCCAGATTCTCTATTCTGCTCCATTGATCTATGGGTCTATTTTTAGCTAGTATCATAGTATTTTTGATTACTATAGCTTTGTAGTATATCTTGAGATCGGGGATTGTGATACCTCCAGTTTTGTTCTTTTTTTCCAAGATTGCTTTGGCTATTTGGGGTCTTTTGTGGTTCCACACGAATTTTAGGATTATTTGTTCTAATTTTGTGAAAAATGCTGTTGGTGTTTTGACAGGGATTGTATTGAGTCTGTACATTGCTTTGGGTTGTGTGGACATTTTAACAATATTTGTTCTCCCAGCCCATGAGCATGGACTATCTTTCCACTTGTTTTTGTCATCTTCAGTTTCTTTCATCAATGTTTTTATAGTTCTCAGAGTACAGGTCTTTCCCTTCCTTGGTTAAGTTTATTCCTAGATGTTGTTTTTGGTGCCATCGTAAATGGGACTTTTTTCTTAAATTCTCTTTCTGCTATTTCATCATTAATGTATATAAATGCAATGGATTTCTATATATTGATTTTGTATCTTGCAACTTTATTGAATTCATTTATCAGTTTTGGAAGGTTTTTTTTTTTTTTTTTGGTGGAGTCATTAGGGTTTTCTATGTCTAGTACCATATCATCTGCAAATAGTAAAGGCTTTACTTCTTCCTTACCAACTTGGATGCCTTTTTTGCTTTTTCTTGTCTGAGTGCTGTGCCTAGGACTTCCAGTACTATATTGAATAAAAGTGGTCAGAGTAGACACCCTTATCTTGTTCCTGATCAGTTTTTTGCCATTGAGTATGTTAGCTATGAGTTTTTTATACATGGCCTTTATCATGTTGAGGTGTATTATTCCCTCTCAACCTAAGTCACTGTGTCCTTGTTGATTTTCTGTTTGAATGAGCCATCCATTGATGTAAGTAGAGTGTTAAAGTCCCCTATTATTTTATTACTATAGATAATATTCTGTTTGTTTGTTCTTAACTGCTTTATTTATTTGGGTTCCTCCATCTTGGGTGCATAAATGTTGATAATCGTCTATATCTTCCTATTGGATCGTTCCATTTATTATTATGTACTGTCTTTCTAAAGAAAGACTAAAGACTCTTGTTACAGTCTGTTTTAAAGTCTATTTTATCTGATGTAAGTATTGCTACTCTGGCTTTTGCACTTCCATTCGCATGGTAAATGCTTTTCGGTCTGTTCCCTTTTCATCTGCATGTGTCTTTAGGTCTGAAATGAGCCTCTTGTAGGCAGCATGTAGATGGGTCTTGCTTTTTTATACATCCTATCACCCTATGTCTTTCCATTGAAGCACTTAGTCCCTTTACATTCACAGTAATTATTGATAGCTACATACTTATTGCCATTTTGTTACTCGTATGGTTGTTTTTGTAGTTCTTCTCTGTTTCTTTCTTCTCTCACTCTCTTCTCTCATGGTTTCTTGGCTTTCTTTAGTGATATACTTGGATTTCTAAATGATAGCCTCAACAGATAGAGTATTCTTGGTTGCAGATCTTTTTTTTTTTCTCTCAGCACTTTGAATATATCATGCCACTCCCTTCTGATCTGCAAAGTTTCTACTGAAAAATCAGATGATCGCCTTGGAGAATTCCCTTTCCACGTAACTGTTTTCTTTCGCTGCTTTTAAAATTCTCTTTTTATCGCTACCTTTTGTCATATATTTTTTTAACATTTATTTATTTTTGAGACAGAGAGAGACAGAGCATGAACGGGGGAGGGGCAGAGAGAGAGGGAGACACAGAATCCGAAGCAGGCTTCAGGCTCTGAGCCGTCAGCCCAGAGCACAATGTGGGGCTCGAACTCACGGACCGCCAGATCATGACCTGAGCTGAAGTCGGACGCTTAACCGACTGAGCCACCCAGGCGCCCCACAATTATTATGTGCCTTGGTGTGGACCTCCTTGAATTGATTTTGTCGGGGGCTCTCTGTGCTTCCTGGATCTGGATTTCTATTTCCTTCCCCAGATTTACAAGATTTCAACTACTATTCCTTCAAATAAAGTTTCTGCCCCTTTTCTCGCTCTTCTCCTTCTGGGATCCCTATCATTACACTTCATGGTGTTGCTGAGTTCCTTTAGTCTATTTTCATTTATTATTACTATTTTTTTCCTCTCACCTGTTCAGCTTGATTGCTTTCCACCCGGTCACTGATCCATTCTGCTTTCTCTGGTCTACTATTTATTCCCTCTAGTGTATTTTACATTTCAGTTATTGAGTTCTTCACCTCTGATTGGTTCCTTTTTATGTTTTCTCTCTCCTTGTCGATGTCTCACTGAGGCTCTCCACTATTTTCTCAGTCCATTGAGTATCTTTATGACCATTACTTTAAATTCTCTGTCAGGCATATTAGTTATCTCCATTTCATTTAGCTCTCTTGGGATGTTGTCCTGTTATTTCATCTGGGACATAGTCCTTAGTCTCCTCATTTTGTCTCACTCTCTGTGTCTGTTTCTATGTCACTTGCTTTTGAAAGTAGTGGCCTTATGAAAAGAAGAAGTTCCTGTAGTGCCCTGCAGTACAGTGTCCCCTGTTCACCAGAGCCTGGCACTTCAGGAGCATTTCCTGTGTGTGTTATGTGCACCCTACTAGTGTGGCTGAGCCACGTTTTCCTTCAGCCCAGTCATCTACAAAGGCTCTCTTTGCCTATTGGCAGGGTTTGGTCCCTGTGCTGTCAGTAGGCCAGTCCGAGGCCTCCCCCTTGGGCTTGAGTTGAGTCAGAAAAGGCATTTGCCAGAGCTAGATGCTTTCCCTGGGTTATCCCCCCGAGAAGCTTTCATTGGTGGCCATGACCTGGAGTCAGACCACATGTCTTCCCCCAGTCCAATGCTGGAGCTACAGTTGGATTGGTGTGTGTGGTTATCTTCCCCTCTCCATTTTGGAGTGGCGCTGACCCTTGTTGAGGCTGCTTGCACACTGCCAGGCTTATGGCACCCCTTCGGATAGACTCCTGCCAGTGGCAGGTCCATAGAAAAAAGGCAGGGTCAGAGCTGTGATGCCAGCAAGGTTCATGCTGGTCTGCTATGGAGGGGGTTCTGCAGTCACCCAGGAAGACTCCTGCTGAGGCCAGGAGGGAGGAGGCCAGTCTGCAGGAGAACACAGGGGCAGAACACATCATTAGCAAACTAGGTGGAGAGTTTTTGTGCTAAGCTGGTTCCCATGGGTGTCTGTGTATCTAGGCTTGGGGGTAAGGGAGGGAAATGGCACTTGCCAGCTCCTCTGTTCTTAGGTCTCCCAAGGATCCCTGCCTCTCTAACACAAACTCTTAGATTGGTAAGTAAATCTCCCTCCCGTATACTCCAGGTATTTTTCAAATTGCTTCTTCTAAGCTATATCTTTCTTGGACCGTTTGTTTTGCTCCTTAAGGACAGGGACTCAGTTTCCTCTCACCATCCCTGGTCTCACAGAGATAAGCCTGCTGATTTTTAAGCTTCCAGGTGGTAAGCCCCACTGATTATAAGAACTCAAGAAGTTAAGCCTCTCTGTTTTCAAAACCAAATGTTAGTGGTTCATCGTCCCTATGCAGGTTCCCCATGCCTGGGGTGCCTGGGGTGGGGTATGCTCCTCCCCCTTCTCTTGGCCCGTGACATCCCTCCCTCCAGCAGACAGTCCCATGGGTCCCTTTAGTTCCCAACTGTATCTCAATTCTTTGTGGCCTCTTCTCTACATTTTGCTCTGGAGAGTCTGTTCTGCCAGTGTTTGGGTTGTTTTCTGGGTTATTTACACTGATGTAGGTGTTATGTAGGTGTAACCATGGGACAAGGTGAGCTTAGGGTCCTCCTACACTGTCATCATCCCTGAGAAGTTTGTGGGGTTTATTATTATTATTAACAAGGTTTTCATATGCTAATAACTGTTTGTACTTTTTTTTTTTTCTTTTTTGCATTGTCTATTCTCTTGTGCTCATTTTTCTTTTGGGATATTCATATTTTCCTTCCTGATTGTAGGAACTCATTACACACAAAGATGACATTTTCTAGACTGTATTTCAGGGAATTTATTGCACTTTGAGATGTTAATAGGTGTGTTGAGGGGAGGAAAAGACTTCCATGGTCAGATTTAACACATCATTTCCTAAGCTTAGTTGACCATCAAACATTTTCTTCTCCTCCTCCTCCTCTTCCTTCTTCTTCTCTCCCCGCGCCCCCCCCCCCCAACAGAATACCCTCTGGCATCATTCAGGACACGAGTGTTCTGGGCAATAACATTTGAGAAAATGTTCTATGTAAGATATTAATGCTTTATGTGTTAGGTATGTGGCATGATTTTTCCCTATTACCGTTTGTCTTTTACTCTGCATGTTTTTTTCCATACACTGTTTAATTCATGTATTGAAATCTCTCCGTATTTTCCTTTGCCGTTAAGTAATTTAGAATATGGAGCCTGAAGTCACAATTATTTGCTTTGAATCCTGGCACCATTACTTGTGGGGATCTTGGGAGAATTACTTAACCTCTCTATGGCTCAATAGTATCATTGAGAAAATGGGAAAAGTACATATAAGTACCTATAAGCTTTTGTGAGGATTAAATCACTTAATACAGATAAAGCTTTAGAATTGTTTTTGACACAGAGTGTCATATAATGATGATGAGTTATTTTTTGGATGATGGAGAAAGTCTTTCCCCATTATACATGTTGTAAAAAAAAAAAAAAAACTATTCAGGGGCGCCTGGGTGGCTCAGTTGGTTGAGCGTCCGACTTCGGCTCAGATCACCATCTCACGGTCCGTGAGTTCGAGCCCTGCGTTGGGCTCTGTGCTGACAGCTCGGAGCCTGGAGCCTGTTTCGGATTCTGTGTCTCCCTCTCTCTCTGACCCTCCCCCGTTCATGCTCTGTCTCTCTCTGTCTCAAAAATAAATAAACGTTAAAAAAAAAAACACAAAAACTATTCATGGTATTGTTTTGGAAGTTAGTATTTTTATGGAAATTAATATGGGTATTAGCTATAAAGCAAAGAGTTTACTTTTTCCCCCAGTGGTTAAGTTTTTCCAACACCATACGTTGATAACGTTTCCCTTTATCATTTACTGTTACTTTTTCTAGATTTTTCTCTCCTGATCAGTCTGTTCTGATGCCAAGACCCCTGCTTTCCTATTTCCTTTCAGAAAAGTCACAGCTACGTTGGCCGGAATCGAGAGCACATGTTGGATTCCCTCTTAGAGTTGCCCCAGGAGACACTTGGGCAGGGTGTGAGGGACCTTGAAAGTAGGATTTGGTTTTCTAGGATGCAGATGGGAAAGATAGGCCCCACGGGCCTTTGATTTTAACTGTTACCGTGCCTGCCAATACTCATGTTCTGCTGAGGCCTAGTTGGGATTATAGCCTGTTGGATTCCCTCAGGAATGTTTGAACCCTGTGTTCATTCTATCACAGAAAAATTAGTGTCTTCAAATTCCATCTGGTCTTTCTCCTTCCTGTGGCCTCAGCCACGTAGCCTCTAAATTACTAGGAAAGATGTGAGAGGAAGGAGATACTAACCTGATCCATCCCAGGTGGTGGGAGGAGAACCAAGTGGGCCCAGTTGGAAGAAAGATCTGATACTGGGAGGCTTCACAGAGGTGGGACCAGAACAGCTTTTGAGGACATTTCAGTCACAGCTGAGGGAAAACCAGAGCGTTCAGAATTATCCACAAGGCCCAACGCAGGCGCCTTCTTCTCTGCACCCCATTATCTCTTGTTCACCCTGTTCCCAACAGCCTCTTTACTGTTCCTCAAACGTATTCGTACCTCAGGGCATTTGCGCGTGTGCGGATCCCCCTGGAAGTTTCTTCCCCCAATACCCACACTGCTTGTTTCCAAGTCAGTGTGAGTGCTGTGCTCAAACGTCAGCGTGGTGAGGCCGTCCCTCACCATCCCATTTAAACCAGTGCCGGCCCTTCCCGCTCGCTGATTTACTTGTCTCAATAGCCCTGGTCACTGTTCAACACGCTATTTTACTTCTTGTTTATTGTCTGTCTGTCCACCCAAGAACGTGAACTTCCTAAGAGGGTTCGCTGTGTGTTGTTCCCCGATTTCTTTCAACACCTGGAACACTGCCTGTCACGTACAGGGCTTCGCCACTGACTGTGGATGGGTGAACAAATGAGCGTGCCGGCCGGACGGCGTCACTTGCACAATACTTTGGAACGTGTCTAGGTCTGCTACCAACAACGTGTTTCCTCAGAATGCAGCTGCCTGAAGGACTCTGGATTTTCAAGCTAGCCTCTGCTCTGCAAACAAGTCATTTCTAAAGTGGAGATGAAAGGCTGCGGTCTCTTGAAAGTTACAACAGGCACGCGCCTATGGTGACTTCTTTCATTAGATACCTGAACTTCATACCTGAGGCTTCCACAGAAGCCAAGCAAGACGAAATGTAAGCTGAAACCACCGTGCGATATCACCACACACCCACCACGCTGGCTAACATGAAAATACAGAAAGTGCCAACCGTGGCGAGGGTGGGGAGGGGAGAATTCTGACACGTGTTGAAAAACCGGTAGCACACAGCTGAAAGGTCGACGAGTGCCCCTGCGAAAGACAGGCGACACGATGTTCACAGCAGTACTGTTTGCAGTGGCCGAAATCTGGAGCAAAACAGGAAAATCGATTTTTGAAAATGTGCTATGTTTGGGGCGCCTGGGTGGCGCAGTCGGTTAAGCGTCCGACTTCAGCCAGGTCACGATCTCGCGGTCCGTGAGTTCGAGCCCCGCGTCAGGCTCTGGGCTGATGGCTCGGAGCCTGGAGCCTGTTTCCGATTCTGTGTCTCCCTCTCTCTCTGCCCCTCCCCCGTTCATGCTCTGTCTCTCTCTGTCCCAAAAATAAATAAAAAACGTTGAAAAAAAAAAATAAAAAAAAAAAAAAAAAAAAAAAAGAAAATGTGCTATGTTCCCGTAGTAGAATACCGCACCAGACATGAAATGCATGATCTATAACCCCGTGCAATCATGTGGATGAAGTGCGCAGACGGAACGCCGAACGAAAAAGACACAAAACAGCGTCTCGTGTGTGTTTCCATCTGTGTAAGATTACAAGCAAGTAAAACTAATCCGTTCTGCTAGGAAGTCTGGAGAGACTAGGAAGGCATGTGAGTGGCACTCTGGGCTTCTGATGGCACTGTGCTTTTTGATCTGAGCGCTGGTTGCACAGGGATATCCATCTTTTGAAGATTCGTCGAGCTGTATACTTATATGTCGACTCTTGTGCACGTAAAATTTGCTGAAAAGCCTCAGAGGTGCGGGCCGCTCATTTGTTAAAGCGACTTGTCACTTTCTACAAACTGAAACTATTCGGGGAAGCCCTGCTCCAGCCCTGTGGAGGTGGAATAGGGTGGGGTGGAGGGCACCTTCCAACTGTGGCAGAAACACACCGCTGAGATGCTGCCAGAATGCAAAATGGTGGGAGCCTGATGGGGGGGGGAGGGGGGAAGAAAGCCTGTCGAGAGCCTTGAGCGCCTGCTGTCTTAGGTCACTTATGGCCCCAGGGCAAACGCTGCCTCCCGTCAGGGGCAGAATTCTGAAGACTCTCCAGCCAGCCTTTGGGAGAGCAGCCACAGGCTGTGCAGGGCGCTTTTCTAACCAGATATTGAAGGAGAATACCCTCTGCTTAGAAGCTGAATGTGGAAACTTTGTTTTAGAAGGCGGCAGAAAAACAGCAGAGAGAAAAAACATAGCTAGAGGGCAGGTCCTGAGTAATTTCCGAAGAGACCGCTGCAGCAGAAACTGTGGCTGACAGGCCAGAGATAGCCCCATGTTTCTTCCCATTAGCAAAAATAAACAGGAAAAGGAGGGCCAGAACATATAGGAACTACAAGGCCCCACTAGGGTGTTGATGGCTCACCCCACCGCCGACCTACACGCTTTGGAGCACGTAGCGCAGCGTCCCCGGCAAAGCTTCGAGGATCCCACTGCTAACACTGGAGAGCATAGGCCTGGGAGCAAGGCAGGACCTGAGGGAAGAAAAAGACGATCCCGTGACATTCAATCGCTGTGGAAAGGAAGGGGACAAAGACCTGTAGCCGAAAGAGAACCTTTCTTCAGTATTGCAGGGTTATAGGCCACTTGGAGAAGGTTGGGAAACAATGAATTAGCCAAGGATGTGCATCGTTGCCAGCCTTCCAGGAGCAGGCTCTTGCTGGAGAAAACCTCCAGCACTCAGTCCCCCGGATCTGGAAAGGCCCAGCAGAAAAGGCTGCCAAGGGAGGAGAGATTTGGATCTCAGCGTTACTAGTTAGGGAGTCTTTAATGACACTCAAGAGCCAGCACCTGCACCATCATCCTGGCCTCGGATTCTGCGGCCGCAGGGCAGAAGCCTCCCAGCACTCATATACGTGAGAGACGGGGAAGGAGTGGGAGTGGGTGGTGGTCAGAGAAGAACACGGCAAATGCAGGATGTTTGCAAGAGGTAGATGGGTGCACAGGGCCGGCTCTAGCATGCTTACTGTACGTGTCCGGACCTATAGGCAACATATTTGGGCAGTTAGCATGGCTATCCTTAAGCACGCCCCATGTGCAGAAAGCTACACAAATATTCAAGCGCTGGCTTGTCCCATTTCCTCTTGCGAGAGTGTCCCAAACCGATCCCTCAGAGGATGGAAAGCTTCGGTTGTTTTACCTGAGGAAATGCAGATGAGGCTAATAAGGAGGTTCCAAGCCGAGGTCAAGTCAGTTGACCTTCTGCGAGCGCAGGGTTCACTGTTCCTAAGCTGAGAGCAATGCAAAACTCCTGACCATTTAGGGAATTGCACTTCCTGAGGAGAATAAGAGATCGCAGCTACTAGCTCTGAGCCTCACCGCATGTGCGTTGGGAAGAATAAAAATTCAGATACAAGTGACATTTGGGTAGACTATTGCTTCCTAAAGAGACACCAAAAGAGACCCGAACCCGAAACCTAGGTGGAGAATGCCCAACACTGCTTACCGGAGACAGTTTTTAAAGCCAATTTTCGGGAGCAAACAGAATCAGACCCAGATGCTACCAAGAACAAGGAAAAGACAATTTTGCTGCCTGGCGGATTCTCTCAGTTTTAAGTGATATTCACAAGATATCCTGGGGCTCCTGATACTTTCAAGGGGTTGATAGAAAGGATGATGCTGATATGAAATATACGGAAGTACTGATTTCTTTAGATAATAACATATTTTACAAGGCCTCAGGAGCACAGGAATTCTGATCCCCCAGATTCAGAGCTGCCTGGAAGAATCAGGGTTGACCTTGTCCATTTTCAAATACAGGCTCCACCGGATGCATAGCATCATAACAAGGTACGGGCATATCCTGAGTGGATCTTTCCTAACACTCATTGGCCATTTCCCACAAATCTTGGAGAACCAAAGAACTCAGAGGCTTAGTGGATGTTATAGGAGATTTGAGGGTAGCCATGCCATTAGGACAAACCCTTTCTCTGACCTGACCCAGGAATATCAGGCCCAAGCTAAAAAGAAAAGGGGCCAGAAGAGGCATCCGTGGACAAAGAGACACCAGAGCGGAAGTCTTTGAACTCTGGTAAGGGAAGACCTACAGGCAGACGCTCAAAGCCTTAGTGGCCCTTTTTCAACCAGGTTCTTGGCTAGTATCGGCTGATAGCACCTGGTTTTAAATCCCTTAGTTTAAACACACTGACACCTATATGGGGAGCTTCAGAGTTGGACTATCTCAGGAAGATGCTGAAACATGGCTAAATTTTGCTGCAGAAGCTTGAACTCTGTGGGATCCAATATCCCGTTTGCAAATCAGAGATTCTGGCCCTAAGTTAGGCAGTGAGATACAAGTTTTAGGAAGTGTGCGTGTGAGGTACAAGGATAATCAACAAAAACCCTCTCACCTCTGGGCCCACCATGCCAAGCAGGATATGACACCGTAGCAGGTGGTAGTGTTGGGTGACTATTTTCAGGACTGCTGTCCTCTTGTAGCTTCATCCACAAAATGCCACATCTCTTGAAGGAATCAGAGCCCTGTGAGATCCCCAGGGTCCAGGGAGATACAGTTTTCTTTACGCGACAGAACTTGGGGGCTTTCCAGGATGGAGCCAGTGGTGGTTCTTACTTCTGGGGCTCTGGTAAATCTAACGGCTCCAGCAGGGAGGGGCCAAAGGGAAACTCAGAATAGCTAACGATCAAGGAAAGAGACCCAGTCCTGTTGGACTGACCAGAGTTTTCTATAGGTGAATTTGAATGTGACGTTGAGATGAGCACAAATTCCAACTATGTGATGGTGTGTTATTAAAATGGGTACTGGAATGTCCTCTATGAAGACACTGTCTCTATGAAGACAATGTCCTCTATGAAGACTTTCCCAAGAGTCCTATAGTATGGTTCTGAAAGACTTACAGAGCTTTGAGTGGAATATATGAATGTTGGAAAGCTTTACACCTGTGGAAATCTTTAGTGGGCAGAACTCTGGTGCAGTGTCCTCCTTATACATCCCACCCTAACAGTTTTGATGGTACTGAAAATAATTTTTAAAATTATATTCAGTTCTCTAAACTAAAATCTGAGTTTTGTTACTATGACTATTATTCCAGAACTCTTCCTTGTTTTCTCTTAGGTGTCACTGAGAGGTCTCCAATTTCTTTTTTTTTTTTTTTTTAGGATAAAGTTCTAGCCATTTATTTCTTAATATCTATCTAGCTCTGCCTCCCACCCCGCCGGCACTTTCATTCCCGTCAAATTTCACTTTATAGATCCCTGTATCTGATCAGCGAGTTTCTTGCTTAACATCTTTCAAGACCTCCTGGAAGTATCTTGCCGGAAACCCACTGTCCCATCGTTTAAAAAGATAGGGGCGCCTGCCTGGGTGGCTCAGTTGGTTAAGCGTCCAACTTTGGCTCCTGTCATGATCTCATGGCTCATGGGTTCGAGCCACAAGTGGGGCCCTGTGCTGACAGCTCGACACCTGGAGCCTGCTTCAGAGTCTGTGTCTCCCTCTCGCTCTCTGCCCCTCCCCCACTTGTGTTCACTCTCTCAAAAATAAATAAACTTCAAAAAGTCAGCTAACTCTTCATTTTCCATATTTTTTTGATTCCGAGGGTAATAATACCAACCAAAGTGTACGTAACCTGTGTTTCCTAAGGCCTCTTCAGCCTGGGATTTTTAAAGGATCATATTAAACCCTTAATTATTCCTCTTTGCTTCTCCTTTCCAAGCCAGTGTGCCTGCAGAGAGATCACAGAGGGGAATGACTGTCAGTCAAGGAGCCACTCCCTAGCTGGCTTGAGGCACTCCTAATCTACTTCAACCAGTTAATCTCAACCCTAGTTTTTGAATACAATTACCTGGGAATTTAAAGAAAAATACACTAATGTCAGGTCCTATCCCACACCTTAGCATAAAGCTCTAGCATCAGAATAATTTTTTTTAGGGGTGCCTGGGTGGCTCAGTCAGTTGGGCGACCGACTTCGGCTCAGGTACTTCGGCTCAGGTCATGATCTCACACTCAGTGAGTTCGAGCCCCACATCGGGCTCTGTGCTGACAGCTCAGAGCCTGGACCCGGTTTCAGATTCTGTGTCTCCCTCTCTCTCTGACCGTCCCCTGCTCATGCTCTCTCTCTGTCTCAAAAATAAATAAACGTAAAAAAAAAATTTTTTTTAATGATTTTTTTAAATACATTATTTAAAATATATATATATATTTATCTTTAAGAAAGAGAGACAGCATACACAGGGGAGGGCCAGAAAGAAAAGAAGACACAGAATCCCAAGCAGGGTCTAAGCCCTCTGTGCAGAGCCCGATATGGGGCTCGAATTCACAAACAGATCATGACCTGAGCCAAAATCAAGAGGCCACTTAACCGACTGAGCCCCCCAGGTGCCCCCCTGCAAATGATTCTGATGTGCACCCGCAGTTGTGAGGAACCACTATGAGCCATGGTAGCCGTGAGTCCTTGCTGAGAGCATCTATGTGTATCCAGATGTCAGTACATATGCAATCACGGCACGGAGAAGTAGCACAAGGAATCTCCAAGTCATCCAAATTCCCCCACTCACTGCTTTCTGCCTTTTTTTCTTTTTTCTTTTTTTTTGCCTTTCCTACTCTTCAAAGTAGCGCTCCTGTCATTTAAGTGACTTCTGAGAACACAAGGGTGCTATCTGTTCTTTCATGAACTCCTCTGCAAATTTCTTAGCAATTAGCACTTCAATCACTATCATCCATTCAGAAAACGTAAATCACCTTTTTGCTTTGAGTTAATCATTTTCCATTTTCCCAAGGTGATTCAGAAATTCAGAGCTCCCTGAAAGTGAGTGAGCAGGTGTGGGGGGCTGTGGACACACTTCACTGTTCCATTAATGGCAGAATACACCTTGAGAGGTAACTGGCAATGCCAACAACAACGAAAATGAGTATTTGTCCAGCTATGATAAAATAGAGAGCCTAAGTCTGAAAACAAATTTTGATTTCTCTAGATTTCGGGCAGCGTTAAAACACACAATCAGTTCTAACCTTGTTTGCGTTAATCTCGACAGAAATTGCCCATTTGTTTTCAAAGCATCGGGTTGGAACATTTTGCTGCTACGTGGAAACCATGTCAACGATCATACTCAGGACATGAAATCCACTTGCACAGGGAGTCCGTGCAATTTTAATAATGTCTGCTAACCCGTTGATAAGCATACAGGAAGGAACATAGAAGAACTAGAATAGAGAACCATTAAGCCAGCAAATATGTACTTTCTAAGAGTCCTCACTTTCTGTGATTAATTAGTACCCTCACCAGCCCTCTTACCAGAGGTTAAGTCATTTATTTACTCATTCATTCATTCAACAAACATTTTCTTAGAGATCTGTTTGGGTGCCATGTTCTGTGCTTTGAGTTAGGGCTGGACCAATGAACAAAATATAGTCTCAGCCTCCAAAATCTATGGTCTATAATCATATAAGCAGAAAATGACCTTTGCAAATTCTTTTTTTCTCCCTGGTATGCTCTTCTCCCATATCTTTGGCTAATTCTATTCAACTCTTTAGGACTTGACTAGGATGTTACTTCATCTGGAAAGCTTTCCTTAACACTTCAAGTCAGGGGGCACCTCAGTGGCTCAGTCTGTTAAGCATCCAACTCTTGATATCGTCTCAGGTCATAATCTCATGGTTCATGGAATTGAGCCCTCTGTCAGGCTCTGTGTTGACATTGTGGAGCCTGCTTGAGATTTTCTTTCTCCCTCTCTCTCTCCCTCCCCAACTTGTACACTCTCTCTCTCTCTCTTTCTCTCTCTCTCTCTCAAAATAAATAAATAAACTTAAAAAAAACACTTCAAGTCAGGGTTAGGTGCCTTTTCTATATATTTCCATAGCAATCATATCTTAGGACTTTGTACTTTCTAGCATAGTTACTTGTTTACGTATCTTGTTTACATATTCCCTTACTAAATAATGAGGAACTTGAGGACAAGTGTCGTGTCCATCTTTGTGTCTTTGATGTCTAGCACATAACAGTAACTCAATAGATAATTAAATGAGTGATGGATATGTTCACAGGGTATTATGAGAATGCAGAGAAGATACACCAAAAGAGACCTCCCGTAAAAAGTGGCTGCTACGTGAAGTCGTAAATGCAG
Source organism: Panthera uncia (assembly GCF_023721935.1). Classification (NCBI taxonomy): domain Eukaryota; kingdom Metazoa; phylum Chordata; class Mammalia; order Carnivora; family Felidae; genus Panthera; species Panthera uncia. The sequence continues at coordinate 90,119,145 of NC_064809.1, read as the reverse complement.
CATCAGAGTTACCCAGACTTGGGAATGCTTGGGAGGTAGAAGCAGGAGGGCAACACGGTCTATGTTAGAAAACCCCAGCAAAATGGTGTTGATAGAGGGAAAAGTGTGAGGTAGGGTAGAGTAGAGGACAAGTTGGGGCAGCTAGAATAAGGTCATGGAGCATGGAGGGTTGTGACCAAACCAGACTCAAACTCTATTTTCCCTTTTGTTGCCATTGAAACAAATGAACACACAGCTTCAAATAGTCTCAGAAGCTGATCTCCAGGGGTTACCCATTTGTTCCTGGCATAGACAAGAGTCCCTGAGACACAAAACACACTAAAAACTCTTCTCTAAGAACCATTCTACACCCTGCCCCATGAGATTCAGTACATGGGTGGAGGGGAGCTCCACGGGGGAGTTGCCATGTCACCTGCTTGACACTCGTGGAAGGTTTCTGTCCTTAACTACAAATTATGGGTAAAACACCTTATCAAATGTGATGGGCCCATCTTTGCTCGGTGTCCTCCTCAAACCCAGCTCTTTTTGTTCAACCTGGGCAGGCCTGGAAAGAGTATGTTGCCTAATCTCTCCTTATTCGATTGTGTTTTTAATATAAATCTTAGTAATTTAATGATTTACAATCAGTGCAACCCATTGAAGGCAGTCCCAGGCCTTTAGAAAACCTGCTTCTGTGTTAAGATCAACTGGTAGGATTCAGTCATTAATTAACTCAACAAGCATTTAATGACTACTTTCTTTTTTTTTTTAATTTTTTTTTTAATGTTTATTTATTTTTGAGACAGAGAGAGACAGAGCATGAACAGGGGAGGGGAAGAGAGAGAGGGAGACACAGAACCCAAAACAAGCTCCAGGCTCTGAGCTGTCAGCACAGAGCCGGACGCGGGGCTCAAACTCACGGACTGCGAGATCATGACCTGAGCCGAAGTCAGCCGCTTAACTGACCGAGCCACCCAGGCGCCCCTAATGACTACTTTCTAGGGGCACCTGGGTAGCTTAGTCGGTTAAGTGTCCGACTCTTGGTGTCAGCTCATGTCATGATCTCATAGTTTGTGAGTTCGAGCTGCGCATCGGCTCTGTCCTGACAGTGCAGAGCCTGCTTGGGATTCTCTCTCCCTCCCTCTTTCTCTGCCCCTCCCCCAATCTCTCTCTCTCAAAAAGAAATAAGCTTTAAAAAAATTTAATGAGCACTCTCTCTGTGTCAGACACTATGCTGGATTCTGGAGACCTGAGAGTGAAGGAGGCATGGTCTCTGCCCTCAGACTGCACAGTGGAAGAAGCTCGAGGACATGGAAACTGCTTATGCACAGACAGTGTTGAGGCCACAGCTGACCTGCCCGAGCTAGTGCTTCTTGTAATATGGTCATCTGGGAACTGCTTAGAAATTCACAGCCTGTAGTGTCCATTCCAATTGAATGGGGACCCCCAATTGTGGGGTGACAGTTGGATGGAAGTCGATGGCGGGTCCTGAAAGAATTCACCCAAATCAGAACAAAGGAGATAGAAGTTTCTTGAGTCCACCACAAGCGGAGCAGCGGGCAGGACAGTGAGGGAGAGGCTGTCTGCAATGTGCTAGTGGGTGGGGGCTGTATCTAAAGGAGGAAAGTGAGGGGGTATGGCAACGTATGGGATTTCCCCTTTTTTGATAACTGTGTCTGGTTGTAAGTAGCCCCTTGGTCAGTTAGGGTCTATGGGTATTTTGAGGTGGGTCACCTGATGGGCCTGTCTGTGTTCAGCCAGGGGTTCTCTATGGGCCCCTGCCTACATTCCATCCCTCAAGTCTGTTTGCCTAAAAGCAGCCTGTACACGACCTTGGGCCCTTCTTCCGGATCTACTGAATCAGAACTTGGGACGTGGGGCCCAGCAATCTGGGTGTTAGCAGGCCCTGCAGGAGACAACAGAGCTCATTTCTGTTTGGGATTCTCTGGCCTAAGCTCGGCATTGAATCATTAGCCATTCCCAGACTTCCTGTCCACAATTCCCCTTCTCAAGGAACTCCTGACAGAAATGGAAAACACCAACCCAGAGTGACACTACCCAAAATAAAGTAGAATGCTGTTTTATCATGTAATGGCAACCCCAGACCCTTCCCGCTAGAATCACAGAGGTGGATAGCTTCACAAAGATTGTTGTGGTATGGACTAGACGGGTCAGAACCATTTCCGTGTCATCATAGAAGGAATCAACAAGGGTAATGTCATTCTCGTCTCCATTCTGCTCCCTGCCACTTAGCGGTGGAGAAGAATTTTTTTTTTTTTAATTTAAATTTCATTAAAAAGATGTTTTTAAAGACCAACCATATCAGCTCGGCTGCACAAACCAACCAACCAACCAACCAGGAGCTTCAGAGTTATTTCAGCGCATGGGAATAGAAACAGGATAAACTGAAACCGTAAAACAAGCAACTTAAATGCTTCGGAAAATAAAGGAAGGGGGAGTGAGATCACAATCTGAGCATGTGTGTTGTGCAATCCTGTGGTTGTTCTAAACAAATTCAGGCAGACTGCTTTCTTTCTGGAGTTCCAGCAAAATGGATCTTGCCACCAGTGGACGGTTCAGAGATCCTGGCTGAGGCTTTTTGGCTTATTGCCATGTGTCATTAGTGACCTAGTTTCAATGCGGTGAGACCAGCCATGTCTGCAGGCCCCTGAATCAGCAGTTTCTCCTCCACTCACTAGCTCCAAGCTGGCAAAGCTGACACTACTTTTCACAGAATGTGCCCTCCCCTTGCCCCTGCACTCCCCCTACGAGCAGGGAAAGCACCATTTTTTCATAAAGATGTCGGCTTTGACCGGAGGCTGCCCTGAGAGCCCAGCTGTCATGACTCCTTCAAGTAAGCTGCTAAACTCGGAATTATCTTGGCCTAATAATTAATCAGGACTAAAAATAGCCCCAAACTGCCCGAGCTTTGCTTAAATCCCACCCAGGTGGGAGAGGTGGTTTTAAAAAAGGGCTCATCAAAGCATAAGAGACTGTTAAAAACTGAGAACAAACTGAGGGTTGATGGGGGATGGGAGGGAGGGGAGGGTGGGTGATGGGTATTGAGGAGGGCACCTTTTGGGATGAGCACTGGGTGTTGTATGGAAACAAATTTGACAATTTCATATATTAAAAAAAATTTTTTTTAAAATTAAAAAAAAAATAAAACTGTTGGGCTCTGAAATTTAAAAAAATAAAAAATAAAAAAAAATAAAAAAGGGCTCACTGCAAAACCATACTTTGTGAGGCTTTGCACAAAAATATGAAAATAATTAACCAACATGCCAGCGTGGGAGACAATTCACATTTAATCTGACCCTTTAAAAAAAATAATAATGCAACCTTTTCCATTGCACACTGACTTGAGATTATCAGCTCGTGGTGGATATTAAAAGCAGCTAGGAATTGTACTCAGAATATTCTAAGAATACCCTCAAACACAAATTCAGGGAAAGAAAATAACTATTGGTTTAGAGCTACAAAATATAGCCTGTTGTCAGGCAGATTAGAGGATGAGTAGAGTTCCACCAGAGGGCGCCCTTGCCACCCTTCCGTCAAACCCAGTGCTCGGCATTTCCCAGATGGTTGGCAGGTCTTTGCCCTCTACAGTGTGTACTCATAAAAGCAAAGGCTCTGTGTCCTGAAGAATGCTGCTTCTGTGACAGCTTTCTGGCTGCGACCGGCAGGCAAATGCTATCTCTGTGACATCACAGAAGCAGTTTCAAATGAGGGGAAAGCAAGCAAAACTTTAAAAGGGAAAAAAACGAATACATCTAGGTTGACTTCTCTCCATCGTGATCTATGTGTGTTCACTTTCTTGACACTCTAATGGTAAGAGCATGATAAAACGGAAGTACATTTATCACAGTTATCTGTGTCCAGCCCAAAGTCAGGAACCACCATGGCACCAATCAAGCAGTGACAATTGGCAGGGCCAGGTGTATTTCAGCACACCCTTCACCCTCATCATCATTTCCCTCCTCCCCCTAGACACACCTCTGCCTCACACTAAGCTGTGCCCCTAGGGCCGTTTCTTCCTGATCTAAATCCCATGGCCTCTATCCTACTCCCTCATCCCCAGTTCTAAACTCACCTCCTCAAAGACAGGCAGGGAGGACTAACTGATGAATGAAATAATAGATGTGCCCCATCTAGCCACAAGTGAAGACCATCTAGCTTTGGTCTCTCCTGACCAAGGGAGTGACGTAACATACTAGGCAGGCAGCAGAGCTTTGCGAAAAGACCTTTACTCCCACCCCCACCTAAACCCCCCACTCCCCCACATATCTGAATTCAGAAACCAAGATTCTACCGTGTACCAGCAGCAGAAATTAGAGGGGTCACTTATCCCCTCTGAGTTCAGCCTTCTTATTTGAAAAAAAAAATGATAATAAAAATATCTGTTCTACTGTATAGGTTATTCTGGGGCTAGCGTAAGATACTGTACGTGAAATTTTTTGTGAGTTATAAGGAGCTATGTAAACATACTGAGTACCTAACCCTGGAGCTGTTCAAACATTAATTGAGTCGCAGGAGTAAATATGAGAGGAGGGAAAAGTTAAATTAGGTTGTATTATTATTTTCACATTTCAGCAAAGAAAGGATCACTGAGTTTCTTCTTGAGAATCTATACTATGAATCTCTCTTGTCATAGATGAACCAGTGTTATAGACTGAACGTTTGAGTCCCCCTAGAATTCCCATGGTGAAACCTTAACCCACAATGTGGTGATATTAGGAGGTGAGGGTCTTTGGGAAGTAATCAGATGAGGTCATAAGAACAGAACCCTCATGAATGGGATTAGTGCCCTTATAAGAGTCATGAGAGTTATTGCCCTCTGCTTTCCACCATGTGAGCATACAATGAGAAGTTGGTAGCCTGCAACCCCCCGCCCCCCAAAAATGGTTGTCACCAGAACTCAACCATGCTGTTACTCTGATCTTGAACTATGAGAAATAAATGTGTTTATAAGCCACCAGAGTGTGGTATTTGTTATAGGCAGCCAAAATGGGCTAAAACATCCAAGTTGCCTTGACTCAGAGAAATGTTCCTAAAGATAAGTATCTAGAGACACGTTGCAAAGATTTTTCTGTGAGAAATGTTTATTATAGACTTGTGTAAAATTGGAAACTCTATCCCACAATGGAGTGGTTTCATTAAATCTCTCTACATAATGAATTATTATGCATCCATTAAAATGACATAGAGCAACATGTAATAATATTAAAGAGTCCATAATAAGGAATTAACAGAGAAAAAATAATCAAACAACATGTATATAGTAGACATGTAAAATGTGTGCACATACTCAGGTAGAATGCATACTGAAGAGTCCAGAAGAATACATGTCAACAAGCATGTTTGTTATAATCTAAGAAGGTTGGAATTAAGAATTTTCTTTAATTTTTATACTTTTGGCCTTTATTTTTTACTGTTCTATAAAGAACATATATTATTGGGGTATTACAGGAAAAAACCTATTAATAGTTATATTAATATAACTATATTAATTAGTTATAATTATATAGAAACATTATAATTGTATTATTAATTATATGTTAATTATATTAATATAACTATTATATATAATATATAACTATATTAATAATAAATATAATAACCCCTATTAAGAGTTATATATAAAATAAATAATTCTGGCCTCTGGAGAAGACCAATGGGAGACTTTTGAGGCCAGGGGTTCTTTGAGGACACCCAGCACTTTTATGGAAGAAGAGGCACCCCGGCCAGAGCTCTACCCCACTGGAGCCCTTATCTAGGATGACTCAGGCCCTCATCTGAGATTTCTGTTCAATCAGCACTATTGTGCTCACTTATCAGAGGAGGCCTAAATTAGAGATAAAGAGAGAGTTGCCCCTAGAGTGTGGGTGGAGGAAGAAATAACATCAAAACCTAATAAAAATATTTAGTCTCAAGCCGATGAGTGACCAATGGGTGACTGAGCAACGTAATGATTCTGTAAAAGGAAGAAGGTCTCTAGAATACAGCAAAAGTGTAAACTCCTCATTCATTGCCTTTGACATGGGCTGGGTAAGAATCACAAAGAATAATAGAAGAACTGTGATAGTTGTCACAGAAATACTATTCATCTTGAAAAAACTCTCGCTCTCTTCTCAGAAGTATCTAATAGACTTTATTAATGCATTTTCCCTACTTAGTATCGTCAGTCAATGTGTAATCAGAGTCCTGAAGGTCACAGCTTATATTATTAAAATTCTAGTAAGTATACCAGGTCCTGGGCTTGGAAATGCATGCAAATCTCCTCATTTTAATAGTTGATTTATTATTGTTAGTTCTACCCTATATCATCTGGTTAGAGCTCAGATCTAATGAAGCCTCAGGAGCTTATTTTATTCCCATACAGGCTTGTTAGCTTCAGAGAGAGAATTTTCCCCATAGCCATAAAACCTAAGCCCTTAACCTAGATATGTCAGAAGGAGAATGAGGCATCATAACTCCTGGGAAAACAACCCTAAATCCTTGTCCCACTGAGACAGTATCCCTGTGTTCCCATAAACAGGAAGTCATTGGTCATTTGTTGTGGGGTGGCCAGAGGAGGCTAGGAGGGAAGCTTGGTTTGGCAAAAATGAGGCAGACGGAACAGGAAAGGTGAAAAGATGATGTCTTCAAACTACCTAGAGAGTCAACCAAATGAGCAGTAATGATTTGTGGCCTGTGGGTCTGCAGAGGCAGGGAAAAAGAAGAAAAGGCAATGGAAGCACCTAGAAGAGGAGACTGGCAGAAGTACAGAGAGGCTTTTCTGCCCCTCTTCAAAATAGTAGCATCCCTCCTTTCCCTCCTCCGTGTTCCCCACACATCCTGTTTTACTTCTATTAAAGCACTTGTCACCCCATGTAACTCTTGCCTATTGGTCTGTGCCTCTTAGTAAATTTCAAGCTTCCTCTGAGTAAGAGCCATATTTACTCATCCGTAATGGTGGGTAGGTTGGTATCGTCTGAGCCTTGCACACTGCAGGTTCATAGTAAATGCTTGATAAATATGAATCAGTGAATGATGTATGCAGAAATTAGTCCTAAAGTAGGAATGAACAACACATCCTAACAAAGATGTACACAGCACAGAACTTGGAGATCAAAGTCAGCCCCTTGGGTGGACTTTAGGGACAGGTTTTAACAAGGAGGCAGAGAGAACTCTGGCATTACTTGTTGATGAGATGAATGAGCCTCTGGAATTGAATTGGCCTAGAAATCTCGTGCACTTGCAGCACCCACTTTGTGTGATATGAGTTGTAGAATATTTTCTTTGGTTCCTTATTCCTTTTTTTTTTTCAACGTTTTTTAATTTATTTTTGGGACAGAGAGAGACAGAGCATGAACGGGGGAGGGGCAGAGAGAGAGGGAGACACAAAATCGGAAACAGGCTCCAGGCTCCGAGCCATCAGCCCAGAGCCTGACGCGGGGCTCGAACTCACGGACCGTGAGATCGTGACCTGGCTGAAGTCGGACGCTTAACCGACTGCGCCACCCAGGCGCCCCTCCTTATTCCTTTTTTAAAAAAATGTTTATATATTTATTTTGAGGGAGAGAGAGAGAGAGAGAGAGCAGAGGAGGGGCAGAGGGAGAAGGAGACAGAGAATCCCAAGCAAGCTCCATGCTATGCTGTCAGCACAGAGCCCAACACAGGGCTTGATTCCACGAACCATGAGATCATGACCTGAGCTGAAATCAAGAGTTGAATGCTCAACTGACTGAGCCACCCGGGCGTCCTGGTTCCTTATATCGTTTAATTTAACTCTGTGGGGAAAAGTGGTTGCTATGTATTTTAAATACTCCCAGGACTGATGGGCACATAAACAGAAAAAGGATGGAGAGAGAGGCCATGTCACCAGGCAATTTCTTTTAGGCATCTTGGGGCACTTGTATAAGAACGCTCTCATGGGGCATTACATTGCAAGTAAGATAGTTCTTAACGTCTAGCAAATAATTTTCCTATCTGAAGGCTGCTTCTCTTTCTCCTACATCACTGACTTATAAAGGGAGTTTTTTCATTCCCAATTCTTCTTGATAAAGCCCATCAATACAAACCAGGAGGCTGGTGTCTGTTCACAGGTATCCTTTCTTAAATGGGCATTCTTAAATCCCATTAAAAGTTCCCAGACTGAGGTCTATGTCTGAAGATTAAAGGTCACAATGTCTAGTAGAGGAGGAGGTGGGGGAAGAGTTAGGAAAAATTGTATACCAACTTTGGCTTCAGTAAGCATTGTAGACAGAGATCTCTGCAAAGGTTTAGGGAGCTTAGCTAGAAATAGGGGTAATTGAGGAAAGGCAGTAACTTGAAGCCCATTATACCATCTGTGTTACTCTCTTTGTTAGAAAAAGCCTGGCAAAAGGGGAGAAAATCAGCAGCGAAGTAGATAGCCCATTTTCTTAAACATACGGGTTTAAGTGACATGGTTTAGGGAGCAGAAAACATCTGGGAGTCTGTACGCCCAGCTGTTTTCAATGTCAGTGAAACAGCACTAGTTTCTCAGCACGTGAGCTGGGCCTTTTCCGCCCTCACGCTTGAGTTCCCCTAACAGAGACTGCTCTGTCCCAGATCCCCTTGTCCTCAGGTCTCAGCTCAAATGCACTTCTTCAGAGAGGCCTTCCTAGGTATGCCCCTCCTTGGTCATTCTCTAGCGCGTCACTCTTTCTCCTTCATTCACTGTCTGAAGCTGTTTTGTACACAGGCTTGTTTGTTTTATTGACTGTGTCCTCCCACTTCATAAAAGAAGGGACCCTGTCTCTTTTATTCACTACTTTATTACAAGCACTTAGAACAGCATCTGGCACATAGTAGGCCCTCAATTTACAAGTAAACGAGTGAGCGAATGAAGGGATGACTGAATGAATGGAATAGCCTGAATATGAGGTTCAAAATAGCAATGAGAAAGTACTTTCCATTACCAGTAGGGAAGGTCTCTTCCCTTGAAGAGGAAATAGGCATTTCCTAACGGTAAGGAAACAAGTGGATATTTACATCAAAGGGAAAGCCCTTTATTTCCACATTGAAGCGCTAATATTTCCTCCCCAGAGGAAATATTTCCACACCAGAAGGCAGCTGTGAAGCTGGGATGGGAAGGGAGCGGGCTGGGGGCCAGGCAGTACGGAGTTACAAACTCGCTGAGTTATCACTGTGATGTAGAACAGAGTGTTTACATACAGCCCCAAGACAGAGGCTGGCTTTGTCTTACCATTTGAGCGCAGTGAGAAAATATAACTAATCAAAACTCTCTGGGAGCTTGTGTCATTCCTTTGAACAACTGCTGTCCATGGGAAGGTGCTCAGGAAAGGGACACGAGCAAGCCTAGACAGCCCTCGTTCCATGGTTTTCCATCTATCCATGCAGCTCAGAAGACGAAGGAGAAATGGGTCTTTCCACGGTGGCCCTCACTCACGGTGCACACCCTCGGGCCAGTTCTTCCTGGAGCAGTGGTGGCCTGCCCCCTCTGTCCAGAGGTGTCCTTGCTCTAGCCTCCTTCTCTCTGAGTACCTTTATTTGGTGGAATGAGGGAAGATATTCACCATGACTACTTAACAGTATGGAGTTAACACCTTATTTGTCAATCACTTCACTTATAGAAGATGCAGTGTTCTAACGAGAGGGGTGGGGGAAAGGCATGCTGGGAACAGTAACCCTCCCAGGAGGTTGTTCGGTGCCTGATGCAGTTGATAGCTCGCTCATACAGATCGTCTTGTTTTCATTGGAATCCTCATCACTGCCCTTCATGTAAAAAGGAGCAGGTATTTTTCCACCATCATTTTATAGAGGAAAAAAATCTGAGGTCAAAAGAGGTGAATGAGTTGCTCTAGGTCCCGGAGGTGGGAGGACCCAGGTGTCCTCATCTCCAGATGCAGCATCAAAAGGCAAATTTCTAGGGAACAAACAAAGACTGACAGTCTCTTTTGTCACAACCAAATTATCTCTACGTAAAGTGTATTTTTGTTTAAGTTTATTTGTTTATTTTGAGGAGGAGCGTGAGTGAGCCAGGGAAGGGCAGAGAGAGAGGGAGAGAGAATCCCAAGCAGGCTCCTTGCTGTCAGCACCCAGGCCAATGTGGGGCTCAAAATCACGAACCACGAGACCATGACCTGAGCCGAAATCAAGAGACGGTCACTTAACTGCCTGAGCTGCCCAGGCGCCCCATTATCTCTACATAAAGTTGTATGCAGATACAAGAAGAACCTGTCTTATAATTTTGTTGTGTCTGATCAGGATCAATGGCTAGACAGGCTTAGTGTGGTGCCTGGCACATGAAGCAATTATTGAATGGTGAAAAGAAAGAAGGAGGGAAAGGGAAGAAGAAAGTTCTTCTGTTGTAGGGAATGACATTGGCCACACAGTACACCCAAACCCTCCTTATGAGAATGATGTTATGGCAGAAACCCACTGCAGTTGACTCACACTCAGTAAATAGGAACTGACTAAGCAGAATTCTGGAACTGACAGAGACCTTAGAGGTCATACTAAGCCATGCAGTTTTGTTTGCTAAGTTACTTACGCCCCTCTGCGGGCACTTGTTTGCCCCTGACTATCAGCTGATCTCAACTCACATTCCACATACCAATATTTAAAGCAAATACTTCCTGGACTAAAAATAAAGTACACATAAAAGTCTGTTTAAATGAATCATTCTTCTTTTGGAAGCTAAAAAGGAGAGGGAGAAGAGCAGCTGATATGCTCTGGGACTACTGGCAATGTGAACAGTCTCTCTTTGATCCTCTGAGAATTTCCAAGTTGAAAACACCATGTGGAGATGACTCCTTCCCTCGGGATATGGGCTGTGTCTGACCTTCCCCTATGAGTGTTAGTTTTGACTCTCTCTCCCTCTCTCTCTCCTCCCCTCCCCTCCCCCACCACTCCTTCTCCTTCCCCTTCCTCTCTCCCTTGCCTGCCTGTAAATGACTTACTCAGTAAATTGTGGCTGAGGAGATGAGAGAGGCTGGAATGTGTCCTAGCCTGGAGCCAAACAAGGAACCTTATTTAAAATAATGTTAGGGGCGCCTGAGTGGCTCAGTGGGTTAAACATCCAACTTCAGCTCAGGTCATGATCTCACAATTCATGGGTTCAAGCCCCGCGTCAGGCTCTGTGCTGGCAGCTCAGAGCCAGGAGCCTGCCTCGGATTCTGTGTCTCCCTCTCTCTCTGCCCCTCCCCTGCTTGAGCTCTCTCTCTAAAAAAAATAAACATTTTAAAAAATAAAAAATAAATAAAATAAAATAATGTTAGAAGTTGGCCATTAAGCCTGTGGAATGGCCTTCCTTTTCCTCTCACTTCCCATCACATGTTCATTCATTCATTTGTCCTACAAACATTCATTCATTGTCCACATATAGGTACAGATACGAATAAGAAATCATCTCTACTGCCAAGGAGCTCTAGTCAAGTAAGGGGGAGCAGGTATGGGGGGAAGGTGCAGGAACGAGGCTGAAGAGTGGTAGAGAGAACACACAAAGGGCCTTGTGTGCTATTCTAAGGAATTTGCACTTGATCCCACAGGTCAGTATTTCCTGAACATGGTGTGGAAAATTGTGTTGATCAATATTCTAAAAAAGAGGGGCGCCTGGGTGGCTCAGTCGGTTAAGCGGCTGACTCTTGGTTTCAGTTCAGGTCACGATCTCATGGTCCATGGGTTCGAGCCCCACATCCGGCTCTGGGCTGACAGTGCAGAGCCTGCTCGGGATTCTCTCTATTCCTCTCTCCCTGCCCTTCCCCCTCTCACCCTCTCTGTCTCTCTCTCAAAATAAATAAACTTAAAAAAATATTGTAAAAGAGAACGTATCACCTATTCTTATGTATCCACAACTTATTTTTATTACAACATCATCCAGATGTATACAAACACAAACCAGGTATAATTTCCCAATGTTTATAACCATGATACAATAATAAAACCAAAACAAATTTATAAAATAAAACCCAATCTAATTCAAATTAACAAAACCCACTCGAGGCAACGGATGTTATTATTTAACTGAAAGCAAATGACTACTGGCATGTGAACATGGCACTCACTACAAGCATGTGCATTATTTTTAATTCAGCATGCCTACATGACCACGCACTAACTCTTCCAATCCTTCTTTCTAGTCAAACTAGCATGAAGCTGTCATCAAAAGAGACTGTGGTGATGTCACGTGGCCACCACATCCCTTGCCTGTGCGTCAACTGCACTTCCTTCCTCGGTAGCCTGGGACAATAAAAATAGGGCAACTTGGCTCCTTGATTACAAGTGGTCATTAAATGTCCTAGAAGATGCCTCTATTTACATTTTAAACTGTCCTTAAAATTAAAAAAAAAAAAGATTTTTAAAACTGTCTGAGAGAACCCATCAGCCCCAAGAGCACTTTACTAAAGACCATAGCCTGAAGTTTGAGGAAATATTACATAAGTGCTTGGGGCCCATCGCTGACAGACTTTGAACAAGAAAGTGATGTGATCAGATTTCCATCTTAGGGCAATTATGCCAGGGGCAGCAATGATGGCACATTAGAGGAGAGAGATACCAGGAGAGAGGAGGTCACTTGGGAGACAACTATGATCATGTAGGCAAATGATGATGAGTGACCTTGCAAGCATAAGATGAGTGATGAGGTATAAGAGAATAGACTGGAAATGTCTGCAAAAGGCAGAATTCATAGAACTCAAAGACTCATTACTTGTGACAGGTGAAAAAAACCAGGCGTTTCTAGCTTAGGCAACACTGTTAAACCTGGGGGAGGATGTAAAGGTGAGTTTAGTTTCAGACAGGGCTCCTTTGGAGAGGCTGTGGACACAGGCAAATACAGCAGGCTCGAACTGAAGAGAAAAAGCTTCTGGGTGAAGCTGGCATGCCAGGATGGCCAAGTGGTCACCAGCCTACCAACTGTAACTTCTACATCCAAGATTATCTCAGTGCCCACTCCCCTAATTCCCAAACACAATGTTTGTCCTGCCTCCTAGTTGCCACCCAAAGTTCCAACCCCATGTGATCATGGCTGCAATAATCTAATACTCTGATACTATTTAAAGTACAAAATCTGAAAAGACTGACACTTAGTCTGACACTTAATCTGACATTTAGTGTGTGATTGATGGTCTGAATCCTGAAGTGCTATGGTGGACAGAACATGAAATTTGCAATCATTCAGACCATGGTTCCAATTCCTACTCCACCACGTAACTAGTTGTGAAAGCTCAGCAAGTCACTTACTTCTTGTCTTCCTTTTTTGCAAATTGGGGTTATAAAATTTTATATCAAAAGCTCATTAGGAGCATTAAGTAAAATAATGCTTATGGTATCTCGCACAGTGCCTTCAACATCTTGGTCAATGAATCTTTCCCATTCTTCTTATATAATAACTAAGATCGTGGACAAAACCAGGCTCTGTGGGTCCAAACCATGCTCTACAACATTCTACTGACATGACCTTGGGTAAGTAAACTAACTTCTCTGTAACACAGAGGGATAATTATATTCTCTAGTGCAGAGAGTTATTAGAGTAACTCATTAACTCAACATTCACAAAACTCTGGGCACCATGTGTCTTGCACATAGTATGCACTAAGCCTAAGCTCTTATCAACATAATCACTCCTTCCTCTCTTCTAATCATTAAGTTTGAGATTCTTTCTTGGTCATCATTTTGATGGAAGAGGATGAACATTCAACGTGGCGCTGGGTACCTAAGCCACTCGGTGTGAGGCCCCACACAGAGAGGAAGAAGAGGAAGGTTGATAGCCCTAAAGACATTCTTTGCCTATTTCTCGATACAGGCTTGGGCTCTGCAGTGCAGCAGGGAGGGAGACATAGAGTGACTGAAGTCCAATGTCCAGTGTGGTGAAATGAAAAGACCGTCAGCAGATATTTGACCCAAGAAGGAGGCATCTGGATGGAAATACTGTGAGTTCTTATGAGGTATGACAACACTCATTGTTTTCAGCGAACTTTATTTTTCACTTAATGGTAGTTAAATGCCACAATTATGCAGGATTTTGTCCCAAACTAGGAAAAGAAGCAAAACACATGCACACAAACACACACACACACACACCCTTCAAAACCAACTTGCATATACCAAGGGCTAAATCCAGAAAAGTTAGAGCTGGAGAAGACTAGTTAGGAACATGGGCCAGTGAGCAAACATAGATTTTTCTGATATATTCAGCCTTATCATGTCAAGTTTCTGACCCTAATCAACCAAGGTGATGAACAAACTAGTCCCTTTAAAATGTTTATGAAAGAAACCGCTGTGCATTTTTCTCTCTGGACTCTCACTTGGAATTCAAATGCAGCCTGGCTTTTGCAACAATTTAGGCCTGAGAACTGAGCTGAGTTCTCGGTGATTTGCTGCCTCCATCAGGATCAGAGAAGAATATTCTTTACTGCATTTCAATCTGTTTAATCCATAGAGGAGGGAATGACTTCTGTGTCAAAATGGAGCAGAGGGGTCTATTGGAGATGGACATTGTTTATTTGGGTATAAATTTTAATTAGACTTTTTCCCAAATAAAAAAAAAACATGCAGAGGAATAATGTAAAGGTAGTTCTGTCTTTGGGTGAGGCAGATATTACATCCAATCCCAGTTCTGCCACCCACTGTGTGATTTGGGGCATGTCACTTAACCCACTGAGCTCATTGGCTGCAAGTGTAAAATTACAGTGCTACCTGCCTTATAGGCTGGTTATAAAATCCATCATGCTCTGTCCCTAACTCCTGCCTCTGTTTTCTAGCCACTTCCCATGGGCACAGTGTTCTTTAGTCATAACAGGCTACTCAGGGCTCCCTCTGGTCTCTGGTTCTCATTCAAGTCAAGATTCATCTGCCTGAAACAATCTCCCACCCCACACCCATTTTCCAGGCTGATAGCCACTCATCCAACAAGCCTCTTTATAGATGTCACTTCCTCCAGGAAGTCTTCTTTAACACGACCTCCCCCAGTTAAAGTTTAAGTTGTGTGCCCTCCCATGAGTCCAGGGCATCTATGCATATTCCATCGAAGCACTTGTTACACTACCGTATTGATTTTCCATCATGTCCCTGGACTGTGGACTCTGTGTGAGCAGAAACCGTGTCCTTCTAATGGCATAGTATCTCTAGGGCTTAGTGCAAGACAAGACATATATGATGCATCCAATATATGTTTGTAAAATTAATTGAAATTTTTAAAAAATTTTAAAAAAAAAGTAAATGCTGTTCCGTTGCTATTTATATGGTTCTGAGATTAAAGTTAGTGTATTAGAAGTTAGACATATTAGAGCATACTCCAGGATATTTTTCCACGTTGCTGTGGCTAACACTTGCAGTTGTCCTCATGGCCAGACCCTCCTCCCCACTCCCCCCCCACTTTAGCCCAGACTCCACCTTCCCTTGAAGCTGAGACTTCTGGCTTTCCTTTTGAACACATTCTGCCACCTACCTATGACACTCCAGCCAAGACCCCAACCAAAGCTCAATGCCTGATCTTCTCCTACCTTTGTTGATATAGCACAGTCCCACTCAAAGGACTCTAGCATAAGATTCACTCTAACTTGCTATCTTTGAAACCATGTGACTAAATAACAGTTCTATTGGTCTTTAGTGAAGAAAGATCTAACTCAAGTATCCTCCTTTCTTCCTCTTCCCCTCCTACAGATCAGATTTTCTAAGAACATATTGGAAGGGGAGATATACTTCACATCACTTCTCTACTTGGAACTTGCTTCTTAGCACCCTGTTCTCCTTCCCATTCTGCCATGGGCCTCTGCCCCTCCTCACTGATCACCACTGGGAACTCACAGTCAGCTCCCTTTAATGGGTTCCTCTCCCTTCTCATAGGATCAGACAAGAGGTTGATATGGGTCTGACCACACCTCAGTCAAGTGTGTGGACCTTCCATTCTACATTGTGTCAACACAAAGGAGTAGAGGTATTTTGGTCTTGTCTGAAAACCAGGGTAATTCAAGAAACAAACAACATATTTTCCTATTACAAAACTCAAGTCTGTACACTGCTCATGATTCTTTCTATGGCCTAAGGGAGAAATATCAAATAAGTAGATGTTTCTCATGGGGTTTCCATCATGGGCACATGCCTATTCCCGAAGAGGCTCTCACTTCTTCAAATGCCTCATTCTTCCCACTCTGCAGAGCAATGACCCCAAACTGAAAAATCTTACTCACTACCCAAAACTGATCCAGAATCCATCACCTTCCCAGTGATACATTTCTCTAAGTCTGGTAAGGAAACTCAGAGGCACTTCATCAGCAATGGGGGAACACCCTGATTCCAGTGAAGTCTGGACCCCAGAGTAGGAGAGTGCTGTGGCTCCAAGCAGGATTTCTGCACCCAGGTGACCAGGGCTTGAATATGGCTCTGATTTTCCCGGCTGTGTGACTTTTGTCACGATTCTTTTTTTTTAATGTTTATTTATTTTTGAAAGAGAAATAGAGCACGCGAGAGCTGGGGGTGGGGTGGACAGAGAGGGGGAGGACAGAGGATCCAAAGCAGGCTCTAATGTGGGGCTCAAATCCACAAACCATGAGATCATCACTTGAGCTGAAACCAAGAGTCAGACATTTAATTGACTTGGCCACCTAGGTACCCCTGGTCATGTTTCTTAACCTGTCTACACCTCAGCCTCCTTATTTGTGATATGATGATAATAATAGTGATACTTTGCAAGTAGTGAGGCTTTAAAGAGTTAAGACATAAATAGAACAGACCTTAGCAAAGAAAAAGTGCTCAATAAATTTTAGCTACCGCTATATATACATTTCCCCATTAATGTAGACATGTCTATCACTTTTTCTGTTTAGCAAGTAATTGTTGAAGCAGACATAAACACATTCACAGGCATCTTCTGAGAACAAATACTAATTCCCAGAGATAGCACAATCTGGAAACATTTTTCTGAAGGACTCATGAGGAAATCTCAAAGTGGAGTCAGTACATAGAGTTCACTCCTTATGAACCTTCAACTTACAGGGGTCCATTAGGTGCAAATAGAACTTTTCCTGCTCTCTGCATTTTGGCTGGAGCCCCTAAGGTGACAACAATAAATAGCAAGCACCTCCTTCCTCAGTTCTATAGGGACCTACTGGATACCAAAACTCACTAAAAGGTAGCCCACCTGGTCTTTCACACCCAGACTATATAAAAGGAGACTAAGCCACACTTGCTAAAAGCCTGGAGAGACTAGAAAGGGACATGAGGGGTGCTCTGTGTACTGATAATATTCAGCTTCTTGATCTGGTGCTTGAATCTTGAAATTCTCAAAGGGAGCTCATCGAAGGGAATTCCTAGGAATAGAGATCACTTGGTTATTTTTATTTTGCTTTGAAGGTTTGAGGACATAGTAGTTGAACAGAGACCACAGCCCGCCTCATGTGCAGACCATTTCTGAAGGCAGGAGTCTGCCTGAAGCTGCCCAAGAGAGCAGGCAAAGACAGCAGCAGCAGGGGAGCATGTTCTCATGATGGTGGAGCATGACTGTATGAGTCCTCATGAGCCTTGTGGGCACCATGGAATATGTATTGAGACATCTTAAAAGGACCCCACCCTACAAGGTGGCCTGCTAGAGCAAGGAGACTCCCATATGGGAGGAGACTCCTCCCATAAGGGGCGGGAGATAAGACCACTGGGACAAGAGTTGAGATGGAAGGAAGAAAGTGGGTCACAAGAGGTCAGCTGAAGAATATATCACCCATTTCAGGAACCAGTACAGCACAAAAGTCTCAAAGTGGAGGATCCACAGATGCACGTCGTGAAAAAAGGTATCAAAGGGCCCAGCACCTTAGCAGTGCCAGCCAAGAGAAAATCAAAAAGAGCCCCAATGATATAAAAGGCTATTTGCCCTTCTTTCCCTTTTGCCTAACTCCTTAACCTGGAGAAACCAAAGACAGCAAAGAAAGTGGAGGAGGGCGAGTGAGTCAGAAAGAATATTGTTTAAGCAGACTCTAAGATCAGACCCTCCTTCCCCATTTCAGGACCCCCAGTCAATGGTCAGGCCTATGCTATGGAAACAAGAGAAGTTTTGAATTGGATCTGAGATCCAAGATTTGATTTAGACTCTATTGAGTCTTTTAATACTTGAGGAGTCACAATTATCAAATTAAGATTTGTTTGTTTTTTTAATGTGAAAATGACCAGACTTTAGAAGGGGACAGGGGAAGAAAACTGAGCAGCATACATTTTCAAGGCAGTCGTGGTGGCAATAATTTGGCAGGTTCCTGTGCGTAGCTGTTGGGCAATGCATTCACAATACATTAGTCAAAACAAAACAAAACATATGCCAAGCAAAATTTCATCAGTCCTGCCCTCCACCAACAAAGAGTTCTGAGTTGTTGCTTGCACAGGCTTGTCATAAATGGACCTGATCCTTGGCAAAAAGGTCTTTGTCTGTAAGACTGTTATGAAGGACCTAGTTCATTCCTTTCTTTTACTCCCTTTTCCTCCAGCCTGCTGGGCAGAGGAAAGTATACCCTTCAATCACTCCTTGAACCCACAAAGACCTACCCATAGGTCTCAATTTCTCTCTAGGGAGAGAGAAGTGGCATTTTTATTTTTCTGGCCACAAAGACTTTGGGTATTTAATGCTGGGTGGAGAAGGAGAGGTACAATTTAGTTTGGAGAAAAGTAATTTAAGGACCTTTCCCAAGAAATAAAAACTTTCTCAGAAAGAAGCAAATCTAGAAATCCAAATGACTTCAAAGAGGGCTCAAGAATGGACTGGAATGATCCTTCCTTTCTCAAAACAATAAAACAAATCACAACAAATCACAACAAAAAAACCCATACCATGCCAGTAAAGATCAAGAACTCAGGGATGTATGTGGACATCCCCTTTTCTCCTTCTTTCCTCTTTTCTATTCACTTCACTCTCAACCAGGATGAACTCAAATTGTTTCTCCATCATTTATCCCACCTTGTTATTGGTTCCACCATTCTTTGAAAGCAAGCCACTTGGTCAGCCATATCTTCCTTTCACAGAGACTCAGGGAAGCAAATAAAAATTCCATGTGGAAACCAAAAGAGCCCAGAGGAAAGTGCTGTTCATTTTCTTCTGATAATCTACTCTCCTGAAAGCTTACAGTTTGGTAGAAATTCTGAATTTTCTTTAAGTAACTAGAGGTAGCACAGCTGGAATAGCAATATCTAAATAAAAATGCTGCCGACCGGCTGATATTAACTAGTCTAAAAATACCATGAAGCATGTGGTTTTCGTTATAGCAACAAAGCAACTATAGTATGACAAGCAGCCTGCCTTCCAAGATTACCCTCATTTACATGATATTATGTTACACGTGGAGCTGGACTCTTGGGCTTAAAGGAAAACAAGAGTTCCACGGCAAGAGGTGAAATGAAGAGTCAGGCACTCCGCCAGAGGTTTGAGATTACCCAGAAATGACTGAGCTCACAGTCACATGGCCTCCCTCTGCTCAGCACTCTAGCCTCATGTCATTTATTCCATTCATTTGGAACTTCTCACACGTGGCTCTTATCACAGGCCATTGTATGTAAGATCGGGGCAGAGACTACCTCTTGATCAAAACCACACAGAACCTTCCACATAGTCTTCAGCACCCATGGAGCTCACGGGCAGTGATGCCATGTAGTTAGATGCAAGATGGGTGGAAGGAACACAGACTCTGGTGCCCCAGAGCTGAGTCTCAAACCTAGATGGCCTCTTTAAAGCTGTTTAACCTTGGGCAAGTTTTCCACTTCCCCAAGTCTCAGTTTGCTCATAAAAAGAATATTAGTATAAAAGTGGATTAATGCTATTATATTCAGACGTAAGATTCATCGCATGCTTATAACACACCATGGGTTCCACTTCACATTGTCACGTGCACTATTTTATTGACCATCCACAGTCCTCTCACGAGGAAAGTAGTAGTATTAACCCCATTTAGAGATAAAGATACTGTGGGCCAAGGAAATTACAAAACTTGCCAAGATGACACGATAAGTAAGTAGCTGGTTCAGACCCAAGTCTGACTCATGTCAAAGCTTGTGTTCTCATCCACAGAGTTTAAAGTCAACACCTAACATGACTACACCAGGCAAGGAGCAAAGTGGTTAAAGCAGAGACTCTGGTCTCTACCAGTTCCTTGATGGTACTTGTCTGAACTTCAGTTTTCTCACCTGTGAAATGGGGACAACAGGACCTACATCTGAGTATGGCTATAAGGATAAAATGACTTAATATGCATATGGCTATGGGATAATTCCCAGTACATAGAGGTGAGTCTGCTATGTTTACTGTTTTTATTTTGATAAACCACTGACATATCAGTGATGATGGGGGCTGAAATAAGAGAATAAGAAAGAATAAGCATGGGAGGCCACCAGATGACTGCTCTGTGGCACCTGTAAAACCCCCATGGGAAACTTGCAGAGATGACTAGGAACAATTTCAAGGGTGCTGAGTTTATACTTACGCAGAAGGAGGGATCTCGGAGATATTAACATTTTACCATATTTATAGGATTCTAGCTGGTACAACCAAGAGACATCTAGAAAGAAATGTAATGCTAAGCAGATGTATACTTCACGTATGGCCTCACAGTTGAAGTCTGGAGAGTCAGGCTAGAGCAGTGCCCTGATGGCTTTGTCCCGGCTGCACCCCTGGAGGTACCGCTCCAGCCATGATGTCACTATGTGAAGTCACGTGGTGGTCATGAAGCTCACATGCCAGTTGATGCACCATGAGGGAGCTGACTTGCCCTGTTCGTCAACCCCATAAAATCATGTTCAGATCACGCCCATTTTGGAATGCTAGAAGGATACCTAGTGGGAGGTTTCCATGATGATAAGATGTTGTACCAAAACTGACCTGGGAATTTCGTAACAAACCATGCAAACAAGAAAAACAAATTCTCTCTAAGATGTGAGGTGAGGTGGGATTCAATGATCAAGGAGAAAATGCAAACCACTTCCAAATAATTATGGAATTGCTGTCAACATTAAAGCTGTGGAAACTGATCAACTCTCATGTCCCAAATAAGATCTGAAGGAAGAGCTTTTTAGTCTCAAGATGTAACTGAGGGACCAAGAAAAAAACCCTTACGGCGCAAAGCCAGAAACAACTTCATCTTGGAGTGTGTACCTGGATTTTGGTTCCATGTGTGAACTTCTGGCTGTAACAAAAATGATAAGCAAGTAAGTAAGCATTTTACCTTTTTCCAACTCTTTATTGCACAATTAGATTTAACCTCAGGTCTATTATTTTAGTTTTAATATCCATCACCAGCTAACTCACAGCGTCCTGGATATAAAGCCTTACATTACCAAAAAAAAAAAAAAAAGAAAAAATCTAAATAAGAGGATGGCAAGGCTGCTTATGGGAAAGGCCCTCAGCCTTAGGAGGCAATATGTAGAAATGACCAAAGACAATGGAAAAAAAAAAAAAAACAAACAAACAGGAATATAAAATCTGGCCATACTGCGTTTTATGTCTCCTGACTCAGTGATTTTAAATTATCGCTTTATTTTGGCAATACTATAAAAGTAATGCTGATAAGCTAGTTACTAAAATCTGGACATGACTTTAATAGAGCAAGGAAATAACAAAATTTTATTTTTAAAGCTGTTGATGAAATTTCTCTTAAGGAGAAAGCACCTTTGGCTTAGCAAAATGCCTTGAAGAGCCATTTGGTTGTGGAAAAGTCGGCTTTTGAAATATTGTTCAGAAGGAAGACCATTAAGCCCAAGAAAAGTATATTTTTGTACCCAATAATATAAGAACAAATAAGTTTCCAAGGGCAGACTGAGATGGTAGGGACAGAATAAGTTGATAGAAGAAATAGGTAGGTAAAGACACAAGGCAGGAAGGAGAGGGTCCAGGAGAGGAGAGCTCAAGAGAAATTCTCACACTGGTGGAAAGAGCTGGGAATATCTCAATCTAGAAATCAATGGAGATATCTCATATGTAGTTTTAAAGAATTTGCTGTGTTCTGAGGCAATGCAATCCCCGCTGTCTCAAACTCTTTGTAAAAATGGGCTATACACAAACGGCATCAAAGAAAAAAATAACTGTGTTTGAGATTGAGGAAAGAAAAAACCACAGGAGGCAAGTTAGAAGTAAGATCAAGAATTTAGTAGAAGCAGAAAAGCTAGAAGAGTTACCCCACCCCACCCCAGCCCCTGAGAATTTCCATAGAGAGTGAGTAGAAATGTATGCTGGATTTCCCTTTACGTGCATGTGATGGGGGTCTCAAGCCATTTTTTTATGTGAGTGCTAATGGGTAGGGTGATCTATAAGCCTGGCAGAATTGGGGAACACCCAGACAGACGGTATCTGGATTACATTCAATAAGTGTCATCTCGCCTGATGCAAAAATCTCCCTTATTAAAGATTAGGTAGCATCACTACTGTCCCTGCAGCTGGGGCCATTACCAAAATATTCTGATAATCATTAGGAAAGCAGCTGGTGAAATTCAAATATAGCCCTGACAGCTAGAAAAATAGTTCTATCTCAAAAGTGATTACTCAGGATACAGCTGCCAGAGCAGGATTTCTTTATGTACAGAGAAAACTTTCCTATGAGCTTTTGGGGTGGCAATGGAAAGAGCAATAAATCTATGGGCCTGGAAATCTGCACGACTGTGACAAAGACATGATTTTAAGGGAAGAGTCAAGTTGTTCTTCTGGAAGAAGGATGAACTTTCTACTCTGGAAGTGATGTCCTCTGAAGTCAGTGTATCTTAAAGATCTGAGAGGCACTATTAGACGTACCTAGCTACAGATCTTACATTGCTGAAAGAGGGTATTCTCTTAAGATTTCTACACCCACGATGGCAAGTATTATAGAAAGTTCTGACAGTAACTGTGTGTCAAATTGTTCTTCCATGGTCTATTGCAGACCATTGTAAAGAATTGCTTTTCAATACGGACCTCCCCATCGCTTTCCTCTTCAAGTCCTTCTGGGGGTCATTCTACGTGTAATCTGCCCTTACTTCCTGTTCTCTCCTGAACTGTTCTTTCAAAGGCCAATGGTGGCCCCGCTAAGTGAGAATTGAGCAACCTCTCTGCAGGCTGAGGCCTGCCTTACCTCCCTACCTTGCCTTACCACCTAAGGTAAAGTAAGAATAACACAGGGCTGAACTGACCAGTCTTGAGAACTGTGAAGGCTCCGTGGGATCTCTCCTATTCATTTTTATTTACTGCCATTGACAAAGCTCTTTCCTTTGACCAGTTCTGAGGCAGGCTCCTGTAAGTCCGATCTCTATCCTTGGCTCACTTAGCCCAGTTTTAACAAGAAACCTGCCGTGTCAGTTAAGTAAAAATCCCTCACTCTTAGTATCTGATCACCCTTGACGTCTGATCAAATTCCTCACCCCGCACCCTCGATGTCTGATCACACTAGTCTGCCTTCAGTCAGAGGCCCGTCACATCAGTTTGGCCAGACCACCCTAGCCTTGATGTTTTCTCTCAGTAATTTTCTATCCACTGACCCCTACTCTGCTCCTTGGCTATACATTTCTACTTTTCCTTGTGGTATTTGGAATTGAACTTGATCTCTCTCTCCTACTGTGAAACTCCCATTGCAACAGTTTCTCTTAATAAAGCCATCCTTTTGGTCTTTAATAAGTATCTGAATAATTTTTCTTTAGCACCAACCATCCGGGCTGCTTCCATGGTACACTTCTGGAAAAGCCGCCTTTGCTCCCTTCTCAGACCTCTCAGGACCCTGAACTCCAGATCCACTCTCCCTGATTTTTGCCTCCAAATCCCTTCTCCATCTCGTTGCTAGTCGCTTAGATCAGGCACTGTTGGCTCTCCTCTGACCATGTGATCACTCTTATCTCTGGCCTTCTAATGGTTTCACTGCTTGTTGCCGGATCATTCCCACCTCCCCTGATACCCCCACACACACATACACACACCATACTTCCTCCACACTGATGGTCACAGCAACACAAACACAGCTCTGACCTTGCTCCCTGATGTAAGTCCTTCAGTGTCTCTCCACATACACCAAGATACAACTCTGCGTCTAATTCTCCAAACATTTTTTTTGCTGTCCCCCTTGCTCAAAAAGGTCATTGCTGTTTCACGCTCCTGGACCTGATGCTCCCCCTCCTGGAACTATCCATTCTTCTCCCTCTGCCTTTCTAAATGTACTTCTAAAGTCAGTGTAGCCATCACCTCCTCCAGGAAGCCTTCCCTAACCCTGCCCAGTGAGAAGTGGGGTCCCTCCTGTGCCTGAAAGAATCCTAAAGAGGACTTGGTAGGCTTGGTGAACTGAGCCCCTCACACATACATCTCACAGAAATGAGAAGTGAGTACGATAATGGCAACGTGTGCATTCTCACCAGGGCCACACTGTTCGAAAATCAGACAGGGAGGGAGTTGGTGGACGTGGATTCCCAACGTCCCCCTTAACTTATGGACACCTACTCACATTGGTGGTGTTATGGCGATGTTCCGTAAGGTTACGGTGAGTCTCGAGTCGTGCCCTACAGTCCTCGTAGAACCCTGACCACATCAACGCAAAAGTCCAACATTATTAATTTATGTGACTTGGAAAAACAGCCTGTACCAAAACGCGCCTCCTGCATCAACACCCTGGTTCGTCCAGCACAGCGCCACCACCCTGCCTCCTGCGCAGGCCCACGGCGCATGCCCGTGGTGCTGCGGCTGTGCAGTGGGAATCACCGCGCGGGCGGGTAGCACCAGTTTTGCCTCCATTATCATGAGAGCTAAAAGGAACTGAAAACAGCAGGTTGGCCAGAGGCTATGGCAGTGTTCTCATGGAATCCTACTTAACGTGTCAGACACGCATTAATCTATGAGAGCCTTTCGTGGCCTGAGAGTTGTAGTAGTTGCTTTTCTCGTCATATATCCTTCAGCTGTGTATCAAGGAATTCCGCTTGGTAAGCAGTCTATAAACTTTGTGTGGAGGGATGAATAAAACTGAACTAAGAATTCCATGAGGACAGGGTCTATGCCACGCATCTTCCTGGCACTTAACGCAGTGCCAACACTTAATACGTCAGATGTTCTCAATTAGGAGGCTCCAAAGGTAAAGATATATGTGTGTGTATATATCTATGTCTATATCATCTATATATATCTATGTCTATCTCCACATTTTTCATGTGTCATTTTTATAACATATTGACAATATTTGTAATATTACAAAATCTTAAACTATAACATTACACTCAACATTGCTGTTCATAGCAGAAATTGTAGGGGCGCCTGGGTGGCTCAGCCGGTTGAGTGGCCAACTTCGACTCAGGTCATGATCTCACTGTCTGTGAGTTCGAGCCCCGCGTCGGGCTCTGTGCTGACAGCTCAGAGCCTGGAGCCTGTTTCAGATTCTGTGTCTCCCTCTCTCTGACCCTCCCCTGTTCATGCTCTGTCTCTCCCTGTCTCAACAATAAATAAAACGTTAAAAAAAAAATTAAAAAAAAAGAAATTGTATCAGTTTGATGTAGAAATGCTGGTTTTAGCAAATGACAAGCTGTTCTGATTCATTGCTTTTTATAAATTGATTTATTTCATAGAGCAAAAACAAATCCATAATTGTTTAGTACAGTGTTTTGGTAAGCAAAATCTTGCACACAAAGAAGAAATAAAAGGGGTTCTTGGTGCTGAATAGCTTGAGAGCCAGTGCAGTGCAACTCAATTTTGAAAAATTAGATATCTCTAGTATTTACTTTCGTCAAAAACTGCGGTCACAACAGCTGTGTCCTTAGTTATACGGACATGGCTACGTGAGGTGGATGGAGAAGAATCAGGAGACCAAGTTAAAACTTTCAGGTACTCCATATGGATGACAGAAAAGCAAGAACAAAGCAAAGCCTTCATTCGTTCATAGCTGATACCAGGAGCTAACTTACTGGCCCTCACGAGGTCCTCCTTGGGATGGTACCAGTATGGGAGGTAAATGAATCCTATTTGTGTGACCAGAAGTTTCTGCGTATGTTGTTGTATTGGTCAAGGCATTGCCAGTTTCAAATGACGAATATCCAACTTTGTTGGACCCAAATGTCAATTTATTCGTTCTCATATTTGAAAAGATGAGGAGGAACAGGTCTGAGTTCAGGTGTGGATGGATCCAGGACATCAGATTATGTCATTAAGATGCAATTTCTCCAGCTCCCCCTTTAGGCTCTGCTTCACTCCTCCCTAAGCAAGTTTTCTCTACTTGATGGCACAGATTATCTCAGCAGCTACAGACTTCAAAGGGTCTTTGCTCTGGCAGTCTTCAGAAGGAGCAAACTTCTCTCTGTGAGCCCCTAATATGACTCTGAATGAATGGCTCTGCTTGAGTTGGATGTCCACCACGGGACATATTGCTGTATTAGAGAGATGGGGTACGACTGTCCAGTCTGGTTCAGATGCCCAACCCTCGGGGGAAATCTCCTTGTGAGGGACAGACCACCAAATATGGGAGGAGAATTTCCCAACTGAAAGATGCTGGGCAGACAGAGTCAGAGCCAAGATCTATGTGTCGTGTCTCCTCAAGCACTGTGTCTACAACCTCCCTCTATGTGGCCTAATCATATATTTTTCCTGAAAGGCCTGAAAAATTTACTCCTAGGTGTAGTTCAAAGTAAAGCAAAGCAAAACAAAACAAGACAAAAAACACTTGTGGTTGGAGAAGCCATGAGGTTCCAGACGCTGTAACAAGATATAAGACTTTGAATGCTCAACTTCTGACGAACACTCGCTCAACTGTGATGCGTCAGTTTCAGCGAAAAAGCGTGTGTTCTTTAAAACAGATTTACCTCTTCAGCTAAGATGGAGATTCTGAGGCAGGATAATTTAAGAGCCGGAAAAAGCCAAATAACTGTTTTCATCAGGGGAATAAGATAGCATCCGTTCTCTGGACTGGACGCCACCCAAGAAAAGCCATTACCCAGCAGTGACACGTGAAAGATCTGCTTTGATTTCATGCGGGAGAGTATTTAGCAGTGTCAAGACAAAACATGCCAATTCCCATGGGTTGTCAAAAAAAAATGCCATTATAAGCACAACCCTGAAAAAAACAAATCCCCTCCCATTGCAAGTGTCGCCAAGCTTTTGATGGAAAATGGATACATTTGCTAGCCTAGAAGAATAAAGAGAACGCTGGAAGGAGTGAGAGAAGGGAGAGTAGGAGGGAGAAAGCGAGAGAAGGATGGAGGAAAGAATAAATGAAGGAGAAGAAGAGAGTGTGAGAGAGAGGTGACCCTTTAGCCTGCTCCAGACTTGTGTGAAAAGTGTAATAATTAAGAATACAGGCTTTGACCAGAAACAGAAAGACAAATACTGTGATGTGAAATATGTGAAATAATAAAATAGTCAAACTCCTAGAAGCAGAGAGTACCATGGTGGTTGCCAGGGGTTGGGAGGAGAGGGAAATGAGAGGTGATGGTCAAAGGGTACAAATATTTAGTTTTGCACGATGAATAAATTCTGGATATCTGCTATACAGCCTGGGGCCTGGAGCCAACAATACCATTTTGTATACTTAAAATTTGCTAAGAGGGTAAATCTTATGTTAAGGGTTTTTACCACAATAATAATGATAATGATAGTGACAATGATGATAATAAAGGGGGCAGGAGGAAAGTTGGGGAGGTAACGGATAATGTCTGTGGCCTTGATGGTTGTGATGTTTTCACGTGTGTCTGCTTATCCTCAAACTCATCAAGTGGTACACATTACACACGTACAGTTTTTTAACGTATCAATCCTACCCCAGTGAAGTAGTTTTTAAAAAAATTGATTGCCTTGGGGCGCCTGGGTGGCTCAGTCGGTTAAGCATCCAGCTCAGGTCATGATCTCACGGTTTATGGTTCAAGCCCCGCGTTGGGCTGTGTGCTGACAGCACAGAGCCTGCTTGGGATTTCTCTCTCCCTCTCTCTCTCTGCCTCTCCCCTGCTTTCTCTCTCTTAATAAATAAGTAAACTTTAAAAAATAAAATAACATTTAAAAAAATTGATTGCCTTAGAGAGTGATCGTTAACGGGCTCAGGGTTCCCTTTTGGGGTGATGAAAATGTCCTAAAAGGGATTATAGCGATGGTTCTACACTTCTGTAAATATAAGAAGTCACCGAATTGTATACTTTAAATGGGTGAATTAATGTGATGTGTGGATTATATCTCCATAAAGCTGTTCAAGAAAAAATATTTCAATTGAAAGAAGAAGAAGAAGACGACGACCGGCTTTGGACTCAGGATATCAAGGTCGGACCCTGCCACTGAATTGTTACCTAAAGTTGGTCACTTGACCTCCCCAGGTCTCCGATTCTTCACCTGCAAAGCAAGGAGAAAAATAATAGTGTGGTTAACGCTTAAAAGCAGCGATGGCTGGCAGTGCTGAGCCAGGTGCCAGGGCAGGGCTTGTAGTAAATGCTCAGGAAATTAGATGTGTTGTCACTATAGGCTGATGGAGACCGCGTATCCTGGCGCTCCGTGGAGAACACTTCCTGTACAGAGAAGGTATTTAAATTCACCCACTTCAAAATGCCTGGATGGGAATCCTGAATAGGCTTTGCCTCTGTATTTCATAGGTAGAATGGCAGGCTGTAAATAGAAGTACACTCTTGTTTGACAGCTGGAAACTAGGAAATGACATGTAAAGAATCTTCTGCCTTATGGAGCTCGACTTTTTGCAGAACACTAGAGGTCCCTCTTGGCACTGAATCTTCCAGCCCTCGTGATGTAGAATTCAGAGTGACAATTTTCTACCTCAGCCCCACTAGATGTCTCTTCAATAAAGTTGTAAGACAGTGCTCTGACATCAGTCCGGTGCCCACAAATCATCGCACAGAGAGGACACAGTTTAAAAGCCAAGCAGTTGGCCTGAGCATGCATACATCCTAGAAGCCACCTTCTGCTGCCACACATACGATCCCGATGGAAGAAGTCGTTCTCCGGAAGCATTTTCTGGTAGTAAGATATGGGGGGTGGAGGGGCAGAGGCAACGTTAATTAGGAACCATAGAGGGTACTTTGAAGTCATAGAGGAAGTGCTCTGTAAGAAATTAAAAACAAGGTTGCTCTCCCAGAGTCAAATTATCAAATCAGCAATGGAGGTGTTAGAGATGTGCAGTTACCTTAAAACAGATAAAGCAGTCCACAGGCCAGAGCAAGACTTAGCTGTGTGTGGTTGGAAGGGACTGATGCATCCAAAGCAAAACAGTGTTCCTTTGGCAGCTGGTCATCCCAGAAAAGCTGGAGAGAGCGAGAGAGGCATGTTTGGGTAAATGTAGCAGAGAAAGAGGTTCCCTGGCCCTGGTTCTGTGGCAGCATCGTAATCCCCAGTGAGCGATTGGACCATCTCACTATTGAAACCTGAAGTGCCTTAGCAGTCACATCATCAGATTCCACCCTGACCGGCATGGCTTCTGTCATTTGAGCCCCTGTGGTCATCTGCCGACGGGGAGCGAAGATGCCACTTAAGCCACGTGGGTGAGAATTCTAGTCCGCATGGGTGAGTAACAGGTCCATTTCTCATTCTGAACTTTATATCTCACATTCTGGCATGTTCTTCAATCCCTTCTGAATTTGGTAGCATGAGTTAGCCTCCCCCAGACTCATGAACTCTAGGACATTAACAAGATTGAGGTTCCCACCCTGTGAGGCATGTCCTGGGTTGGGGTGTTTTCACCAAAGCAATTCTCCCTGTTAAGCTGGTAATTCTACCAGCTAGCTCCTGGAAATACCTCCTGTAGATACATGGCTTCCATACTTGGATTTCCAATTTACATAGTCCTGAATCTTGTTTTGCTGCGAAGCTACTTGCTTTTCAGTGTCAGTAAATTGTGCGAGACAGTGCTCTCCATGACAGTGTTGACTGAGGGGCTTTCCTGAAGGAAAACACTAAAGGATAATCTAATGCTTGCATTCTTTGGGCTTCTTTCTTATTAACAGAGGATGACAACTCTAATGACCTCTTGGCTGACACCAGGTTAAGTAGCCGTGGTCAGGCTGACCATAGAAACGTATTCAATCGTTCAGCGAATACTGAACGAGCACTTGCTGCCTCCAGGTGCTGTCCCAAAACCAGGATGCGGCAGTGAATTAGACCAAACCCTTGCCCTTGGGGGGCTATTAGTTATCGTTGCATAAACGTAACTAGTAAACAAACACATAACTGAAGTACAGAATGTACTCCCATCGTGACGAGGGCAGTGAAAAAACTAACGCGAGGAAGGAGCACCAGAATCGCAAGTGATCAGGGTAAGCTGCACTGAGGTCGAACTCGAAGGAGGCGAGGGAGCCAGCCATGTGCTTCCCTGGGAGAGGACTATTCCAACAAAATACAGCAAGTACAAAAGCCCCAGGGTGAAAGCCTGTCTGCGGCATCTACGTGGCTGGTGTGGAGTGGGCGAGAGAGAGAAGGTAATGCCACAGACATAAGGTTGGGAGAGGGGATTTGATTAAGCCAGGCATTTCGGAAATGTAAGCATAACCCTAAATTGAAAACATGCTAGGGACGCCTGGGTGGCTCAGTCGGTTAAGCATCTGACTTTGGCTCAGGTCATGATCTCACGGTTCTTGAGTTCCAGCCCCGCATCAGGCTCTGTGCTGACAGCTCAGAGCCTTGGAGCCTGCTTCGGATTCTGTGTCTCCCTCTCTCTCTTTGCCCCTTCCCTGCTCACGCTCTCTGTCTCTCAAAAATAAATAAATGTTTTAAAAAATTTGTTTTAGAACATGCTAATAATTTTCCTCATTTCACAGTCAAGGCTGGGTTTGCCCCCACACACACACACACACACAGACAAAGAAAGTGTGTTCTTACTACTTTTTAGTGGAACCATTAAAACTATGAGCAGTCCACCGAGGGAATGGCCGTGTGCTGGTGTATGTTCTGCCTATATGGTGACAATCTCTCCTCTATGGCTCTTCTCCTCTAAGCTCCTTGCTTCACATCCCTGGGATGGCTCTTTCCACGTAGTCATATAGTTACTTATCTACTTGTCTGTCTTCCCCCTGATTATGAATGACTTGCGGGCAAGAGCTTCACTCGTTTTTGTAACTCCAGCACAAGCTAACTGCAAGGCACAAAACGGGAGCTGAATAATGGCCTTCTCATTTAAACTGAACTCAGTGGCTGCTTTGTATGTGGGCAATAGCTGCTAACTTCTTGAGGAGCCCTCAGTATATCAGTTTAAAAAAAAAATTAAATCCACACCTACTCTTGAGAAAAGAAGTGTAACACAGTGAATCACCTCCAGAAACTCAGGATACATTATTCTGATAGGGTAAGAATGTATAATGGGGAGAGCAGGCTTTGGGTCAATGCATGGACCGAAATGCTGAAAATTGAAGTGGGAGCACAGAGGTAATCTGATTATATTTCAGGATGGCTAATTACATTCCCACGAGACACGCAAGCACAGTAAGCAAAAAGCACTGCCCTCCAACTTGGCCTGGGTACAATGGCATCGTGACCACAGACTCAAGCCCATTCGAGTCAGACTGCCCTGGTTTCTACTCTCAGCTCTATTCTTTATTAGCCAGCTGGCCCTGGGCAAGTTACTTAACCACTCTGATCCTCAGTTTTCTCGTCTATTAAAAAAGGGGGGGGGGTCATAAAATAGTACATTCCTCAGAAAGATCTGAAGTGTAATAAATGATATTATCAATGGTGAGCACCCAACATGATTCCTGACATCCTGACAAAGCATTCCACCTGATGGGATTTATTATAACGGACAGAAGAAGCCAGTATTCCACCTTTTATCATCCTGTCTAACTTTCATTTGGTTTTCCTAATTTTCATAGTTGCCACTTATTTTCTCATCTGTGTTATGGAGCACTACAGATCAAAATCTACGGTAACAGATCCCTGAGCCAGTCCATAGTGCCTTATCTGCAACCAAAATACAGAAAGACGTAAACATTTGCAAGTTTTTTCCCATGTCCTTTGGAAGTAAAATCTGAGCTGACCTAGATCACATGGTTGTACACCCTTGCTGGAACTCCCGAGGAAATCTATTTAGTCTTTATTTACTGTACTTGATCGTGAACAGTCATAGTTTTGCTGCCGACATATTAATGTATTTGGGTATGAGGTACGGCCCCAGATTCTGCTGGTATGTTGCATAATACACGCATGTGCTCTGCATTGCTTTTCTAAAATCCAAAAGCATCTGGATTCGGAAACACATCTGGCCACCAGGGGTTCAGGTAAGAGCTTGTGGGCCTGGCAGCACTGAGGGGCGGGATCTGTGCATTGCTCTGCGTGCTGGGATTGACCAAGGTCTTCATTTATGCTTACGGTGGCCTTGATGGCCCAGATTCCACTTAGCAGAAAAGTCAGACATCTGACTTCCGACTTCCTCAAAACACAAAGGGAGAGAGCGTGCCTTTCTGAAGGAAAGCAGTGTCTCTTCGTCACCTCTGAGGAAAGCTGTATTGAGTTGACCTTGGCTGTTGTTTTCTTTCCTAGGGAACCCTGAATACCAGGATGGTACTTGATTATCACCGGCTACAGATTCTCAACAGCCCTAGTTTTCCGGGTGTGATCTTTGATGCAAACCAGCATCATCAACCAGGTAGTTCAGACAAGATTTTATCTCCCACTTCACAAGCTTCACAGCTCACAGGGTCACCTGGCCTTCACAACCAGCATTTAAACATCCGTCTCAATGGATGAGGGATCACCTCTTGGGCCTAATAACCGGTTGTGGTTGTGTTTTGTGGCAAAGCACGGTGGTTGTGTTAGGGGAAGGGAGGGAGCTGCAGACAGGAAACGTCACGTTTGGGAGGTCTAACACCTCAAGGACTCTGTAGTTGGAGCAGAGGAGGCTGAGAGGAGCTGGGGGCAGGGGTGAAAGGGTGTGTGAGTGACTGCAAGGAACTTGGGCTACGCTGTGGTTTGAAGACCCTCTAATTAAAAGGCCTCAGGCGTGGCACCCACCGTGGGGAGCCACAATTCACACCATATCCTATTATCTTAGGCCTGAGATAATTTGATAGTATTAAACACCTGCCCTCTTTGCCCTGGGCCAGAACTTACATCTATTTATTTGTTTGTTTGTTTGTTTATTTATTTAGGTTTGGGGGGGTGGGGAAAGAGGTAACGGATAATCTTATTTTTAAGAAATGCACACTGAAGTGTATGAGGGTACAGGGACAAGATAAAAATCCAGATCTACAAAATGAGACTCTCTAGAAGTGAAGCCCAGACACCAAGCAGCTTGTAGAAAATGGGCCAAGGGATTCTCAGGCACACTCAAGTTTGAGAACGCATGAAATATATATCGTCGCTGCTGCAAGTGGGTGGTGCTCACGGCAGCTCTGGCCTCATTTGGGAGCTCGTTAGAAACGTGGAATCTCTGGGGCGTCTGGGTGGCTCAGTCGGTTAAGCGTCTGACTTCGGCTCAGGTCATGATCTCACGGTCCATGGGTTCGAGGCCCGCGTCAGGCTCTGTGCTGACAGCTCGGAGCCTGGAGCCTGGTTCGGATTCTGTGTCTCCCTCTCTCTCTGACCCTCCCCCGTTCTTGCTCTGTCTCTCTCTCAAAAATAAACATTAAAAAAAAAGAAAGAAAGAAACGTGGAATCTCTGACCCCACAAAGACTGACTGCATCTGACCCTGCATCTTTAATATGATCCCCCAGGTGATTCCTTACACCCTGAAGTTTGAGAGGTCCTGATCCAGATCACCTGCTTACAAATGCAGGTGGTACAGGTGCCCAAAACTCATTTGCCAAGGTTTTTTGAAAGGCTTTTCTTTGCTGTTCTCCCTGGTTGCCTTCAGCCGCCAGGAAGAAGGAAGGGTAGGGAGAAGGGCAGCCTCAGCAGACATAGCTATCATTTATGACGACCGTCACTCTGCATTCGGCTCGGGTGGAAAATTTACTGCTGTTTCACAGATGTCACTGGAGTCCGTCAGGGCATCACTCTTATGTTCTCCCTACCAGACTCACTGCCTGGGTGGGACATATCACCCCCGACAGACACATCAGTTGCTGCCCCTGATCGACCCTTAGAGCGGGCATAGCAAGTGTCACCACGGAGCTGGAACTACAAGCTTAGTCAGGTACCGGGCAGGAGTTATTCCTGATGCCAAAGACTCACTTAGAATTGCAGTAAAAACACCTTTTGAAATGGACCTAGGTTGTTTAATGATACGAACAAAACAAAACAAAAAACTCTTCTCGCCTCAAAATATGTGAAACAGAACTGATCTTCCAGTGCTGAGGATAAGGCTTCTCTAGTCACCAGGAAGCATTCTTTCCTGAAGAATGTTCCAAAGAACACTAGCCTAGTAGATGCTCCTGGCAAAAAAAGACTCCATAACTGAAGAAGGAAACACTATATTTAGGACTATAGTTTAAAACACTATATTTTCAATTTCTCCTCTTGGAAATTGAAAATGTACATTAGCATGTTATATGCTCTGAGAAGTCCTGCATTAAAAAAAAAAAAAGTCTGGTTCTGCCTAGCAGTGTTTCCCAAATGTATTCTTTGATGGGATTCCGATTTTCTCCAGTGCTTACATTTTCTAGAACTCGTGTCTTAAGGGAAACACCGAGGGAACATATTGCGGAGAATTTATACATAAAGGAAGAGCTCGATTAGTCCCATAAATGGACAGTCAAAAGGAGAAAGAAAGGCAGTTGTGAAGAATATCTAAAAATATTGACCGGGCCTCTGGACATGGGAACTGGGCTTCCATTCCCTGTCAGGAAACTGCCAGAGGGGTAAAGAGGCTCCTCGGATCCTGAACAGAAAAGAAACAATATTCCTCGTCTGCTTTAGAGTGAAGAATTGGGATGATTAGTGAGCTTCCAGAAGATCCACCTTCCCCCCCCCATTCTTCAACCCCCTACCCACTCCGCCACCAAATCCTACCTCCCTCTCAGTATCCCACTTCTCACACACCCACTGCCCCCACCCTGGGTCCAGCTGCCTGGGCCACTGAAGGGCCAGCGATGGCCAATGCATGGCCATCCATTACCAGATCTCCCGACCTCCACTTTTGTCCCCCTAATGTGCCACCCACACTGCAGTCCACTGGTTCAAACCTTCCCAGAGCTCCCCTTTGCCAGGAAGAAAGCAGAACAGGCCTCGCATTTTCCAGCTGACTCATCTCGATTGATTCCCCCACTCCTTCTCACGTTCCAGTGGTATGTGCTTTCTCCTGCCATCTCAAACATGGACTCTCCTTCCCATCTCGGTTTTGCCTATGCCTTCGTCCGATCACTAAGCAGAAGTCGTTTCCTCTAGGAAGACTTCCTTGATTTGATAGTCTAGGTCCACAGTTCAGTGCCGGTCCACAAGCTGTCCATAATGAGATCATTGCAGAAATCGAGAGATGAGCATTTAGAAACGTTGACAGTATTTTAATTATGACATCCAAACACGCGATCAGTAGACAAATCTTGTTGAAAAGGGAAGGGACCAGGCCAAATGTTATCTAACTCATGTGGTGAGTCTCTCATGGCGCCAACTGATGCGAGTATCGTCCATGACAGATTAGAGAGGAAAACTGATCCTCTATCACACGGGGTCCGAGAAGCATGGGTCAAGGTCACGTTGCCATGTGATACCCACTCATAGTACCAGATACCTTCCATTCAAAGCATTTATCACGAATGGTAGTTTCCCATAGATTTTTTTGTTTTTTACACCGTCTCCTACACAGACGCCTAGCTTCATGACAGCAGGCACCAGGCATGCTGCTGTCAGTGTCCTAGCCTAGCACGGTACCTGGCACAGACCTGATACTCAATAAATGTGTCTGATCAAGAAGGGGAAAGAATGAGCCTTGTTGGTTTTAACTGTGTCACCTCAATAGCAATCTTTGTACTTCCTGAGTCACCTGTGGCTTATATATGAGGTTGGGAGCGTGGTGGGGGGTATTGAGAGGGAGCTAAGAGAATTCTTCTATTTCGTGAACTCAGCCACACCCTTCCAGATCATGTTTCAATGGCGGAATGAACGTAAAATGCAAAGCAGACAGCGTTGTTGACATGAGTACAGAAGAACATTCTGTCGTGGGTAACTCAGATCTGGAGCTTTCTACTGTCACCCATCACAGGTGTTTTGTTTGATATTTCTATTTCACTGTAATTAAGTAACATCAGAAAATATTATTGCCCTTACAGGAACAGAGCTGGACACAGGCCAGCTTTCTGCGGTATTTCCTCATACAGCTCTCCCCTCCATGCCTTTGTTCCTAGCTGTTTTGCTGATCGAATGGAGAGAAAGAGACCTCGTGAGCTGATATGACTCTGACAGCTTGACTTCTGGCAGCTGCTGGACCTCAGAGCATAATTTCCTCCCTCGTGGGTTATCAGAATCAAACACCCCTGGCTAATCAGGATTTCAAAGGATGCAGATATCCAGTTTAATTTAAGAGGATTATTCCAAAACAGCTCCGAGTAGGGCATTTGGACTTTGAGCCCCCTAACCGTTCGCTCAAACAGGCATCAGAGGCGGCTGGAATCTTGAACTTTTTCCAGGAAAGAGAAGAGATTTCAATATAAAAGAGCAGTGGATGTCTTCAGACAGTCTTAGCCCCAGCACTGGGAAAGGTACCTAATCCCCCTGGGCTTTTACTTCCTCATATGTTTAAAAAAGAGGATTTGACCAGATGACCTCTCCAATCTCTTCTAGCCCTGAAATTCTCCGACTGTAATCTCTAAGGCCTCTTCTAGCTGTAAAATTTGGGAACTGAATAATTCAAACTCCTCTCGGCCACAAGCATCAAGAACGCTGAAGAGCTCTGTATCTATTCCCTCGCTGCCTCAGTTTGGTACTGAAAGAGGTGGCAAAGGTTATATTTATACAAAGGACTTCCCATGTGCTACTCACTGAGTTTCAACTTTATTCTGAAAGTCTGCGGCATACAGCCTCACCCCCCATACTGTGAAAACAAAATTGTTTACAAAATCCCACGACTCGGAGATCTAACGCTAGTTCCACAGACGGAAGCATATATACTAATATCATTCCTAAGAACAGTGTGCCTGGGAAAAACGCTCTAGGGTCACATAAAGTTCCAAAACACCGTCTTTGGTCCCCTCTCATTGATGGATCACCTTACAGAAGAGCATATTGGAGCATAAGACGCCCTGCACTGGAGAAAACTTCTTGAACTTTGCTTGCCTTACCATTTCCCAACAGTTGACCACCGAAGTCTATTTATTTTCCCTCTGAAACATTTATTATCATTTTCTAAACTAGACCTCCACAAAACCTACGTAGGAAATGCTGCTCTAAGCATCACCTCCCACTTGGTAGATGCAGGGCGTTCCTTCAACCGGCAAATTCTTCAGCCCCACCCCCTGACTTACTGAATCAGCATCTTTGGAGATGGAGTCCAGATATCTCAGCCTTCCCAAGCTCCCCAGTGGGAGCTGGAATTGTCCCCAGTGGGACAATGCTGTAGTGCCGCTGGTAAGTACCAACTTTGAATAGCAGAATTAAATAGTTAAAATTTCAGGAACAGTAGGAATTTGTGAGCTAATTGATGCTATGTTGGTAGACTGACATTTGCCATGGTGAGAATATTTACACCATGAAAATCGGCAAATGTTACAGTGCAGGGCTTTTCTCTCTCCCAGGCTGTGGCTTGTTAGACATTTATTTGCAGATCACTGCCTCCGGGGGATCCTTATGTACAGCACAGTTTGAGAACCAGTAATAATGCAAATATGTGCTATTATTGCTAGGTATTATGTGTCCAAATTCTGTTAAAATTGTAATCACTAGTTTTCCCATGCTTTTTGATATTTCCAAAAAGAACAAAAAAAAACAAAAACAAATATGGTATGCAAAAGAAAGTCTTGCGTTTTGTCTTTAAAGTAGTTAGGAATTATCCAGGAATAGAGATAATCAAGTAAGCAGAATCTCATTATGAAGTTTATGTTTTTACAGACTGTGTAAATTGAGACGTAAAATGGGCCCTGCTGACAGATATAGCTTTGTTATGGTCTAGTCTTTTAGTAATCTGGGGAAAAGAAAAATCTAGAGGTATAAAAATATTCCCAGACTAGTGTTGGTCACTTTTTCCTCTTAACTTTGTAAACTTCTCTTCACCACCACATTTCAGACTCAAAGGCAGTATACCGCACACTTGTTGAGATTGTCTCTGGGCTCCTTTGTCCCTGGAGTGTTGGTGGTGGGGGAGAGGTAGAGTACATTTTTCTTCCTCCCTCCCTCCCTCCCTCCCTCCCTCCCTCCCTCTCTTTCTCTCTCTCTCTCTCTCATTCATTCATTCATTCATTCTTAATTTGAGAGAGAGAAACAGAGCACAAGCTAGGGAGGGGCAGGGAGAGAGGGAGACACAATCTGAAGCAGTCTCCAGGCTCCCAGCTGTCAGCACAGAGCCCGACGCGAGGCTCGAACTCACAAACCGTGAGATCGTGACCCGAGCCGAAGTCAGACCCTCAACCGACTGAGCCACCCAGGCGCCCCTATATTATTTCTTTCGTAAAATGGACTCCTTTGACAGATCCAATTACAGTCTCATTTCATGTTCGATAGTAAACATAGAGCCCAGGGTGATCTTTTCATCATTTCTCTGGTTCAAGCAAAGTGCAAAATCCAATGACAGAACCAGAAAGTACCTTGTGAGACTGAGCAGTTTGAGTTTCCACTTAACATTTGTCCTTCTATTCCCTCTGAAGGTGGACAGCCTCAAGGTGACTGCGGGACTAAATACAGTTTTGCTTGAACAGCTTATCTGGCAT